>NC_137024.1:22904069-23464069 GCF_032717465.1 Coenobita brevimanus | reverse complement strand
ATACCACCCTACCCCCAGTTTTGCAATGGGCATCGCATCCCACCACCACCTCATGAGTCATTGTATCACACCCCATCACCACCCCCAGAGCCAACGTATCAGTCTCCCACTATCATCACCCCACATCACCAGGCTTTCCCCTCCCCCCGACTCTCCCCCAGAGATGCGGTTTTGAGGACTTTGGGGATGAGTGAGTACTACGGAGCACCACATGTCCCCTAACCTCAGGGGGGATTGCAAGGATGACGACCAGGACCGGACATGGACTTACAAGAAGTGATGAGAGGCGTCTAATATTTTCTGACCTATATCTTAATTATTTTCACATTTTATTTGTTGGTTTTAGTGAGCTTTTTGCAGATGTTTGGCTTAGGTTAGCTTCTTTTACTGCTGCTGGGACATTTAGATTGGCTTTAAACTTTCTTTTGGACTCATATGGGTGGGTTTAGGACTTGGCTGGGCAGGAAACCCAAGGCTCAAAAATGCATCCCTATACATGTTAAATTGTCCCTGATTTACGATACCCCGCCTATCATAGGCCTACCCCCAGTTTTGTAATGGGCATCACATCCCATCACCACCCCCAGAGCCGGCGCATCAGTCTCCCACTATCATCACCCCACGTCACCAGGCTTTCCCCCCCCCCCCTCTGACCCTTCCCCAGAGATGCGGTTTTGAGGACTTTGAGAATGAGTGAATGCTATGGAGCACCACACGTCCCTTAGCCTTGGGGAGGATTGCAAGGATGACGACCAGGACCGGACATGGACTTACAAGAAGTGATGAGAGGTGTCTGATATTCTGACCTATTTTTTAAATGATTTTCATATTTCATTTGCTGGTTTTAGTGAGTTGTTTACAAGTGTTAGGCTTAGGTTAGCTTCTTTTACTGCAGTTGGGCCATTTAGATTGGCTTTAAACATTCTTTTGGACTCATGCTGATGGGTTTAGGACTTGGTTGGGAAGGAAACTCAAGGCTCAAAAATGCATCCCTATACTTTACATGTTAAATCGTCCCTGATTTACGATACCCCACCTAGTGATGGGTTTTTACTTAATCAACTGCATTGTTAAACCTGGGTTTGCCTGTATAAGCAAATGTATACATCTGAGTACAGAATGCATGTAGTGAGCTGTGTAGCAGATGCTCAGGTGAGTGGTCTGGAATTAAAAAAAAAAAAAAATTTTGAATCTTCAACAGCTGGCTCATTACGGAAACTTAGCAAAAAGTGAAAGCACAGTATTGATTTCTTGCCATTAAATCATAATTTTTGTTGGATTTCAACTGCAAAATATGAGTACACCTAACCCCCGTGATTTGCAGACCCGCCATTCGCAGCCGCGCAAATTCACAGTTTTCTCTTTTGTCAAAAAAATTTTGAGGATCAGAATCCACAGGGTAGCATCGGGCTGATTTGTGGCACGTTCGCAGCGTTGGTCTCTTCCCACGCATGGTGCACACTGCCACAGGAGTCCATGGAAGTCACCGGCTACATGATTTACCCTAACTTCTTAGAACTATACCATTAAAAACGTATTCGTTATTAAAGTATTTTTAATCCCGTACGGGGTGGCCACAAACAAATCACCTCCACATCACCCTGTCCCCCGCCATTTCACTGCCCTGCTCCCAACTCACACCCCCATCTCTCATATACCTCTCTACTCCATCCCTCCATCTCATCCTCAGCCTCCCCTGCCCTCTCCCTCCCTCCACCTCACATACACTCTCCTCGCCAGTCTCTCACACTCCATCCGCTCCACATGGCCAAACCACCTCAGTGTATTCCTCCTAACGCTTCCTATCACATCCCATCCACACCACAACGCTCCTTTATATCATCATTTGTCAGTCTGTCTCTCCATGTGACTCCACAGGCTCCTCTTAAATAACTCACTTCCATACGTTAGAGTTGGTATCACAATACTGTCATGCAGTAACTTTTTCACTTCCATGCTCACTTCCCTGTTTCTTATCACTGCATTCAAGGAACCAGCAACCTTTCTTCCCTGTTGCACCCTTTCAAGCACTTCACCCTCCAAACCTCCATCCTTACTCATCATGCTCCCCAAGTACTTAAACGTACTCACATTTTCCATTTCCTTACCATCCAACCTCACTATACATTCACTGACTTCCCCTCTCTCAAAGACCATCACCGTACTCTTCCCTACATTCACCTTTAGATTCCATTTCTTACACACTCTCTCAAACTCATCCACCATGCCTTGCAGCTCCCCTTCATCTTCACTTAACAACACAGTATCATCTGCAAACAACAGTACAGGGAGTTTCCAAACACTACCCTCTCTCACTAGGGCCACTCCAACATCCACTGTCCTACCTTGTACCTCTTTTATTACCCCATCCATGTACAGACTGAGCAACCATGGAGACATGACACATCTCTGTTTCAACTCAACCTTCAAAGAGAAAAATTCACTCAGTTCACCATCCACACCCACTGCAGCCTTAGCACCATCATACATACTCTTCACGGCATTCAACATTTTCCCATCTACTCCATATATTCTTAATACTTTCCACAATCCTTGTCTATCCACCCTGTCACATGCTCTCTCCAAATCCATGAAGGTCGCATATAACTTCTTTCCCTTCTCTAGAAACTTTTCCACTAAAGATCTACGAATGAATATCTGATCTATACAACCTCTTCCCTTCCTAAAGCCTCCCTGTTCTTCTCCAACTAATTCCTCTGTTATTTCCCTAATTCTGTCAATAAGTATCTATCCTACCATACACTTTTCCAATTACACTATGGAGACAAATGCCCCTGTGATTACCACACACTTCTTTTTCCCCCTTTCCTTTGTACAAGGGAATAATTATACCTGACTTCCAATCCTCCGGGACTCTACCTTCCTCCCAGGCCAATCTGCACATCTTCCACATCCATTCTACTACTATCTCTCCCCTATGCTTCAGCATTTCACCACACACTCCATCAATTCCTGGGGCTTTCCCAGTTTGACTTTCTTCATTGTTTCCACAACTTTTTTCCTACTGATTTCTTCCTGTCTTCTCACCTCCCTCCTTCTCCCAGCCATTCCCCAGCCACTTATACTCGCATTATTTCCATTCTCTATGTTCAACAATTCCTTAAAGTGTTCTCTCCATCTGCTCACTTTTTCTCCCTTCTCCACTAGTAATCTACCATTTTTATCTTTCACTCCCCACTAACTTCACTGCCACCCTGTCTTACTCTCTTCACCTCTTTCCAGAACATTTTCTTACAGTCCCTCCACTTTACACTCAAATTCCTTCTAAATTCCTCATCCACGCTCTTCTTCCTCTCTCTTACTAATCTTTTCACCTCTCTCTTCCTTTCTACATATAACTCTCTCTTCCACCTCTCAACTTCTTCCATGCCCCTATATCTCATCCATTCATTGTATGCTTTCTTTTTTTGTGCCACAGCCTGTCTCCTCTTCATTCCACCATGCTGTTCCTTGCACCCCCTTCCATTTTCTCTTCACCCCACACACAATTTCTTTATTATTAAAGTGTTGTACAGCAGAGCCCCATAATTACTGAACTCACTTACATTCAGTGCTCATTCTTTTGTTTGTTTCTGTGCATATATGTGAAAGCAAGAATATTGATGCACACAGTATATAATGTATTCCATTAGTCCCTTGATAACCCCCAGCATTGAACAACCTTTACAGTACCAGTGTCAGTGACATCAAAATAGAGCGAGCTATAAAAACTGCGAACAACTATGGGTAAGGAACGAAGGTCATTGATACCTTTACATGACTCTATGCTACCGTCCCATGATGTCATGTGGTCACTTGATCTCAAATGTTTTTGCCCATATGGAACATGCACTCTTATTTTATTAATTCTTTCCTGAATCATAGCAAATCACAGGATGGGTTTAGGAAGCCAAAAAACACATTGCTAGGTGTGCCAGATGATTCTCTTCACAACTTTAAGAAAAATACATTGATTTTTGAACTATTAAAAAATTGTTCCAGGGCTGGACAGGGGTGCTCGCAAATTTCTGAACCCACGGCCATTGAGAGGTTAAGCCATTAAGCCATACCTACGACTGTTTGTTTCCGGCACAACGGAAGAAACTTACTCTACGTACTCAAAGTTGGAGATAATTTCTCAATATCCTAACTGTAGGTTAGGTTAAATTTGGCTAAATTATTAGGTACAGTTAAACTACGTTAGGTTAGGATTAAACACTTAGAACAGTCCCTTCCGCCATTACAATGACAAATCGAACAAGAGCTGTCACAGCCAAACAGCTAAAAACAACGGGGAAACACATTTAACGGGAAATGTTTATTTATGGGTAAGGTATTACAGTATCAGTGGTTCATAGGCTATGCAAATACTGGTAAATGTTATTTTCAGGAAAGGGTCAAGAATTTGCAAATTTCAAAAATTAGCTGGGGAGCTTGGAATGTAACCCTCACTAATCTGGGTTACAGACATTATACTACTGTATACAGTAGTATAGTATATGCTTGTGATGTTTTATGTTAATTCCAGGCCCCTAAAATAGTTTTTAGGGGTTTACAAGTACAGGGGTAATTTGATACTGTATGGGCATTTTCCGGGAGGAGTGTCCCAAATTCGCGGATCCCCCCATTCGTGGGGGTCTGTGTCCCCTAGTCCCCACAAATATGGGGGGAGACCTGTAGTTATCTGTACATCATTGAAAAAAAGAAGAGTATAATTTATAGTAAACTCTTGCTATAATAACCTTGATACAATGGATTTCAGATTTCACAAAAGCCCACCAAACTTTCATCGGATATACCAAACGATGGTTGTTAAATGGGGCATATCATGCAGCCCTTCTGAATGTCTCTGAGCCCACTGAACTTTTTTCAGCTATACCAAACAGTACTCATTACAAGGGGTGCATTACGCAGTCCTTCCAAACTGAAACTGTCTTCTCCCTATTGTCACTGCTAAGTTGTAATAACAAATTATGGTAATCCTGTACTAATCATAAAGAAGTGCTATGAAAAGGATTTGAAATAAGCTGCAAAAAGAGTGAAATTATGGGCCAAGTTAGAGTAAAATGGGTAAAGTTTTCATTTTTAGAACTAGAATATGATAATGCTTTCATTTATTTTCAAACATGTGCTTGAATTCCCACCTGAAGAGGGGGGACCCTCAGATTTAATGAACTTTCAGCTTTCCCGAACCTGGCTTCCTCTCAGTTAATCCATTATAGTGAGGGTCTACTGAACCATAATATACTCCTGGCACAGAAACAAGTGCTGGATGCTCTCCAGAGGCTGGATATTTGACCATTCTTGGTGCTTAAGGAGACAGAAGAATAAGCATGCACTTACTGGACACTTAAACATCTTGAAATGATAAGAAATTAGTAATGGTCCATGCATGTCTTCACATTACAAAGAGTGCTGTATTGTAAAATAAAGTCACAAGTGCCTCAAATGAGCTGTGTAGTGAGACTGTGGTGGGCATTCTGGAGGTAAATGAACATCCAAAATGCATGCAATGAGGTGTAATGAGGCACTTAGGCTAGGTGTGCATTCTGTGGTAATCAAACATCCAAATCTTCAACTGCCTGCTGATTACAGTCTTATGTTAATATGATTTTAACAACGTAAAGGGTGCAAATGATGAGGTGAATGTAAGAGAGATTGTCTAGGTGCTTGAGGGTGTGAAAGTGGATGTATGTGGACTAACTGAAACTAAATGGCGAGGTTAGAGTGTGAGAGAATGGGAGTATGGATAGGGTATATGCGTGGGAGTAGGTGAGAATGAGAGGGCAAAAGAAGGAGTGTATACTGTTATGAGTAACAGATGGAAGGAGAATATAAGGGAGTATGGATCGGTTGGCTCAACGATTGTGTAAGAGTGAAAGTTGAACTACAAATGTGGGTGATTGTGTGTGTATATGCGCCAACACAAGATCGTGCAAGCAGAATGAGGGAAGAGTTCTGGACAACTGTGGAAGCATGCTTGGAAAAGTCTGAGAGGAATGAGAGAGTGTTTTTGATCGGAGATATGAATGGAAAAGAAGGGAATGTGAAGGTGGATGGAGTATAGTAAACCCTTCACAAGTTGAACTAAATGGGGCTTTACTTTGGTTTGAATTACCAAATTTTCCGTCTTACCGAATTTTCACCCCTGAAAATTGCCAAGACAATACCTATTACTTGTCCTTTCAACTCTAAGTTAAAGGAGCATATATAAATAAATAAGTTATGACAAAAAACAATTCAGTGCATTTAATATACCTTTAATTGATACAAAATCATTCATACAGGCAGTACAGACCTGTTGGCAGCTTGTTTTGGAGATGGATTTTCACCCCCAAATTGCAACTTGTCTTTTCAGCACTAAAGTAAAGGAGCATATACAGTGTATAAATGAATAAAGAATGAAAAAAAAACAATTCAGTGCACCTAATTTACCTTTTGTTAGAGGTAGTACAGACCTGTCGGCAGCTTGTGTTGGAGACAGAGGTGGCGGAGAGGGTGGAATTCACAATTTAATGTAACATTTTAAACAGTACCCAATATTTATTTCACTGAACAGTAAGAATTAAAGTTAAATGTAATCACTGTATTGATTGCAATGTAACACTTACAGTAATAATAATACAGTACTGAACTTTAATCATCATCACTTAAGTCACATGCACACATTTTTTTTTTTCATTTAGTCAAATTACAAATTTCATAAACACACACACAGACACTATTCGGTGTCTATGCCAACACTACTTGAAGTGCTGGCTATCTGAAGAGCTGTAGAAGCAGAATCACTGCTGGAATCAGGAGGAGGGATAGGCCAACGCCTTGGGATAGGCTTAACCCCTTAACCGCGGGACGTCACTTTCGTGATGCTTGGGAGCAAGGGATCATACCACGGGACATCACTTTTGTGATTCTGTGTTATTTTGATTTCGCCCGGGCTTTCAAGTGGTGGCTTGTATCATCTATCGGTAATACCAGTGTCCAGCTATACTCAGTTCTGCTAATGTCATCTGTATTCCCATCTACTGTTGACAATTTAGCCATTTTTCTCCTGTCCTTGACTCCCCTCCTTACGTTTTCGTTTTTAAAGGCTCCAACATGCTTGCATGTGTCGGCCTTGGTCACCTAATGGCGGCTCTCCATGCTGCACGATCCATTGCAGCCTCCCTGTTCAGTCCCTTAACCCTAAGGTCACACTTAATGACCTCGTCCCATGTCTTTCTCGGTCTACCCCTCATAACCCCACCCCCAATATTAACACTTCTCACCTTCCTCACCCAACTATCATCCCCCATCCTCTCCACATGTCCAAACCACCTCAATCTACCTCTCCTCATCACAACACCAATACACTCCAGTCCCATCCTACCTCTCAACTCTTCCATTGTAAACCCAGCCCCTCCAGGCCTTGGACGCAGGGACGCACTGCACATCCACCTAATCATTGTCATTTCTGTACGTCTGAGCCGGCGAATGTCTTCCTCCTTCACTGCCCAGGTCTCACTGCCATACAGCATTACACTCCTAACACACGCTGCATACAAAGACCCCTTAGCACGTAGGGAGAGCCCCCTCAATGTCAGGAGAGGCAAGAGCTCCCTGAACTTCTTCCAACCACTTCTCACCCTAGCCACAGAGCTAGCTCCAGCCCCACCTCCAGCACACAACATGTCCCCTAAATAACAAAACTCTTCCACACACTCAAGAGATTCACCAGCAAGTTCAATTCTTTCACGTCTGACGATCTCCACCTGCTCACCCCGGCACGCCGTACACATAAAATCAGCATTATCTCGCAGTCTACCTCTGATACCACTACATCTCTTATGCACCCATTTATCACACACACCGCACAAGATGGAATTACTTCCCACGCCCTTGTGGCAAACTGCACATGGCCACTCTCCCTCGTCTTTGACAGTACCGCCACCAACCCTAGATATCATCACTTTTGTTTTATCTGCATTTACCCTTAAACCCTTTTGCCCCATACCATCTCTCCACTTCCTAAACCTTTCCTCCGCCTCCCTTTCATTCTCTGCAATCAACACCAAATCACCAGCACACAACAACTCCCACGGGAGTCCGTTTCTAAAGTCACGTGAAAGGGCTTCAAGTACCATGATAAACAACATGGGACTCAAGACTGACCCCTGATGCACACCAACATTCACGGAAAACTCATCACTCAAATCTCCATTCACTCTCACCTCCCCTCCATTACCCTCACCTCCCGCCTGACCAGCTACGCTGCGCTACACAAATCCTGGACGGACTTTTTCACTCATTTTATCCATTGAAATGTGCCCTTTCCCCTATTCTTATACAAAATAATATATAAAAGAAAGAGAAAAGGTAATTGATACTGCCATACATCTGGAATGGGCTAATTATCACCTGGCAACACCTCGCATGCACTCATTTACTAATTTTCCTTGTTTATTTCCCCTTGAAATATGCCGTATGACCTGTTCTCATAATAAAAATATATATAAGAAAAGAAGGGAGAAGCCTAATTGATATTTACATTCACCTGGAACTACCTAATTTATTATGTATTATCTAGATTTCCTGCCAATCATTTCATAGCGTATAAATTAGCAGCTGTCACCACGCTGTCACTGTCAACCCTTCACGGCCCCTAGGCCACAGCATTCAGTTTACTGTCGTCTTTCAAGATGGAACCACGTCGGATTCGCGCCTGTCCAATTCCGCCGCTCTTTAGCTCCATGCAAAGGGCCTTGCGACCTCTACCCCTATTAAACCTCGTGTGGGAAGGGGGTAAAGGGCTAAGTGACTCTGCTGTGGAACATGAACTGGCTAATTTATCAAAGATAATGATGGACAATGACTACGATCTTTCAGTTGACTCTAAAACAGTGCAAGTGGAAATGTAAATACAGAGATAGCCCGATTATCCGGGCTATATGGTGTTAAGGGGTGCCCGCTTAGTCCGGCGGAAACACAAGTACTGTACTGTTAGACTGATTTATTTACCGGTAAATGTACACTTTAAGTACCAGAAAGACCTTTCCAGTTCAATGTATATTCCTCCAGCTTGTTTCAATATTTTTCAGACTATATTCAGTTCGGTAAATCACATTTTCTTGCTGATAGATTTCCTCCCTGTTAGTATCGTCCCGTTCTAAAGCTGTACCTACGATTGTTTCCAGCACAATGGACGAAACTCATCGTACTCAAATGTGGACTTCGTTTCCCAACTTCCCAACTGAAGATTAGGTTAGGTTACATTATTAGGGGCAGTTAAGCTAGGTTAGGCCAGGTTTAAACACTTAGATTAGAACAGTGTCTTCTGCCGTTACGTTAACGAATCAAAGAGTCGTCACACCAGAACAGCTAAAAACAGCAGGGAAAGATTTAACAAGAAATGTTTATTTACCAACCCAGAAATAATAAGAAAAATATAACAGACTATCAGGATGAACTGATTTGGTAAGGTGCTTTTACTACTTACAGCAAAGCGTATGTTTACCCCCCTCAAATCCTCAATGTTCGTGAGTTTAGACATTTGTGTGCTCCCGTGGCAGACCTTGAAACCATTTTTTCAAAGTTATAAAGTCAGTTTCTTTTTCTTACAGATTTGAAAAGACTCGTCTGGTACACCTGGCTTTTTCCCCTCCTCCCTAAACCCATCTTGTGATTTGCTATGATTCGTGAAAGAAAATTAGGGGGCATGTTACATTAGAATTTAAACAAAGTTAGGGTGCATGTTACTTTAGCATTTAAACATATCAGCGAAAACATCTGGGATGAAAGGTTCGCCGAGCTGTTTGGGATGGTTGAGTAGGGTCGTGTAAACATACCAGTGACGGTTCCCTTCCCATAATTGTTCGCAGTTTTTATGGCTCTCCCTAATTTAACGTTACTGACACCGGTACAGTAAAGCATTGTTCAAGACTAGCAGCCATAAGGGGTTAATGGAATACATTATTGTCTGTATCAATACTCTCTCTTTCACAACTACACGAACGAACAAAAGAATGTGCAATAAATGTACACTTAACTGTAAGGAGCAGAAATAACTGTATGCTCTGTTGGTCCGAAATGTGTTGGGAAGCGACATCGAACAAAGAATGTGGAACTGAATGCCACCTTACAAGAACACTTGAGATGAAAGTATTTTTTCTTATTAGTAAACATAATTGTTCCATTTCGTCCCCTATAATTGTGAAACTCGTAAATTTTCGTCCAAGCATACACCCTATAAAACCTTAACAACTCAATTCATATTCTCTAGTTTGTTTTCTGTATTTTTCTAGTTTGTTTTCTTTTCATAACGTTCCTTAAGCCTTACCTACGATTGTTTCCAGCATAATGGAAGAAACTTACTCATAATTAGGGTGCATGTTACATTAGCACTTAAACATATCGGCGAAAACATCTGAGATGAAGTGGCAGGCCGCCTAACTGTTTGAGATGGTAGAGGAGGGTCGTGAAAACATACCAGTGACCTTCGTTCCCTTCCCATAATTGTTCGCAATTTTTTATAGCTCTCCCTAACCCAACATCCCTGACACCGGTACAGTAAACCATTGTTCGAGGCTGACAGCTATGATGGGGTTAATGGAACGCATTATTGTTTGTATTAATACTCTCTTTCATACATACAGTACACTTAAGAAAGAACAAAAGAGTGAACAGTAAATGTAAGAGGAAGAAATAATGCTCTGTCGGTTCAAAATGTGTTGGGAGGCGTGATACCTAACGAAGAATGCAGAACTGAATGCTAACTTACGAGAACACATGAGATGAGTAATTTTTTTTTTTTTCTGATTTGCAGACATTCTTGTTTCATTTCGTTCCCTAATACAAGGAAACCCATTACTTTTCGTCTAAGCATACAGCCTAAAGACTTCACCAATTCACTTCATGTTCCTCCAGTTTGTTTTCTGTGTTTTTCTATTTTGAGGGTAGTAAACTACCTTCTCCTGCTGAAAGATTTTCTCTTTTATCACATTCTTTAAGCTGTAACTACGATTGCTTCGGGCATAATGGAAGAAACTCATTGTACACAAAAGTGGATTTAGTTTCCCAATTTCCCAACTGGAGCCCAGGTTAGGTCAGGTTAGGTTAAATTAGGTTAAATTATTAAGTAGTTAAGCAAGGTTAGGCTACGTCAGGAGTATCAGTTGCCTCACCAAACTCCACCCTACCACCCTTGTGATCGAGTTGTGAGCAGGAGGTGTGGGTGGGGGCAGGGTGAGCAAGACCCTCTCTGGTTTATCCATGCCTCTCTCCCTAGCAACTGGATGCTTCCTGTTTAAACCTGAGCATTCGTACGGATAATTCTATGAATTACTGTACCACTGAACCATTGGGTCACGGCCCGGATATACCGAAAGCTGGATAATCCAAGCCTGGATAATCGAGCTTCCACTGTAATGTGTAAACAGCAAGTGAAACCAATGAATGTAAATATAACTGAACAGTGGAAAATAGTTTTATAAGTTACTGCAAGTGACAGTGCATAACATAGTGTAAATAAAATAGAAATGTAAATAATGTAAATAGAAATGTAAATAAGTAGTAATATAAGAATATGAGTATAAATACTAGGAGTGATGAAAGTGAAAGTTTCGCTCTAGCACGTATAAATACTGCGAGTAATGAAAGTGAAAGTGACAGCTTCGCTCTCTACGCTAGTTTACAGAAAAAGTTAATGCCTTGAGTGAAAATAAAACTACTAGTACTGAAAGAAAATTATAGATACTGTATATATAAATAAGTGTAATAAAGTACTAGGAATATAAAGTGTGAGTGTGTTTATAAATAATAAATGACAGCTCCACCTCAGAATACCATTGGGGAACGAGCACAGGTGGAAAGCTTGTATGCGCTCGTAATTTACATTGCTTTCACAGTGTTTTTTTTTTTTTTGGAATATGGATTCCAAACTACTTGAATATCACAGAATAGTGTTTGTAGTTATAATATTAGGCAGTGGTAACCATATTACGGGGTATCGGGAAGTGTAAAGTGGAGACTTCGTTACCCAACTTCAGAAGTCTCCACAAGTCCTACGGTAGATGGTGAAGGCTCAACAAACATCCCAGAAGAAAGCTGAAGGTATGTGCCATATGCTTATACAATTATAATATTCTAGGACTAATAACTGATTTTTGGCAAATATTTTTAAAAAGTCAGTCGAAGCGCGAATATCCCCATAGGACACGCACGGCACACCCCCAACAACCCCGCAGTTAAAGGGTTAAAGAAGTCATGACTCTTCACCTGCTTCTGCTGCGAATACTGGCGACAAATAACCAAGCCTTGCAACTCCCTTACATGTGTATAAAAATTTTGTGCTTCTGGATCATCAACATAATCCAGCCAAGATATGACAATATCAATTGCTTTAAGAACTTGGGATAATTTGTATGGATTCTTGCGACCAACATCACTGTTCTCTTCCTCGTCATCATCGTTATCATCTTCATATTTCTTCCCAGCCACAGACTTAGCAATTTCTTCTGTTTGGTGATGATACCCAGGATCATCTGCATCCATTTCAAGCCACTGGATGACATCATCTTCATTAATATCTTCTCACCGACTTTTTCCATAACTTCAAGATAATTTAAGACTTCAAAGCCATTGAAATCAGGCAAGCAGCAGACTGGCGGCCACATGTTGGCCTGGCGGCACCTTTGTCCCCCTACCTCCGCATCTCGGCCTACTTACATACGTGGCCTCGGCCTGAGTACGACTTACCGAAGATTCCGTCTTCTAAAAGTCTGACTTATGAAGGGTTTATTGTAGTCATTGAGTGGGGTGTGCCTGCAGAGATGGATGAGAATGGCAGTGCTTTAGTGGATATTTGTGCTGGGAGGGGGTTGGTGATAGCTAATGCCCTCTTCAGGCACAAGATGATACATAGATATTTGTGGCAAGTGATACGAAGGGCGGATGGTGAACTGAATGAACAGAAGGCAATGATTGATAATGTGTGTGTGGATGAAAGGATGAAAACGTGTGTAATGGATGCAAGAGTATGTAGAGGTTGGGGGAGTGGACTTTCGGACCACCACTTGGTGATTGTCAGAATCAAGGTCCAAACAAAATGGAGAAACAGAGAAGCGATGGACGGGAGGAAGTAGTACATATAAGTAGGGTAGAAAAGTTACAAGAGGATGGAAAAAGGGCAGAATATAAGGGAAGTGGAGGAGTGACTGGGTAAATATAGATTGGGGCAGATGGGAGACGTGGAAGGGGTGTGCAAGATATTCACAGAAGAAATATGTGCAGCACGTGAGATGGTGTGTGGGGTGAAGAGAAGATGAAAGGGGATGCAGGGAACAGCATGGTGGACTGAAGAGGTGAAAGAGGCTGTGGCACAAAAGAAGAAAGCATATAGTGAGTGGAAGAGAAACGGGCGTTGAAGAAGTTGCGAGACGAAAAAGAGAGTTATCTGTAGAGAGGAAGAGAGAGGTCAAAAGATTAGTAAGAGAGAGTAAGAAGAGAGTGGATGAGGAATGTGGAAAGAATTTGAGTGTAAGGTGGATGGAATGTAAGAAAATATTCTGGAAAGACGTAAAGAGAGTTAGACAGTGTGCCAAAGAAGTTAGTTGGGGAGTGAAAGATAAAAATGGTAGACTACTAGTGGAGAAGGGAGAAAAAGTGAGCTGATGGAGAGAACACTTTAATGAATTACTAAACATAGAGAATGAAAGTAATGCAAGTATACATGGTTGGGGAATGGCTGGGAAAAGGAGGGAGGTGAGAAGACAGGAAGAAATCAGTAGGATGGAAGCTGTGGAAGCAATGAAGAAAGTTAAAATGGGGAAAGCCCCAGGAACTGATAGACTGTGTGGTGAAATGCTGATGCATTGGGGAGAGATAGTACAGTAATAGAATGGATGTGGAAGATATGCAGATTGGCCTCGGAGGAAGGCAGAGTCTCGGAAAATTGGAAGTCAGGGATAATTATTCCCCTGTACACAGGAAAAGAGGAAAAAGAAGTGTGTGGTAATCATAGGGCATTTGCCTTCTTAGTGTAATAGGAAAAGTATATGGTAGGATACTTATTGACAGAGTTTGCGAAATAACAGAGGAATTAGTTGGAGAAGAACAAGGAGGCTTTAGGAAGGGAAGAGGCTGTGTAGATCAGATATTCATTCTTATATCTTTAGTGGAAAAGCTTCTAGAGAAGGTAAAAAAAAGTTATATCCAGCCTTCATGGATTTGGAGAAAGCATATTACAGGGTGGATAGACAAGGACTGTGGAAAGTATTATGAATATATGGAGTAAATGAGAAGTTGATGAAGGCTGTAAAGAGTATGTATGAGGTACTAAGGCTGCAGTGCATGTGGATAGTGAAATGAGTGAATTTTTCTATTTGATGGCTGGATTGAAAAAAGGATGTGTCATATTTCCATGGTTGTTCAATCCGTATATGGATGGGGCTATAAAAGGGACACAAGGTAGGGCAGTGGATGTTGGACCAGCCCTAGTGAGAGAGGGAGGTGTTTGGAAACTCCCTGTACTGTTGTTTGCAGATGATATTGTGTTGTTAAGTGAAGACAAAGGGGAACTGCAAGGCTTGGTGGATGAGTTTGAGAGAGTGTGTAAGAAACGGAATCTAAAGGTGAATGCAGGGAGGAGTAAAGTGATGGTCTTCGAGAGAAGTGAAGTCATTGAATGTAGAGTGAGATTGGTTGGGGAGGAAATGCAGAATATGAGTGCATTTAAGTACCTGGGTAGTGTGATGAGTAAGGATGGAAGTTTGGAGGGTGAAATGCTTGAAAGTGTGCAACAGGGAAGAAAGGTAGCTGGTTCCTTGAAAGCAGTGATAAGAAACAGGGAAGTGAGCATGGAAGTGAAAAAGCTACTACATGACAGTATTGTGATACCAACTCTAACATATGGAAGTGAAGCTTGGACCTTGTTGGAGGGACACAAGTCAAGAGTGAGGGCAGTGGAAATGAGTTATTTGAGAGGAGCATGTGGAGTCACATGGAGAGACAGACTACATAGGATTACATAGGATTACATAGGAAAGCAAACAGCAACAGACCTTATGGTCCTTTCGAGGCTGCTTGTTACAGAGAAAATTATGACTACAAGATCTAACTCTTCATGCTGAAGGATAAGGATAGTAAAGCAAGAAGACTGACAAATGAGGAAGTGAAGGAGCATTGTGGTGTGGATGTGATAGGATGCGTTAGGAGAAACACATTAGGGTGGTTTGGCCATGTGGAGAGGATGGAGAGCGAGTGACTGATGAGAAGAGTGTATGTGAGTGAGGTGAAGGGGGGAGAAAGGGAGGGGGAGGCCAAGGATGGGATGAAGGGATTGAGTGGAGAGGTACTGTATATGAGAGGGGGGGGGGTGAGCTTGGAGCAGGGCAGTGAAATGGCAGGGAACAGAGCGACATGGAGGAGATTTGTTTGTGACCACCCCTTACGGGATTAAGGCGTCTGACAATAAATAGATAAACAGAGTTTCAATAATACATATTTCACCACAGGCCTGTCTCATCCACACTGAATGCTTGATTGGTTACAGGCAGTAAGAATACTGTTGTTTATTAAAAATGGGTGAGATGTAACAAACAAGGAGAGCCCAAGGCAGGTGACTAATTATGTAAGTTATACAACACAAAGAAGACAGGCTGGTGCCAAATGTGTGTAGCTATATTTACACAAACATTAAATATTTTCCACAGGAGTTAATGGGACTAAGAATATTTTGAGATTTATTAAAAGTGAAAGTGAGATGCACAGATGGATATGAGTAGAACCTAAAGCAGGTGAGTAGCTACCTAAGTTACACAACACAAATGAGACAGGCTGGTGCCAACTGGTTGCATATTTTTGTTAACTTTTTATCGTTTCCCACAGAAAGAGCTACAAGCATGCACACAGCACAATGGTATTCTGGTTATATGGCTACCACCCAACACTGGAAATGGTTTCCTGCATTACAGGAAACCAATTAGCCTTGTCACTCAGTGCAGAGCTGCCCAAAATGGAAACAATAATAATAAAAAGTGTTGGAAGAAAAGAGAGAAATAGTAAAAGAGGAGGACAGACACAAAGATAGAATAAAAAGGGTGAAGGAAGAAGTAGGTAGCTCTACATCAGGTGAGTGGATGATGATCACCACCACCTACCACCTTAGTTATATTTAAAACACACATGTTGTACTCACATGTATTTGTTAATACAGTACCATTATTTAGAAACTAACATTATGAGGACCTCATCAGTGGATATTATTTTAATATTTTAAGGTAACTGAGAGAGTTAAGTTGGTTTACATCTCCCCTCTTTCTCTCCTCTCTCTCCTCTTCCCTTCCTCCCACCCCATGGCTAGCAGCATCCTCCTTTCTCTCCTCTCTCTCTACACCATCCTCTCTTTCCTACCTTCCTCACTCCCTCCCCTTATCAGTTGTTTACACAGGCACAGGCAGGCAAAAGTACTTCTGTGACTTTAGGAAGAGGTATTTTTGGATATCTTCCCTTTCCCTCTCTCTCTCTCTCTCTCTCCACCACACCACATGCTCCCGTTTCTTGCAAAAATCCTTCTTCTTTGACTAACTAAAGTATTTCATGACACATAAGATGCTGCAGTTTGAAAGAGGCACCCTAATTCTGGAGGGGCAGTTCAAAGAAAAAAAAAGTGTCTCAGCCAAGACTGCATAAAGGTTGCTTGATATAAGTAGTTTTCACTCAAAATACACATTCACCTTTCAGAACCCATATTCAGTACTGTTTATCAGTCACTGGTTTCTTCCTCTTTATGTAAAATAAGGTACAAGAAAGGAAAACAATGCTTCTCCTAATGCTTCCTGTCAGACCCACATCCACATCACAACACTACTTCACTTCCTCATTTGTCAGTCGGTCTCTCCATGTGACTCCACATGCTCCTCTCAAATAACTGACTTTTACTGCTCTCACTCATGACATGTATCCCTCCAACAACGTCCAAGCTTCACTTCCATACGTTACTGTCATGTGCCCTGGGGGTAGGGGGGTTTCAAGAATACTCCCCCAGTATCCCTGCTTGTTGTATGAGGCGACTAAAAGGGTTGGTGGTGGGTTAGTGCCCCACCCCGTAAAATGAACTAACTAAAAAAGTGAACAAAATGCCTCGGACCGGACGGACCATACGTTGACGACTAAGGAACGGACGAAGGACATTCTTAGGGTGGGAATGTGGAATGTGAGAGGAGTGAATGATGAAGTGAAAGAGAGAGAGATTGTTCAGGTGCTTGAGGATGCAAAAGTGGATATATGTGGATTGACTAAAACTAAATGAAAAGGTGAAAAGGTGAGAGAATGGGAATATGGTTTAGGTATATGTGCGGGAGTCAATGAAAATGAGAGGGCAAGAGAGGGAGTATGTCTGATGATAAGCAAGAAGTGGAAGGAGAATATAAGAGAGTATGGAACAGTGGGTGTAAGGATTGTATGGGTGAGGATAAAAGTAGGTATACAAGCGTGGGCGATTGTACAGTATGTGTGTATGCCCCGACAGAGGATCAAGTGGCAAGAGTGAAAGATGAGTTTTGGACAAGTTTGAGAGGAGCGAGAGAGTGCTGTTGATTGGAGACATGAATGGCAAAGTTGGGAATGTACGAGTGGATGGAGTGGTTGGTCAGTGGGGTGTGCCAGCTGACGAAGATGGGAATGGAAGTGCTTTGGTGGACATCTGTACTTGTAAGGGGTTGGCAATAGCCAACACCTACTTTCGGCATAAGATGATCCACCGGTATACATGGAGAGTAATGAGGAGGATGGATGGTGAACTTGTTGAACGAAAGGCAATGATAGACTACGTGTGTGTGGATGAGCGAATGAGAAGACAAGTGTTGGATGCAAGAGTGTGGAGAGGGTGGGGGAATGGAGTCTCGGACCATCACTTAGTGATGGCCAAGGTAGAGCTGCAAAGAAAGTGGTTGAGGAGACGAAGGGAAAGACAGGAGGAAGCAACTCCTGTGAGAAGAGTGGAGAAATTGCAAGATAGTGAGAAAATGACAGAGTATAAGAGCATAGTGGAAGAAAGACTGGGAAGGTATGAGCTAGAGCAGATGGAAGGGGTGGAAGACGTATGTAAGATATTCACGGAAGAGATAGGCGCAGCATGTGAGGCGGTTTGTGGAGTGAGGAGGAGATGCAAGGGTGTGCAAGGGACAGCATGGTGGAATGATGAGGTGAAACGAGCTGTGGAACAAAAGAAGATGGCATATAGTGAATGGTTAGCGAGTAGAGGTAGGGGAGAAGATGAGAGAGAGAAGAGAGAGGTATATGTGAGCAGGAGAAGGGAGGTTAAGAGACTGGTGAAGGAGAGTAAAAAGAAAGTGGATGAGGAGTTTGGGAGGAATCTGAGTGTGAAATAGAGGGAGAGTAAGAAATTGTTTTGGAAGGAAGTAAAGAAAGTAAGGCAGTGTGAAAGGGGAAAGAGTAGGGGAGTGAAAGATAGGAATAATAGATTGTTGGTGGAGAAGAGAGAGAAACTGAGGAGATGGAAGGAGCTCTTTGAGGATTTGTTGAATGTGGAGAGTGAGAGCAGTGCGAGTATAAGTGGTTGGGGAATGGCTGGGAGAAGAAGAGATGAGAGGAGGGAGGAAGAGATCAGTAGGGCAGAAGTAGTGGAAGTGATGAAGAATATTAAGTTGGGAAAGGCCCCAGGAATTGATGGACTGTGTGGTGAAATGCTTAGGTATGGGGGTGAGATTGTTGTGGACTGGATATGGAAGTTGTGTAGATTGGCTTGGGAAGAGGGAAGGGTTCCAGAGGACTGGAAATCAGGTATAATTGTTCCTTTATACAAAGGAAAAGGAGAGAGAGAAGTATGTGGTAACCATAGGGGTATTTGCCTACTTAGTGTGACTGGTAAAATATATGGTAGAATACTCATTGATAGGGTTAGGCATATGACAGAGGAGCTAGTTGGAAAAGAACAAGGGGGATTTAGGAAGGGAAAAGGGTGTGTAGATCAGATATTTGTTCTAAGATGTTTAGTGGAGAAGTATCTAGAGAAGGGAAGGAAAGTGTATGCTGCCTTCATGGACTTGGAGAAAGCTTATGACAGAATAGATAGGCAAGGTATGTGGAAGGTATTAAGAATATATGGAGTGGAGGGAAAATTGTTGAGTGCTGTGAAGAGTATGTACGAGGGAGCTAGGGTTATGGTGCGAGTGGATGGTGAGCTGAGTGAGGTCTTTGATCTCAATGTGGGACTGAAACAGGGTTGTGTGATGTCTCCATGGCTGTTTAAAATATACATGGATGGGGTTGTAAAGGAGGTGCAGGGTAGGGCAGTGGATGTGGGGGTGGCCCTAATGAATGAGGGTGAGATTTGGAAGATTCCGGTGTTGCTGTTTGCTGATGATACAGTACTGTTGAGTGAAGATGAATGGGAGTTGCAAGGTTTGGTGAATGAATTTGGGACAGTGTGTAGGAGGAGGAAGCTGAAAGTTAATGTAAACAAAAGTAAAGTTATGGTGTTTGAGAGGAATGAAGTCACAGAGTGTGCAGTGAGGTTGGATGGTGAGGATATGGAGAATGTGAGTGCATTCAAGTACTTGGGTAGTGTGACGAGTAAGGATGGAACTTTGGGGGATGAAGTGCGTGAAAGGGTACAGCAGGGAAGGAAGGTTGTTGGTACACTGAAAGCAGTGATGAGAAATAGGGAGGTGAGTATGGAAGTTAAGAAGTCACTGCATGATAGTATTGTGATCCCTACCCTGACATATGGAAGCGAGGCGTGGACCTTGCAAGAGGGGAACAAGTCAAGAGTGAGAGCAGTGGAAATGAGTTACTTGAGAGGAGCATGTGGAGTGACGTGGAGGGACAGGTTGACGAATGAAGAAGTGAAGGAACGCTGTGGGGTGGATGTGGATGTGGTTGAGAAGAGTAGGAGAAATACACTGAGGTGGTTTGGACATGTGAGGAGAATGGAGAATGAAAGACTGACTAAGAGGATGTATGTAGATGAGGTGGAGGGAGGGAGAGGGAGAGGTAGACCGAGGATGAGGTGGAGGGATGGAGTTGAGAGGTATATGAGGGAGGGGGGGGTGAGTTGGGGGGAGGGTAGTCAAATGGTGGGTGACAGAGCAACTTGGAGGCGTTTTGTCTGCGGCCACCCTTTGCGGGATTAGGGCGTCGGGCTATAGATAGATAGTAGCTTTTTCACTTCCATGCTCACTTCCCTGTTTCTTATCACTGCTTTCAAGAAACCAGCAACCTTTCTTCCCTGTTGCACCCTTTCAAGCACTTCACCCTCCAAACTTCCATCCTTACTCATCACACTACCCAAGTACTTAAATGCACTCACATTCTCCATCTCCTCACCATCCAATCTCACTGTACATTCAGTGACTTCATTTCTCTCAAACACCATCACTTGACTCTTCCTACATTCACCTTTAGATTCCATTTCTTACATATTCTCCCAAACTCATCCACCAAGCCTTGCAGCTCCCATTCATCTTCACTTAACAACACAGTGTCATCTGCAAACAACAGTACAGAGAGTTTCCAAACACTGTCCTCTCTCACTACAACTGCTCCAACATCCACTGCCCTACCTTGTACCTCTTTTAAAACTCCATCCATGTACAGATTGAACAGCCATGGAGACATGACATATCCTTGTTTCAATCCAACCATCAAACAGAAAAATTCACTCAGTTCACTATCCACACGCACTGCAGCATTAGCACCCTCACGCATACTCTTCACAGCCTTCAACAACTTCCCATCTACTCCATATATTCTTAATACTTTCCACAATCCTTGTCTATCCACCCAGTTATATGCCTTCTCCAAATCCATGAAGGCTGCATACAACTTCTTCCCTTTCTCTAGAAACTTATCCACTAAAGATCTAAAAATGAATATCTGATCTACACAACTTCCCTTCCTAAAACCTTCCTGTTCTTCACCAATTAATTCCTCTGTTATTTCCCTAACTCTGTCAATAAGCATTCTACAATATACTTTTCCTATTACACTAAGATAGCAAATGCCCCTATGATTACCACACACTTTTTTTTCCCCTTTTCCTTTGTACAGGGGAATAACTGTCCCTGACTTCCAATCCTCCGGGACTCTACCTTCCTCCCAGGCCAATCTGCACATCTTCCACATCCATTCTATTACCATCTCTCCCCCATGCTTCAGCATTTCACCACATACTCCATCAATTCCTGGGGCTTTCCCCATTTTGACCTTCTTCATTGCTTCCACAACTTCCATCCTACTGATTTCTTCCTCTCTTCTCACATCCTTCCTTCTCCCAGCCATTCCCCAGCCACTTATACTTGCATTACTTTCATTCTCTATTGTCAACAATTCATTAAAGTGTTCTCTCCATCTGCTCACTTCTTCTCCCTTCTCCACTAGTAATCTACCATTTTCATCTTTCACTCCCCAGCAAACTTCTTTGGCACCCTGTCTAACTCTCTTTACCTCTTTCCAGAACATTTTCTTACATTCCCTCCACTTTACACTCAAATTCCTCCCACATGCCTCATCCACTCTTTTCTTACTCTCTCTTACTAATCTTTTCACCTCTCTCTTCCTCTCTACATATAACTCTCTCTTCCCTCTCTCAACTCCTCTGATGCCCATGTTTCTCTTCCACTCACTATATGCTTTCTTCTTTTGTGCCACAGTCTGTCTCACCTCTTCAGTCCACCATGCTGTTCCCTGCATCCCCTTTCATCTTCTCTTCACACTACACACCACCTCACATGCTGCACATATTTCTTCTTTGAATATCTTGCACACACCTTCCATGTCCCCCATCTGCCCCAGTCCATATTTATCCAATCGCTCCTCCACTTCCCTCTTATACTCTGCCTTTTTTCCATCCTCTCATAACTTTTCTACCCTCCTTGTAAAAACTACTTCCTCCTGTCCTTCCCTTCTCCTATTTCTCCATTTTGTTTGGAGTCTGATTCTGACCATCACGCAGTGGTGGTCTAAAAGTCAACTCCCCCAACCTCTGTATACTCTTGCATCCATTATACACCTCATCCTTTCATCCACACACACATAATCAATCATTGCATTCCATTCATTCAGTTCACCATCCACCCTTCTCATCACTCACCACGTATACCTATGGATCATTTTGTGCCTGAAGAGGGTATTAGCTGTCACCAATCCCCTTCCAGGACAAATGTCCACTAAAGCACTGCCATGCTCATCCATCTCTGCAGGCACACCACACTCACCAACTACTCCATCCACCTTCACATTCCCGACTTTTCCATTCATATCTCCAATCAAAAACACTCTCTCATTCCTTACAAACTTTTCCATGCACGCTTCCACATTTGTCCAGAACTCTTCTCACTCTACTTGCATGATCTTGCATTGGCGCATACATGCACACAATCACCCACATTTGTAGTCCAACTTTCACTATTACCTACACAATCCTAGAGCCAACTGATCCATACTCTCTTATATTCCCCTTGCATCTGTTACTCACAACAATACACACTCCTTCTTTTGCCCTCTCATTCTCACCTACTCTGGCACATATACCCCATCCATACTCCCATTCTCTCACACTCTCACATCCCGTTTAGTTTCAGTTAGTCCACATACATCCACTTTCGCACCCTCAAGTGACTGGACAATCTCTCTCTCTCTTTCACCTCATCATTTGCACTATCGTCCAAATACTTTAAGATCCTCTGTCTCAAAAGTTTTCGAGTCCATTCTAATCAGAAAAATTTTAAAGCATCTTTCCTATCACAACCTTCTTTCTGATCGTCAGTATGGGTCCCGTCAGGGTCGCTCCACTGGCGATCTTCTCACCTTCCTTTCAGACTCCTGGTCATCTTCCACTCGGGAATTTGGAGCTTTGCCGTTGCACTTGACATCCCAAAGGCTTTCGATCGAGTCTGGCATAAATCTTTAATTTCCAAACTGCCCTCTTACAGTTTCTATCCTTCTATCTGTGCCTGCATCTATAGCTTCCTGTCTGGTCGTTCCATAGCTGCTGTTGTAGACGGCCATCGTTCTTCTCCTAGATCTATCAACAGTGGTGTTCATCAGGGCTCTGTCCTATCACCAACTCTCTTTTATTCATCAATGATCTTCTAAGATGTACATCTAACTCTATCCACTTGTACGCTGATGATTCCACCCTTCACCTATCCATTCAGTTTCCACACCGTCCATCTCAGCAGTTTCTTCAACAAACAAGCGATGAGGCTATGGCACACCTAATGTCTGACTTGGCTCGTATCTCCGACTGGGGTAAAAAAAAAAAATCTTGTTTTTATTGCATCAAAGACTCAGTTTTTACATCGGGTAAAAAAAAAAATCTTGTTTTTAATGCATCAAAGACTTAGTTTTTACATCTATCAATCTATCAAAATCTTCCACAGGAGTACTCACTAAAGTTTAATAATATCCAGCTCAATCCTGCATCATCTTTGAACATGCTTGGGGTTTCATTCACTTGGGACTTGTCTTGGAAAGATCATATTGCATCTCTTGTAAAATCTGCTTCCAAGAGATCAGGTGTTAAGCCGACTCCGTGCCTTCTTCACCCCTGCACAGTCGTTGACTTTACACACGGGTTTTATTCGCCCCTGTTTAGAGTACAACTCTCATGTGTGGGGAGGCTCCCCACATACAGCTCTTCTCACTAGGGTGGAGTCTAAGGCTTTTTGTCTCATCAACTCTCCTCCTCTTACTGGCTCCCTTCAACCTCTGTTTCTTCGCCGCACTGTTGCATCTTTATCTCTTTTCTACCGCTACTTCAATGGTCACTGCTCCTCTGAACTGTCTGCTTGCATCCCTCCACCTCTACGACGAGTGTGCAGCACCCGTCTAGCAAGAAACTCTCATCCCGTTTTTGTCCAACTCTCTAATGCAAGAGTTAACCGTTTCTCCCAGTCTTTCATTTGTGCAACAGGTCAACTCCGGAACTGTCTCCCTCTGTCTGTATTTCCCACTTCCTATGATCTCCAGTCTTTCAAACGCAGTGTGTCCAGGCATCTCGAAATGAAATTATCTTGAATTTGGCTCTCTTTTGTATTGTTTTTGTTGTTTTTCTTGGAAGGAACTGTTTTGCTGGCTCAGCCTTTGGTTCCTTCTTCCTCGCATAAAAAAAAAAATGTAGCCATCTGTGGCAAGTCCTTTGTTCGGTCCTTAGTCGTCAACTTTTAGTCAGTCCTGGTCCGAGGCTTCTTGTTTGTATTTTTAGTTAGCTGTTTTCTGGGCAGGGGCACTAACCCTCCGCCAACCCACTTGTTGTTATGGAGGGAACATGTGTTGTTTGGTTATAAGGTTACCACCCAGTGTCGTAAATGTTTTCCTCGTTTACGGGAAAACATTTGGCTTGCTGCTCAGTGTAGAACTACCCCCAGAACAAGGTATCACTACACTAGGTGGGTGGATGAAGGGTGCCCCCACCTACCACACTATGCAGTAGTATTTAGAGATAAATATCATTTTTCTGAAATGAATTTAAAACAGCAATTGAACTCAAAAAAATGCATTCTTTCATTCAAGAAAATATATGAGGCCATTACAAGTAGGAATACACTTCATCTCTAAATCAACTGTTTGCATGTATATTGAAATCACAGACAACACAAAGAGAATAAATAAGTAAATGAGTATAGTGTACGTTTACAGCATTTTATTTACCCTGAAAGTACCCCGTACTTGTCCGCTTCATACACCACACATCGGATGTTACAGAATTTTTCCACATTCAGTTGCGACTCAGTGCAATATGAGACTACTGTAACTTGCTCCTGATGTCTCATTACCTACAGACAACACATTCACTTCCTTAACAGAAAACCTATTCTTTTACAAACAAACCAAATGCAGATGACAAGAGTCTTTTCTGCTCTGCTGACTGGTATAATACAAACATTCTCTTGAACACTACTTCATCACCATCACCAATTATGCACACTCACTAACCTCTAAGTATCTCCACAAAAATATAAAAATGTGGCACTTGTAAATACACACTAAACAAAAGGCAAATTACAATGTTTAACACCTGAAGTTCAATACAGTGAGGCTGTGTGGGAACAGGGTATCCAGCCATCTCCACACTTTTCTCTCGATATCACTCCCTCACTGTCAGCTATGTCTGCCTCACAACATCAGCAATAACACAGCATACTTACCTGTTCAGAATTTACAAAAAAAAAAAAAAAAAAGTCATTTGCCTCAAAGCATATCAAGTATAATGAGTAAAGTGGAGGGGGGAAGAGGAAGGGGGAGGCCAAGGATGAGATGGAGGGATGGAGTGGAGAGGTATATGAGAGGGGGGGAAGGTGTGAACTGGGAGCAAGGCAATGAAATGGCAGGGGACAGAGTAACTTGGAGGTGATTTGCTTGTGGCCACCCCTTATGGGATTAAGGCGTCTGGCAATGTATATATCAATCAATCAATCAATCATTTCCTGTGGCACCCCACGGGATGCAAAGGATCTCAATGAACTCTCTCCACCAATATTTGTCTCTTGCCATCTCCTTCAGGTCCCACCAACACTCCTCTCCTGCTTCTCTTTTCATTGTCCACAACCAGGTTTCCCTCGGCCTACCTCTACCTCTTCTTCCTCTAGCAGTCCATTCTGGCACATCGTGTATTAAACTGCCTTCTTTTCTGTATATGTGCCCCAGCCACTTCCAGCGAGCCAGTCTCACATATTCATTAACTGCTTCCACTCTCATAATATCCCTTGCTCTTTCATTTGTAACTCTGTCTTGTCACTTTACCCCAAGAATCCTCCTCAGTATTTTATTCTCAAATCCTAATACTTTCTGATCTGTTGCACTTGTACTGTACCATGACTCATCCCCATAAATTAAAACTGGTCTAACCATGGACTTGTAAATTTTCACTTTAGTATGTACTGAAAGCATATTATTATTCCATACAGATTTCAACATTCCAACAGCTTGCCAAGCCAGTCTAATCCTCTCCTCAATTTCATTGTTTAATGATCCATTAGATGATACAATCGTTCCCAGATATTTAAAGTTTTCTACATTCTACACCACATTATTCCCAATTACACAATCGATTTGGTTCACGTTCATATTAATAATTTCAGTCGGTCTACCCCTCATAACCCCACCCCCAATATTAACACTTCTCATCTTCCTCACCCAATTATCATCCCCCATCCTCTCCACATGTCCAAACCACCTCAATCTACCTCTCCTCATCACAACACCAATACACTCCAGTCCCATCCTACCTCTCAACTCTTCCATTGTAAACCCAGCCCCTCCAGGCCTTGGACGCAGGGACGCACTGCACATCCACCTAATCATTGTCATTTCTGTACGTCTGAGCCGGCGAATATCTTCCTCCTTCGCTGCCCAGGTCTCACTGCCATACAGCATTACACTCCTAACACATGCTGCATACAAAGACCCCTTAGCACGTAGGGAGAGCCCCCTCAATGTCAGGAGAGGCAAGAGCTCCCTGAACTTCTTCCAACCACTTCTCACCCTAGCCACAGAGCTAGCTCCAGCCCCACCTCCAGCACACAACATGTCTCCCAAATAACAAAACTCTTCCACACACTCAAGAGATTCACCAGCAAGTTCAATCCTTTCACGTCTAACAATCTCCACCTACTCACCCCGGCACGCCGTACACATAAAATCAGCATTATCTTGCAGTCTACCTCTGATACCACTACATCTCTTATGCACCCATTTATCACACACACCGCACAAGATGGAATTACTTCCCACGCCCTTGTGGCAAACTGCACATGCCCACTCTCCCTCGTCTTTGACAGTACCGCCACCAACCCTAGATATCATCATTTTTATTTTATCTGCATTTACCCTTAAACCCTTTTGCCCCATACCATCTCTCCACTTCCTAAACCTTTCCTCTGCCTCCCTTTCATTCTCTCCAATCAACACCAAATCATCAACATACAACAACTCCCACGGGAGTCCGTTTCTAAATTCACGTGAAAGGGATTCAAGTACCATGATAAACAACATGGGACTCAAGACTGACCCCTGATGCACACCAACATTCACAGAAAACTCATCACTCAAATCTCCATTCACTCTCACCTGGGTGTGAGCACCCACATACATGGCCATAACTACCCTAACCAACCACTCCTCCAAGCCAAGCTTTCTCATTGCCCACTTCACCACCTCTCTAGGGACTCTGTCAAAGGCCTTTTCCAAATCAACAAAAACAAAATACAGATCCCTTCTCCTACCAATATATTTTTCCTGAAGCTGTCGAACAATGAATATGGCATCAGTGGTCCCCCTACCTGGCGTAAACCCAAACTGCATCTCATCAATGTTCACTCTTTCTCTAATCATACCTTCTAAAACTCTCTCCATTACCTTCATTATCTGATCTAAAAGCTTTATACCTCTATAATTTCCTCTTTCCAGTGAAAACAAAATATAGTATACCTATTTGGGATCACTTCAGGAAGCTGTCAGTTCAACCATGGCAGCCTGTAACCATCTGAATGTGGTGATTACCAACAATCTCACTGATGGGACACATCGTACATTTAAATCTAGAAAAAACATAATGATCCAGCCTAACCTAACCTCATTCATCCTAATGGGGGGATGAGGTCCCCTACTCCCTAATTTTAACCACCAAGGATTGCCATTTACCTTAACCATAGGGAGCCCTGAAATACCTTTCATGTCAAATCCCAGTCAAAGTCCTAATGTACTAAACCTAATCTAACCTATTATAACCTAACCTCTCTTGACTTAACTAAAATTACAATATCAAAATCAAACATACCATATCGGAACTGAATTTCAAATTGAACCAAAAGATATCCAAGTGGATTTTGACAGCAGGTTTTGCTCTTCATGCTAACTCCATCAAGGTGATGGCATGTGTGATATAAACAAGTCTACTTTATTGCACAGGTAAAATGTTTAAAAGGCTCACTTATTCACTTATACGGCCAGAACTGATGACTCTGGTCTTGAATGTGAGCTATTTGCAAACTCATTTAATCTCACCCAGTTTGTCGGTCAACCCATCCGTGTACCAGACAACCCCTATCAAAATCCCCACCTATTGGACTTGTTTCTAACAACCAATTCTGATCATTATAATGTCGAAGTGAAGTCCCCCATCGGATCCTCTAATCACTGTCTGATTCAAGCCACCAGTTTAACACCTACCACTCCCTCCTGCTCTGAACCTGTCATGGTGACTAAATGGCACTATGACAGGGCAGACTGGGGGAGGACTCCATAATTTTTTCATGGATGTTCCTTAGACCTCCTTTTTCTCCCAAGATGCAAATTCAACATCGGGTCACATACAGGATTTCATTGAAGTCGGCATGGAAATATTCATTCCCCATCATAGTTACAGAAAAAGATGTAATTCTCCTAAATAGTTTGACCACAATTGTGCTAGAGTAACAGAACATAAAACAATAGCCTATAACAATTATACAAGGACCAAAACCAAAGAAGCCTTCAACTAATATAAAAATATCAGAAACAATGCCAAAATTGTTATCAATCTTTCTAAATCAAGCTTTCTACACAGACAGGCTAACAAACTACGAAACAACCCAAATGATAACAAAATATTCTGGTCAACCCTTAACTCATTCAAACTTCACTACCACCTCTTCCATTCCACCTTTACAGTCCCCCAGTGGAAATCTAGTAAGTGACCCATGTGGAAAAGCCAAAGTTCTTGTTGACATTTTTTCAACAAACTCAACCCTAAATACAGAAAATCACAATATTCCTGCTTGATTTTGATTCCCTGCAAATGCCTCCTTTCATGATTCACACCAGATACGTACAAGCTGTATTACAGAATCTCTCAGTAGACAGAGCTACTGGTCCAGATGAAATTCCTGCAATAGTACTTAACCCGCGGCGTCCCGTCGACGTGAATTAACGTCCACACGTTTTGTCACTGCCAATCCCGTCGATGTACATAAATGCGAATCAATTGCAAGGTCCCTAATTTGCACAATTTTCAATTTTCGCAAGTGATTTTTGGTACGTATACATGGGACACCTTCCTGTACAAGATGCCAGGCAGGGACGATGCCTTACCCAGCATGACCTCCCCCCCCCCCCACTGCATGCCATTGTCTCAGCAATTCACCTGTTATCAGTGACCTGGCCAGTAAAGCCATGTCATGCCACAATACGAAATTCAGGGCCAGAGTGATTCCCCAATCGATGACAATGTGGAGGACAAACTTTACATAGCATTAGAGGAAGAAACAGCCAGAAATGATGATCAGGTAATGTGGCAAAAAAAGGTCAGGTATGGTGATGAGTTAGTGAGTGAAACAATGCTTATAATGCCTATATTACTGTTTGAAAACCAGTATATTCTCGTACTACATATAAATTCATACCAAGTAAATAAATAAATATATAATGTTTATGAGTGGTGTGAAATAGTTACCCTCCCATAGAACTCGTTTTCTTTGGTGCCAGCCTGTTAGAAAACCCAGTAAGTTAAGGAGGTACTGCTACCTGGATTGAGTATTTTAAACATCAGGTGAGCGATTTCTCTATGAATTTTCGATGTTTCTCACCAATAGCGGAAGTTTGAGCCAAAAAAAAAATATTTCCAAAAATGGTCGGGATTGGGGAGAGTCAGTGGTGGAAAAGTGGTCGGGATGGGGCGGTTTAAAAATAGTTCCTCAGCGTTGGCTCCTGTACTGGCAAAATTTTTCCACTTATGCATCTGTACCTCAAGTTTTCCAGCCTCTTGGAAAGAAGCAAATATCCATCCTGTTCCTAAAAAGGGGGCAACTTCAGATCCATCAAACTATATACCAATTGCAATAACTTCCATTCTCGGTAAAGTTATTGGGACACTAATTAACAAACACGTAGTCAAGCATCTAGAAATCAATAAATTAATCAATGATCGGCAATATGGATTTAGACAAGAATGTTCAACTGTCGACATTCTTTGCCTTCTTACCCATCAGATTAACAAAACAATAGACCAACATGGTGAAACACACACAATAGCACTTGATATATCAAAAGCATTTGACAGAGTATGGAACCGGGCCTTATTGTCTAAGATGTCACATTGTGGCCTTGCATCACTGGTTCCTCTAATTTCTTCTTACCTTCATAACAGAAAAATACGGGTCATGGTAGATGGACTTCTCAGGTTCATTCCATAAATGCTGGCGTACCTCAGGAATCAGTTTTGGCGCCAACCCTCTTTCTCATTCATATAAATGACCTCCTATCTGTCACTCACAACCCAATACACTCTTATTCTGATGACTCAACCCTTCATAGTTCTTTCACATATAGCACCTCCTTTACACAATTTGATATTATAAATTCCCAAATAAATACAGCAATTTCTCTGAACCAGGACCTTTCTAAAATTAATCAATGGGCACAAATAAATCTGGTCTCATTTAATGCTAAGAAAACTAAATACTGTACATTCATTTCTCCAACAAAAAAGAATCCCTCAGACTCTCACATAATTTTAAATGATGTCAATATTCCCCAATCCACCACAACTGATATCCTAGGTGTTACTCTAAACCCCAATATAAGCTGGATAGCTTATGTTAAATCTGTTGCTAAAAATGCTTCCAAAAAATTGGGACTTATGTACAGAGTTCATGAGTTCTTCACTGACGAGCAGATGGTCACAATATACAAAAGTCAAGTGCGTTCTCAGATTGAATACTGTTCACCACTGTGGAGTGAATGTGGAGCGGTTGCATTGAGGCAGTTGGACAAAATTCAAAATAAAGCCATTTGATTAATCAATAATCCTGCCATTACACAGGACCTTCCGCCATTATCAGTACATAGAGATGTTGCTTCTTTAGCATTATTTTATCGATATTTTTACTGTAAATGCTCTGATGAACTGGCATCAATTGTGCCTCCCCTTCACATTTTCTCCCAAAATACTTGGGCAGCTGGGAGCACCCATAAACTCACACTCTCTCCCCCACAATGCAGAACCTCTGCTTATCAAAATTCATCTATCCCCAGAACTACTACTCTCTGGAATTCACTTCCTGGGAGTTGTTTCCCACAAACATTTGATCCACTTCAATTTAAATCCAGTTGTTATAAATATTTTATGAATGGAGGATGCCTTTAGGAACATGGACTTATTTTTTTTTTCTTTATTTTTCCTTCCTCCATTCATTATCTATACAAAAAAAAAAGAAAAGAAATATGGATAACTGAAAACAAATCGATGTACGATCTGGAGCTCCTGCTTTTTCATCTCATATCAACATTAGATTACCTTCAGACTTCCCATCTTCACGACAATAGCTTGCCTAAGTACATGATAGCGGGGAATTACAAGGTAAGACTGTGTCAAGCCAGTATTGAAAGAAAAACAGTGGTGGAATAAGTTGTGGCAGGTCGTGCTGATAAGCTGTCTGGTGGTTAAAATGGGGCCCACGGACATAAACAAAGGATCAAAGAAAAAACAAATGGAAATTTGTGGACACTGTCATACTAAAGTGAGTAATGGTGTCTGTTGTGACTGCTGCCATTTCTGGGTGCATTATAAATGTGAGGGAATGACTGACGAGGAGGCCAAGATGTGGGACAAAATGGGCAAGAAAGCCGTATTCTACTGTTCAGTGAGGAACTGCCAGCTGATAGCTGATCAATATACTAATAGTGTAGCTCCCATGAAACACCAAGTAGACAGCAACACACGAAGATTAGAGGAATTAGAGATGAAACTTGTAGCTCAGGAAGCCATAATAAGAAATGACATGAATGATAAGCTAAACAAGGTTATGGATAAGGTAGACAGGGCCATGGAGGAAATGGATAAAATCAACACAAATCTAAAAAAGGAACTGGAAGGAACAAAGGAAGTGAGCAGAGACCCAAAGGAAGCAGCAACTGTAGTTACTGCCCCAGCAGAAAAAGAAAAGATTAGATCAGAGGTGAAAGCAGTGTTGGACTTAGAAAAAGATAAAGCATATAGAGCCAGAAACCTAATACTGGCCTGTGTTCCTGAACCAGATACAGAAAGTACTGAAGTGGGTAAGGCAAAGGACTTGGAATCTGTTACCGACCTTTTCACAAAGCACATGAAACTTGACAAAGATGAAGTCCAGATAACAGACACGACCAGGTTGCACAAAGGCAACAGCTACTATGGGGCTGGCCAAGGACAAAACTACCAAGGTGAACCAAGACTGCTCAAGGTTAGATTTGCAGCTGAGGAAATGGTTGGTAAAGTAACTAAAGCTGCATCAAGATTGCCTTCAGTTGACAACAACACTGCTAAGAATGTGAGAATATTCAGTGACAAAACAAAGAGCGAACGTGAAGAAAGGAAGAGCTTAATCAATCTAGCTGTGATAAAGAATGACGAGGAAAGCAGCCAAGATTTCAAGTGGGTGGTGGACTATAAAGAAAAAAAAGTAATTCGGGTACCCAAGGACAACACGAGGCAGATGACATTTCGTCGGCGGATATACTGATATATCAGAGAGCAAACACCCACACCAGAGTCTCAGGTGCCTCTACACTAATTTAGATGGGCTTAATAATAAAGACAGTGGAATTAGAATCTCTTATTAATGACGAGAACCCAGATGTTATTTGCTTAACCGAAACAAAGATGAACAATGAAATGTTTAATTGCAACTTTTTTTATGTCAATAAATATAATGTCATCAGGAAGGATAGGGAAGTTCAAAATGCTCCAGGAGGTGGTGTGGCAATTATGGTTAGAAAGGGCTTTATTGTATATGAAACATCAGTTAGTGAACTAAATGAACATGAATCTCAGGAAAGTGTCTGGTGTGAAGTAAGAAACAGAGAAGGGAAAAATGTAATCATAGGCAGAGTTTATAGACCCCCTTCCTCACCAACAGAAAACAACAATAAGATTTGTGACCTAATAAAACTAAGTGAAGAAGTGACAAAGGATAAACAGTTATTTGTATGTGGAGACTTTAATTACACTCAATCCTTGAGTAACACGTGGTTGAGTAACACGTTTGTGTTCTAACGTGGTCAGCATAGTGAGACAAGTCATGGCAACACGCGGAAAAACTTGAGCTCATGCGGGAAGTCAGCTGGCCTGGGGACGAAATTTGAAAGTCGCGCACTACGACGTCACCCTCTAAACTCTGGGTACATTTCCTGGGCACATATTTCCATTCTGTATGGGTATTTATCTCAGTACCACAGCCAGCCACCTCAGCCAAACAGCCTCAGTGAGATGGGATAGGTTAGGGTTGGTTAGGTTGCTGAAATTTTGCCTGGGAAGCACAGTGAGCATATTTTTGTGAAAAACCTATGGTTAGTTTTGAAACGACTGGGTGAGCGTTGATCCTGGCTGAGGGTTCCTGGTGGTTTTTATGAATACGAATACAGAATGGAAATATGCTTCCTGGGCACACTCAAGGCCGAATGGTTTAATGAAGTTTATGGGTTTCGCAATTTCAGGGGACAAAATGGAACGACAGTGCATGCTAATCAGATTAAAAAAAAAAAAAAAAAATGCGTTCTCGTAAGTTAGAGTTCAGTTCCACATTCTTCGTTTGATTTCATGCTTCCCAACACATTTTGGACCAACTGGGCATATGGTTATCAGTCCTTTCTCATGCCTCACCTAGTTCTTACCCACACTTATCATGGATTTTGCAGTTTTAAGGGATGAAATGAAATGAAAATGTTTGCTAATCAGAGGAAAAGTTACTCTTTCATCCATGTGTTATTATAAGTTAGCGTTCAGTTCCACATTCTTCGTTCGATTTCGTGCTTCCCAACACATTTCCAACTAACTGAGCATACGGTTATCAATCCTTTCTCGTGCCTCACCTAGTTCTACCCCACACTCATAATGGGTTTCGCAGTTTTAGGGGACGAAATGGAATGAAAAGGTTTGCTAATTAGAAAGAAATGCTTTCGTCTATGTGTTCTTGTTAGTGTTCAGTTCCACATTTTTGGTTCGGTTTCGTGCTTCCCAACACATTTAGGACCGACTGAGCATACTGCTCTCAAGTCCTTTCTCGCGTCTCACAGACTCTACCTCACAGTCATATGGGTTTCGAGTTTTAGGGGACAAAACTGAACGAAAATGTTAGCTAATCATTAAAAAGAATACTTCCATCCATGTGCTCCTGTAAGTGAGCATTCAGGCCGACATTCTTCGTTCTCCTTCTTCCTGATAGTCTTGTGTTTGTCGGATTACTTCTGGGTGGTAAATAAACGTTTCATGCTAAATCTGTTTCCCCCGTTGTTTTAAGCTGTGTTCTGCTGTCAACTTGTCTGACACGTCAGGGTTACGGCGAAATTAGGGCCTGTCCTAACCTAAATTTTTTAACTTGACCTAACCTAGCTTAACTATACCTTATAATTTAACTTAACCTAACCTAGCATCCAGTTGGGAAGTTGGGAGACGAAAATCACCTTTGAGTATGTCAAGACAATCATATTATGGCTTAAGGAACGTGATGATAAAAAGTGGGAAATTTTTCAGCAGGAAAAGGTAATTTACCTGAAAATAGTCAGAAAAATACAGAAAACAAACTGGAGAAATATGAACTGAATTGGTAAGGTTCCTCCACTGCTTTAAGTAAAGCGTACATTTACCGAAATGGCAAAAAAACAGCATAGCATAAAGAAAGCACAATCATAACGATTTGGAAGGACCGGGAGAAGATAAAGATCGTGCGTAGGAAGTGATGCAAATCTGGCAGTGATACAAATCTGGCAGCTGTGAAAATTTATGTTATCTTGAAACTGACTGAGAAGCTTTTAGGGCGTTATGTGGAGCGTCAGAGAAATCAAACTCTCACTTTTACCCCTTCTAACCACCTTACCCCATGTACTTTACCTCCACCTATACGCACCATCAGGTAAAACACTGAAAGAGATATGACTGTTGTAATTAAAAACATCAGTGGTATTAAAAGTAGCATTAACAAAAACAGAAGTTGGACTGGGTCAACGCCACCTCCGCTGGGTGGCTCCCCGGTATTTTCCTCCCGCCCCCAACCCAATGTTGTCAAAGTTTCGCCTTCTCATATCATGTGGCCTTTGGGTGAGACGTTAGGCCATATAGTTAGACTAAAATTTACAGGTCTGGCTGCTTTAGGGAACGAAATGGAGCGAAAATGTTTGCAAACCAGAAAAAAGGTACTCTTTCATCCATGTGTTCTCCTGAGTTAGCGTTGCGTTTCACATTCTTCATTCAGTATTGCTCTTCCCAACTCATTTCGGACTGATTGAGCAGTTTAGCCATATGCTTAGTCTGTCAGAAATGTGTTGGGAAACGCGATATCAAATGAAAAATGTGAAACTGAATGCTAACCCACGAGAACACACGGATGAAAGCAATTTTTTCTGGTTAACACAAATTTTCGTTCTATTTCATCCCCTATAACTGCCAGACCCATAAATTTTCAAAAACCATATGGCCTAAGGTCTCTCCTGAAAGCCTTATGATATGAGAGAAGGCGAAATTTTGACAACAACATTGGGGTTGGGGGATGGGAGGAAAATACCGGGGAGCTAAGTACCAACAAAAGGGTACCCAGCCCAACTTTTGTTTTTGTTAATGCTATTTTTAATACCATTGATGTTTTTAATTACAACAATTATATATCTTTCAATGTTCTACCTGATGGTGGATGGAAGTGGGGGTAGACTGTAGCACCAGTCGAGCAGGGCAGTACTCCCGAGGTGGATGGAAAGCTGATGATAGGGAGTGCTGGAGCTCCCGTTTCATCAGCCCTCAGGACTAGTTCCTGACCATACCCCTTTGCTGAACTTTTTCAGTGTTTCAGTTACACAGAGAGTAGGCCAGCATGCTCTCCAGTACAAATTTCTCTAACTATCTACACCAAACTACATGCACAGTACACACTACACGTCCTTTTCCAAAACCCAAAAAATTATGGCGTCTCATCACCAAGCCTCGGAGTCCCCAGGGAGGGGGACCATAAATGCCCCCACCATCCGCCCCTCTCCCGGTGACGACTCGAGGTGCCTGGAACAACTGTCTGACTCTCGTCTTCTTCATTTCTGCAACATTCGCGGCCTTTCCTCTAACTTTCGCTCTGTTGAGCACCACCTCTCCTCCTCTAAACCTCACCTTCTTTTTCTGAGACTCAGCTGTCTGAGGCAACTGACAGCAAACCCTTTTCTGTATCCTCCTACTTTCTCTACACTCATTTCAAAGCCAAAGGTGGCTGTTGTGTATATATACGCAACGACTTATCTTGCTCTTGTGTTCCTGAACTCGATTCTTCTGAATTCTCCACACTCTGGCTTTGGCTTTCCTGTCATTCTCTGACTAAATATATGTGCTGTTTACTTATCCCCTAATTCTACTGACTATCAAAAATTCTTCGACTATCTTACTTCTACGATGGAACACATTCTATCCATTTCTCCTTTCTCTGAAATCTCCATTCTAGGAGATTTCAATGTTCACCACCACCTTTGGCTCTCCTCTCCTTTCACTGATCCACCTGGTGAACAAACCTACATCTTTTCTATCCTTAATGACCTAGAGCAGCTTGTACAGAACCCTACACGTATCCCTGACCGCCTTGGAGAGAGCTCCAACATACTTGACCTCTTCCTCACAACTAATCCTTCTGCTTACTCTTAATCTTTTCTCTCCGTTGGGCTCCTCCGATCACAACCTTATCACCTTAACCTGTCCTTTCACTCCGGTACGGCCTGTGGACCCTCCTGGGAAACGTCGTCTGTGGCATTTTGGAGCCGCGGACTGGGAGGCCCTCAGGCAGTACTTCTTTGATTTTCCCTGGAATGATTATTGTTTCCATGGCCGTGAGCCATCTGAGTGTGCCTTGCACATTACGGAGGTTATTCTCTCGGGCATGGAAGCATACATTCCTTTCTCACATCCTTTGACTAATGCAAGAAAGCCTTGGTTTAATCACGGAGCCAACCCACCCCTGAATCACATCACCTTTACGTTTCTGCCCGGAATCATGCTAAGTCTGTTCTTCGCTCTGCTAAGAATAATTTCATCCGTACTAAATGCTCTCAATTCTCCAACTCGAATTCTTCACGCTCCTCCTGGCACCTTGCCAAAAACCTTTCTAACAACTTTACCTCATCATCCTTCCCTCCTCTTTTCTACTCTGATGGTTCTGTAGCTATTTCTTCTACTGATAAAGCAGATCTCTTTACTCAGGCTTTCTCTTCCAATTCCACCTTAGACGATTCCGGTGCTGTTCCTCCATCACTTCCCCCCTTTGATTTCCTCATGGCTGACATTAAAATTTCTTCAGCTGATGTATTTTCTGCCATCACTGGCCTCAGTACTAACAAGGTATATGGGCCTGATGGGGTCCCTCCTGTTGTTCTAAAGAACTGTACTTCTGTGCTTACACCCTGCCTAGGCAAACTCTTTCGCCTTTGTCTGTCAACTTGTACCTTTCCTTCTTGCTGGAAGTTTGCTCTTATTCAGCCAGTCCCAAAGAAGGGTGACCACTCCCAACCCTCCAACTACTGTCCAATTGCTTTAACGTCCTGTACTTCAAAAGTTTTTGAGTCAATTTTCAATAGAAAAATGTTAAGGCATCTTTCCTATCATAACCTTCTTTCTGATCGTCAGTACAGGTTTCGTCAGGGACGCTCCACTGGCGATCTTCTCACCTACCTTTCAGACTCCTGGTCATCCTCCTTTCGGGACTTTGGCGAAAGCTTTGCCATTGCACTTGACATCTCAAAGGCTTTCGATCGAGTCTGGCATAAATCTTTAATTTCCAAACTGCCCTCCTACGGTTTCTATCCTTCTATCTCTGCCTTCATCACTAGCTTGCTTTCTGGTCGTTCTATAGCCGCTGTTGTAGACGGCCATCGTTCTTCTCCTAGATCTATCAACAGTGGTGTTCCTCAGGGCTCTGTCCTATCACCAACTCTCTTCCTTTTATTCATCAATGACCTTCTAAGCTGTACATCTAACCCTATCCACTCATATGCTGATGGCTCCACCCTTCACCTTTCCATTCGGTTCCCACAACGCCCATCCCAACAGTTACTTCAACAAACAAGGGATGACGCTATGGCACACCTAATGTCTGACTTGGCTCGTATCTCTGACTGGGGTAAAAATAATCTGGTTGTTTTTAATGCATCTAAGACTCAGTTCTTACACCTATCAACCCAACAAAATCGTCCACAGCATATACCCATTAATGTTTAATAATATTCAGCTTAATCCTGCATCATCCTTGAACATGCTTGGGGTTTCATTTACTTGGGACTTATCTTGGAAAGATCATATTACATCTCTTGTAAAATCTGCTTCCAAGAGATTGGGTGTGCTAAGCCGACTCCACTTTTTTTTTACCCCTGCACAATTGTTGACTCTACAGTATACAGGGGTTTTATCCGCCCCTGTGTGGAGTACAACTCTCATGCGTGGGGAGGCTCCCCACATACAGCTCTTCTCAATAGGGTGGAGTCAAAGGCTTTTCGTCTCATTAACTCTCCTCCTCTTACTGACTCCCTTCAACCTCTGTCTCTTCGCCGCACTGTTGCATCTTTATCTCTTTTCTATCGCTACTTTAATGGTCACTGCTCTTCTGAACTGTCTGCTTGCATTCCTCCACCTCTATGATGGTCACGTAGCACCCATCTGGCAGCAAACTCTCATCCCTTTTCTGTCCAACTCTCTAATGCAAGAGTTAACCGTTACTCCCAGTCTTTCATTTATGCAACAGGTCAACTCTGGACCTGTCTCCCTCTGTCTGTATTTCCTGCTGCCTATGATCTCCAGTCTTTCAAACGCAGTGTGCCCAGGCATCTCAAAATGATCGGATCTTGAATTTGGCTCTCTATTGTACAGTAATCACTCCAATATCCGACGTAATAGAGCCATAGGCAGGTTCGGATAGTGGTCCTGTCCGGATATTGGGCCCCAGCTTACGGACTTGTACTTATGGACCCTAACTCAGAGAAACACCTATACAACTCCCTCTGGACATGCATAACACCTATTTAAGACCCAAATCACACCAATAAGGCACATAAATGACTAAAATAAATGCAAAAGAAACATAAAATGAGGGTTTAGAAGTAGGTTCATACAATAATAAACATTCTTGCGACTGGCTCCTGGACTGGAACTTATGGACCCTAACCTAGCCTAACTCAGAAAAACACCTTCCTACTGCACATGCATAGCTCCTGACACCCTATTCACACCAATAAAGGACATTAAAAAGTGAAATGAGGTAGGTATAGTATGGAAAAAAGTACAGTATGAAACATTCTGCCTACTTACAGCAAGTCCATGGCCACCTCGATGAATAACCCCCTCCTCTCGGACTCTGACAGTAAGAAGGATTTCCTAAAGCACTTGCAGTACACTGTTCCTGAAGTCTTGCACTGAACTTAGTCAATCGCACACAGAAGTCCGTTCTCTTCACAGTGCGCACTCTTGTCTAACTAATGCTCCATTGTAACTTACTAAGTGTTGCACTTTAACTTTTCCCATTCTTCTAATAATTTTCCAAAGCCAAAACAAACAAGTCTATTTACGTTAAATTTTGTTTGAGAGTTACTAATGTAACATGCGGCTGGACAAGAGGACCACCAAGACATAAAGTAACTTGGTGGTGGGATGAGGGTGTAGAAGCTGCAATTAAGGAGAAAAGAAGGCTTTTCCGGGAATGGAAGAAGGGTGGTAGCAAAGAGGAATATTTGGCTGCCAAGCGTAGGGCTAGGAGAGAGGTATACAGGGCAAAGTCTGAGTCACAGAGACAGTTACTTGATAACCTCAATCATGGGGAAAGGAAAAATATATTTAGGGTGGCAGGTCAGGTGAAGAGGGATAATCGGGATATCATAGGTGAGCAGTGTGTGAAGAATGATGAAGGAAGGGTAGTGGTGAACAGTGAGGATATTAAAGATGCATGGAGAGAGCATTATAACCGGTTGTTGAATAAGGAGTTTGACTGGGACAGGGAAGGTTTGGAGCCAGCAGATCCAGTGTCTGGCCCTTGGCCTTTGATTGATACTGCTACTGTGAGTGAGGCAATAGGCAGGATGAGGGTGGGGAAGGCAGCAGGTGTGTCTGGGTTGACTGCCGAAATGTTGAAGGCCTCAGGCGATATAGGGGTGAGTTTAGTCACTGACCTGATAAATAGGATTATTTATGAGTGTGTTGTCCCAGATGATTGGCTAAAGAGTGTAATTGTAAATGTGTATAAAGGGAAGGGTGATGCCCTGGAAAGAGGGAATTATAGAGGTATAAAGCTTTTAGATCAGATAATGAAGGTAATGGAGAGAGTTTTAGAAGGTATGATTAGAGAAAGAGTGAATATTGATGAGATGCAGTTTGGGTTTATGCCAGGTAGGGGGACCACTGATGCCATATTCATTGTTCGACAGTTTCAGGAAAAATATATTGGTAGGAGAAGGGATCTTTATTTTGTTTTTGTTGATTTGGAAAAGGCCTTTGACAGAGTCCCTAGAGAGGTGGTGAAGTGGGCAATGAGAAAGCTTGGCTTGGAGGAGTGGCTGGTTAGGGTGGTTATGGCCATGTATGTGGGTGCTCACACCCAGGTGAGAGTGAATGGAGATTTGAGTGATGAGTTTTCCGTGAATGTTGGTGTGCATCAGGGGTCAGTCTTGAATCCCATGTTGTTTATCATGGTACTTGAAGCCCTTTCAAGTGACTTTAGAAACGGACTCCCGTGGGAGTTGTTGTATGCTGATGATTTGGTGTTGATTGCAGAGAATGAAAGGGAGGCGGAGGAAAGGTTTAGGAAGTGGAGAGATGGTATGGGGCAAAAGGGTTTAAGGGTAAATGCAGATAAAACAAAAGTGATGATATCTAGGGTTGGTGGCGGTACTGTCAAAGACGAGGGAGAGTGGCCATGTGCAGTTTGCCACAAGGGCGTGGGAAGTAATTCCATCTTGTGCGGTGTGTGTGATAAATGGGTGCATAAGAGATGTAGTGGTATCAGAGGTAGACTGCGAGATAATGCTGATTCTATGTGTACGGCGTGCCGGGGTGAGCAGGTGGAGATCATCAGACGTGAAAGGATTGAACTTGCTGGTGAATCTCTTGAGTGTGTGGAAGAGTTTTGTTATTTAGGAGACATGTTGTGTGCTGGAGGTGGGGCTGGAGCTAGCTCTGTGGCTAGGGTGAGAAGTGGTTGGAAGAAGTTCAGGGAGCTCTTGCCTCTCCTGACATTGAGGGGGCTCTCCCTACGTGCTAAGGGGTCTTTGTATGCAGCGTGTGTTAGGAGTGTAATGCTGTATGGCAGTGAGACCTGGGCAGTGAAGGAGGAAGACATTCGCCGGCTCAGACGTACAGAAATGACAATGATTAGGTGGATGTGCAGTGCGTCCCTGCGTCCAAGGCCTGGAGGGGCTGGGTTTACAATGGAAGAGTTGAGAGGTAGGATGGGACTGGAGTGTATTGGTGTTGTGATGAGGAGAGGTAGATTGAGGTGGTTTGGACATGTGGAGAGGATGGGGGATGATAGTTGGGTGAGGAAGGTGAGAAGTGTTAATATTGGGGGTGGGGTTATGAGGGGTAGACCGAGAAAGACATGGGACGAGGTCATTAAGTGTGACCTTAGGGTTAAGGGACTCAACAGGGAGGCTGCAATGGATCGTGCAGCATGGAGAGCCGCCATTAGGTGACCAAGGCCGACACATGCAAGCATGTTGGAGCCTTTAAAAACGAAAACGAAACGAAAACGAAAACGAATTTGTTTCAATTGAGTCTTTTCTCTCACAACTGTAAATCCTTAAAACAACACGCTGTTTTTTTCACTGCACAACACTCTAAATTCCCGTATGGTCTAGTGGAAAAGTTCTTGCTGTTTATTCACAGTCAGAGTCCGAAAGCATCACTGGCAGGTGACCTAGGGGTGCATCGCTCAGTCGTGGTGATGGTGTACCCACTGCAGACGACTCTGAAGACAGCCGCAAACTCACGTCGAGCGGTGACTCCACCGTGGCTGATGTGCTGGGCTGTGGCTCGGAGCATGAGGGCCTGTCTTGGGGAGGCAACGGAGTGGAGCCAGGGCTGGGCACAGCGGGGGTCACGGGCCTGAAAAAACTGTCAAAGGTTGGTTGACGCAATGACCAACGATTCTGACGATTGATGATGCGCTGCCTGAAAGCACGCACTTCCTCCACAAGTCCCAAGGGCCCCATCTCCCTTTCGCAGTCCGGGTGTTCCAGGTGGTCTAGGACGAACTCTAGATGTTCCCGGAGTGCGCTCAGCTTGAGGATGGCTGGAGTAGTGTCCTGCTGAGAGGAGTCCGCATCATCGTCGCCTTCCTCATCGGAATCTTCAAGTTTGGTACTGACACCTGCAACTGAAGACACGATCTCGATATCAGACAACGTCTGATACCCAGGATCGCCCTCGTCGTCATCGAACCACTCACGAACATCGTCCACATCAACATCGTCGCCGTGCGTACGTAGCCGTGCATGGAAGTCATCCACGTCAAACCCTAAAAAATCGTACTCCACAGCCGTTCCGAGAAGCAGACGAGACCAACCATTTTCCAGAGTCTTCACAGGGACTTCCTTCCATGCACTAGCCCAGTTGTACAGCGCAGACTTGATGTTGTAGCGGCGAAGGTTTTCCAAAGTCTGCTTGCCTCGTGTGTCCCGTCCCTCCCTGCGCTCGTCCTCATCCTCGAGAACAACCATCACCTCGTCCAGGAACTTCCGACGGTATAGGCGCTTTGTTGCCACGATCACTCCTTGGTCCATTGGTTGGATGAGAGCAGTCGTATTAGGTGGCAGAAACATGCACCTAATCCGGCCATTTTCAGCAACCAAGTCCTTGTCGCACGGGTGGGCAGGTGCATTGTCGAGGAGAAGGAGGGCCTTTACCTGGTCGCGCAGGATTCCCAGTGACTTCGTCTGGTAATGGATGACCTCCTTTACGAAGTGGTGGTGGAACCAGTCTTTGAAGATCACAGCTGTAAACCATGCCTTCAAAGAATGGTACCAGACGACAGGAAGGACATCCATCACCCCATGAAGGCACCAAGGCTGCTTTGCGTGGCCAACAACAACGGGCTTAAGCCGGTGCATGCCGTTAGCATTGGCACAACACAAAGCAGATATCCGTTCCTTGGAGAGCTTGTGGCCAGGTACATGCTTCTCCGTCTCCTCGGCTAGAGTGTTCATTGGCAGCGAGCGATAGAATAGGCCAGTTTCGTCTGCGCTGTAGACTTGACCGAGAGTGAGGCCCTCCCTGTCGATCAAGCCCTTCACCTTGTGCCGAAACTCGTCAACTCCATCCTCGTTAGCGTCCACTGCTTTGCCATGAGCTTTACGGTTGGTAAGGCCATGCCATAACTTGAACGCAAAGAGCCAACCCTCGGATGCCTTGAAGTCTAGGGCGTCGTGAAGCCTGGCGAACTTCTAAGCAGCAGCCTTCAGCTCCGTTCCACGTACCATCACACCAGCAGCACGTTGTTGTCGATACCAAATCAACGTGGATCGGTCGATTTCTGCAAACTTGGGGGTAAACATCACCTTCCTCTCCACGTTGCGTTTGCTTCTCGACGAGAAGTCAGCCGTGTACTGCATGAGTTTGTCTCGGGATCTCTTAAAATCGAACAAAGTAGACTGGGCCAGGTTAAACTTGCGGAGAATGCGGGAAGAAGACCACCCTGCATCTACTTTCTCCAAAATCTCCCGCTTCTTCTCCAGAGTCAACACCACTCTCCTCCTTTTCTCAGGTGGCGGGGCCCATCATCACACACACTAAGAGGAGGCCCGAGAGCAGCAGGAGTGCCTGCAGCAGGTAAGGCACCACCACAAAAGCGATCACGTGGGCAGCCATAACGACGAGCATGCACTCGTGGCGAGAGACAGGCAGAAAGTGGGGAGGATGCAGCGGCGCTCTATCGGACGTCGGAGGAATGACGCACCACAACAATGCTCTCCCGCGCCGCACGTGCCAAGTTCAAATTACGGGCGGGAAAATTTTTTTATTTTTTTTTATTTTGGGGGGTTTTGGACCATTTTGGGAATATTGGATCCTGGGACGATTATGTCCGGTTAGTGGGGATGTTCAGATATTGGGCGTCTGGATATTAGAGTGATTACTGTATTTTGTTTTTCTCTTGGAGGGAACTGTTATTGCGGGTTCATGGCCTTTGGTTTCTTCTTCCTCGCATTAAAAAAAAAAAAAAAATACATGGGGTTATGTGGTAAGAAGGGGTAAAAGTGAGAGTTTTGGAAAGTTGCCAGAACACACTGTACCATTATACATGTAAACATATTGTCTGAGTGACGCGGATTTGAGTACCACGGTCCTTGTTCAGTCCCGTTGCCCGCGGTACTCAAGGTTTCAGTAGTAATATTGTATGAAGAGAAAATAGGAAGGAGTACGGATCACAGGAATTCGGGGAAGCATCAAAATTCCTAGAGGCAATTAACCCTTACACCGCGGGCTTGTTTTGCTTTGACTTGCGGCTCCCGTGGGCATATTCGCGCTCCGACAGACTCTCTAAAAATATTTGCCAAAAATCAGTTATTAGTCCTAGAATATTAAAATCACATATACTTATGGCACATACCTTCAGCTTTCTCCTTGGGTGTTTGTTGAGCCTTCTTCGAGTACTGTAGGACTTGTGGAGACTTCTGAAGTTGGGTAACAAAGTCTCCACTTTATACTTCCCAACAACTCGTAATATGATTACCACAGCCTGATATTATCACTAGAAACACTAATCTATGATTCTCAAATAGTTTGGAATCCATACTCCCCCTAAAAAACACTGTGAAAGCAATGAAAATTACGAGGGCATATGACCATCCCACTTCCGATCGTTCGCCGCTAGTGTTGTCTGTTATTCATAAAAACACTCACAGCTTATATTTCTGTTACTATATAACACTTATATATATCTACAGTCTTTATCCATAAGTTTCCTTCAGTAATAGTAGTTTATTGTCACTGTAGGGATTCAATTTCTTTCAGTAAAATACGTAGCATTCACTTTCTCGTCCTGTGTTTGTAGGGGAAGACACCACCCAACCAACTTCTGCTCCAGACAGTATTTATCATGGATCCAAGACAGAAGAAATCAAACTGACACAAGAGGTAGTTAAGAAATGATTACAGGAACTGAACCCAAGTAAAGCACCAGGACCTGATGGGGTGTCACCTCTGGTTCTAAAACAATGCACAGAATGTTTATGTGACCCACTATTAGATATCTTTAAAGCCTCCTTGGAGAATGAAGATGTTCCGAATAACTGGAAAATGGCTAACATCTCACCTATTTACAAGAAGGGCAGCAGGATGGATCCCCTTCATTACCAACCAGTGTCGCTAACCAGCATAGTTAAAGGCGTCATAAGAAAGGAAATTATAGAGCACCTCCATGAAAATCACCTATTAACTGATACACAACACGGTTTCAGAAACAACAGGGGCTGCGTCACTAATGTGCTATGTTACCTTGATGATTTGATCAATGCGGTGGACAATGGAGATTGTGTCGATGTCAACTATTTGGATTGTGAGAAGGTCTTTGACTGCGTTCCCCATGAGAGACTGCTGGCCAAGCTTGAAGCACTAGGTATAGGAGGGAGTGTGGTGGATTGGATCAGTAGCTTTCTGTCGGTGAGGTACCATCAAGTGACCATTCGTAGTTCTATGTCGGACTGGTTACCTGTGCTGAGTGGGGTCCCTCAGGGGTTGGTGTTGGGGCTGGTTCTAAAACAATGCACAGAATGTTTATGTGACCCACTATTAGATAACTTTAAAGCCTCCTTGGAGAATGAAGATGTTCCGAATAACTGGAAAATGGCTAACATCTCACCTATTTACAAGAAGGGCAGCAGGATGGATCCCCTTCATTACCAACCAGTGTATTAATGACCTAGTGATCAACCTCGAGTCAATGGCGAGCTCATTTGCCGATGATGCCAAGATTTATGCCACCATCAAGACAGATGCAGACGTTCGAGCCCTTCAGAGAGATATGGAGCGACTGAACAAGTGGAGCGACAAATGGCTTCTAAAGTTTAATGTTGACAAATGTGCATCAATGCATATTGGTCAAAACAACCCCCAAGCAGACCATCAGCTGAACGGGACAATGCTAAGGAAATCAGCACAGGAAAAGGACCTGGGTATCTTGTGTCAAGCAGCTTGAAACCGCCCATGTGGCCCAAGTTGCAGCCAAGGCCAACAGCTGCCTGGGAATTATCAAGAGGAATTTCACTGTACTAAGCATGGAAGTATTGGTAACACTCTACCTCTCCCTTGTGCGTCCAGTCCTGGACTACGGGGCTCAGTGTTTGTCCCCATACCTGATGAGGGACATCTAGACTCTCGAGAAGATCCAAAGAAGGGTGACAAGACTAGTGCCAAATATAAAACACCTGCCCTACGAAAACAGATGCAAGGAACTAGGTTTCCAGACACTCCAAGAAAGAAGAGTCAGGGGGGACATGATAGAGACGTATAAGCTGCTGCATAGCTTAGAGGATGTCCCCTATTCCAGATTCCTTAAGAAGAACACCAACAATCTACGAGGACATTCCCTGAAATTAGCAAAACCAGACCATTGGTGGATGTCCCTGAAAGGAAACTGGTTCACCATCCGGGTTATAGACAATTGGAATGCACTCCCAGTGAGTGTGGTAAGCACGCCTACAATAGCCACCTTCAAAAGTCGTTATGATAAACATGTCAGTAGTAGGGATACAGTACTCGCTGACAAGTCTTAAGAGGTGGGGATCAACACAAGAAGTCTTCTTCTTGATTCCCCACTATCTGTTCATAGGTAAGCATTCATAAGTAAGCCTTAACTGTGTGGCAAAGAATTAATTTTTTATGTACTCAGTAACATCTGGGGAAATTCTCCTGCTGTGTCTTTTACTGCAACTGCATTAAAATTAACTGAACCAACTTACCATAACCAAACCTAATTTTGGCAATATGATAACAGATCCAGGACACTCCTTACTAAGTATTAACCCCTTAACCGCAAGGTGTCACTTTTGTGACGCTTGGGAGCAAGGGATCATACCACAGGGCGACACTTTTGTGATTCTGTGTCATTTTGAATTCACCCGGGCTTTGAAGTGGTGGCTTGTATCATCGATCAGTACTGCCAATGTCCAACACTAGTCAGCACTCCTAATCTCATCTGTACTCCCATCCATTGTTGACAATTTAGCCATTTCTCCCCGTTCTTGACTCCCCTCCCTACCTCCCCTCCATTACCCTATCCTCCCACCTGCCCGGCCGTGCTACGCTAAGTAAATCTTCCCTGGAATTTTTCACTTATTTCATCCACTGAAATAAGCCCTATGCCCTATTCTCATACCAAATAATATAAACAAGAAAGAAATAAGGTAAGTGAGAGCGCCATACACCTAGAATTGGCTAATTATCACCTGACAACACCTCACGTGCACTCGTTCGCTAATTTTCGCTGTTTATTTCCCCTTGAAATATGCTGTATAATCTATTTTCATAATAAAAAAATATATAAGAAAGGAAGGGAAGGCCTAAGTGATATTTACATTCACCTGGAACTACCTAATTATTGCAGGCCACCACACTGTATTCTATGCTAAGTAAATCTTCCCTGGAATTTTCCACTGATTTCATCCATTGAAATAAGCCCTATGCCCTATTCTTATACCAAATAATATATACAAAAAAGAAATAAGGTAAGTGATAGTGCCATACACATGGAATTGGCTAATTATCACCTGACAACACCTCACGTGCACTCGTTCGCTAATTTTTGCTGTTTATTTCCCCTTGAAATATGCCGTATAATCTATTTTCGTAATAAATATACATATAAGGAGGGAAGGGAGAAGCCTAAGTGATATTTACATTCACCTGGAACTACCTAATTTATTATGTATTGTCTTGGTTTCCTGCCAATCATTTCATTGCTATATATTAGCAGGTCTCACAAGGCTAAAGTTGGTAGTATTGCACTCACCCTAGCCAGGCGGCAGGAGGCCACCACTATCAGTTCACTGTCGTCTTTGAAAGTGGGAGTATGTCTGATTTGCTCCTGCTAACTTCCGCCGCTTTATAGCCCCATGCAAAGGGCCCTGTGACCTTTACCGCCTACTAAACCTCGTGTGGAAAGAGGTAAAGGGCTGACAATTGATAGAGAGTGACTATGATCTTTTTATTCAATAAAACAGTGCAAGTGGAATTGTAAATAAAGTGTAAATAATGTGTAAACAGCAAGAAAGCAATGAATGTAAATATAAGTGAACAGTGGAAAATAGTTTTATAAGTTACTTCAAGTGACAGTGCATAACACAGTGTAAATAAAACAGAAATGTAAATAAAGTAGAGAACGTAAATAGAAATGTAAACGAATGGTATTATAAGAATACGAGTATATATACTAGGAGTAATGAAATTGAAAGTTTCACTCTAGCATGTCTGAATACTATGAGTTATGAGAGTAAAGGTGAAAGTGACATTCACTCTCAATGCTAGTATACAGGACGAGAAAGTGAATGCTACGTATTTTACTGAAAGAAATTGAATCCCTACAGTGACAATAAACTACTATTACTGAAGGAAACTTATGGATAAAGACTGTAGATATATATAAGTGTTATATAGTAACAGAAATATAAGCTGTGAGTGTTTTTATGAATAACAGACAACACTAGCGGCGAACGATCGGAAGTGGGTTGGTCATATGCCCTCGTAATTTTCATTGCTTTCACAGTGTTTTTTTGGGGGAGTATGGATTCCAAACTATTTGAGAATCATAGATTAGTGTTTCTAGTGATAATATCAGGCTGTGGTAATCATATTACGAGTTGTTGGGAAGTATAAAGTGGAGACTTTGTTACCCAACTTCAGAAGTCTCCACAAGTCCTACAGTACTCGAAGAAGGCTCAACAAACACCCAAGGAGAAAGCTGAAGGTATGTGCCATAAGTATATGTGATTTTAATATTCTAGGACTAATAACTGATTTTTGGCAAATATTTTTAGAGTCTATCGGAACGCGAATATGCCCGCGGGAGCCACAAGTCAAAGCAAAACAAGCCTGCGGTGTAAGGGTTAAAGAGTACATGTGCAAAAGATATGTCTAGAAGAGTCTATCTCTATCTATCTATTGCCAGATGCCATAATCTCAAAAGGGGTGGCCACTTGACTCTAGAGGTGGTTGGATTAAGTGTAGAGACACTAACCCTCCATCAACCCACTTATAGGCACGTATAGGTTAGTTATATAGTTACCACCCACCATTGTAAATGGTTTCCTGGCTTGTACAGAAGAGAAACTGCTTAATAATGCATCCACTTTATCTATATCTAGCCAGACCCCATAATCCATTAAGGGGTGGGCATTTGTCTTTGAGTTAGTTATGATGAACATATTAATTCCATCCTCCATTACCTAGCTATAATTCCAAAATAATAACCAATTTTCTACCTGATCTCCAAAACAAGGATAGCTGATTGCTGGATGAATGCAACTTTGGCCTGCCATCCTTCAGGTTCATGTTAACATGAGCCTTGCCACAAGCCACAGCAGACTCCAACTTCAGAAGAATCCCAAAATGCCAGTGACATATACTCTTCTAGTGTAATTTCGTCTCTCCTTGAAAAAAATATCATTTCATAAGGAAACTTCCATCTCAGATTGACTATCTGCTATAGAAACAGTCATCAGAAAAATGTGCTTTCCCCGTTATAATCACCAAATAATCTGAATTTCCTTACCTGTTAGGCTACCGCTTAAAGGTAAGAGGGTTCCAGGTCAACCCGCCGTCACAACAATAACAAACAATTCGCCGTCAGGACGATTCCCCGTCATTTATGTACATACCAGTTAATTTAGCAAGCACACTAGTTTTTTAATTATATGAGATATGAAAGTGGTGATGGTTTATTGTTTTAATAATAAATGTAAAATATGGCATCAAAAACTGGGCATTAACTGAATAATATAAATAAATTGAAACGCGAGTCAGGCGATGTACGATCTTATATGGCTACATACGAGACACTTGCATTTATATTAATACCTAATGACCTTATGTGAACGATCGACATACTTTAAAATTAAATGAATAATCTTCATAGTACGTCTTAATAAATATGTAAGTTTGAGATTCTCTGCCTACTGTATGCAATAATGGGGTGCTTCTGAAAAGCCTAGTATTCCGGTAGATGTCACCACCATTGGGACAAACACAGCCCACGCGCTGTTTAAAAAAGCATAGTTTTCTTTGTTAAATATCTACACAGTTGTGTGAAACTGTGAATCATAGTAATGTTACATATCGTAATATAAATAATACTGTAATGCTAGGTGTTTTAGGGTCGGCTTCCCGTCCCTTGAACGCTGGGTTCTCTTTCTAAACCGGAGCTTAGACAAATAAGAGAGAGGCAGGACGCAAAAACTCAGGGCAACAACCTTACATGTGTATTACTAAATTCTACAGTGGAACGGGTAGATGTCACAAATACAGATATACTGGACAATTATAATTCTTAGGCCTAGATATGGGTTATTAGTATCGCGCAGGATACTACTCAGGTCACGGTCGGGTAAAGTGAATAGCACTTAGGGCAGAGGGGTTATATACTACTATTGCAGGAAGTTCTAGTTTTATACATTGGTGGAGTTGGTGGGACTATTTCACTGTTAGTAATTATTACTTTAACACTGGGGTCTGTGTATGATCTTAGTATGATGCGGCGTTAATTATTAGTGGCCCTATGGGTAGCGTATTCACTGTAATAGACCCGTGTTTCACGGACTTGCCGTATTCACGGTTTCACTGTTACTTTTACTCACTCCACCACTCTTTTATATTGTCACGGATGCTTTTCTCACTGACTTCCTTTATGCTGTCAATTCACTACCTCTGCCTTCACTTCACTAGGTCATGGACACTGTGCTTTCACTGTCACTCCTTTCGGATCTGGGTGTCGTGGCAGTCAGGTACAAGGGCGACGGAGGTGACTAAGCCTCACTACTGACAGGGCTGGGTTCCGCCGGAGGCCTCTGTGTTCAGGGGTCACGGGATCACGCATAGGGGCATCCTCTCTCATCCGGGGCTGCTGGTAGCGAAGGGTCCCGCACTTTCGGGGCTTGGGGAGGGAGTCCAGCCCTTGGGACTGGGGCCGAATAACTGCCTGAACTTCTCAATTAGGCGCCTGATGGAGGACGAAGATCTCCTGCATCTGGGTGTAGGGAGGTCCTGCCCGGGGGTCCTGGGGGCGGTCTGGAAATCCCGAGGGCTGTGGTCCCCGGTGTTTGGAGACGCTGTCAGGAGGAAGCTGTGGCGTAGGCCTACTTCGGGGTCCATCAGGTGAGTCCCCTCCCTATCCGGCTGCAAGGAGAAGAGCCCGATGGAAGTCACAGGACCTCTCCAGTACTCCTCCAGGCTGGGGGCTCCCTCTGGGTTGTAGGTTGGTGAACAGGAGTCAGCACCTGATGGAGGAGCGGCTACCAGCCATCTCCTGCTGTAGGGCCTGGCTACTGGCCGTGGCCTTATGGGGGTGCAGCTGCAGGCTGTTGCTAAGGCCTGGCTACTGGCTATGGTCTGGGAGAGGGAACAGCTACAGGCCGACTCAGGGGCTCCTTCAGGGCGGCTACAGGCCGTCTCCTGCAGGAGGGTTGAGTGGCTACTGGCCGTCTCTCGAGGGGCACCTTCAGAGCAGCTATAGGCCGTCTCCTGATGAAGGCCGGAGTGGCTACAGGCCGTCTCCTGTTTGTCTCTGGAGCGGCTGCAGGCCGTCTCCTGTAGGAGGGTCGACCGGCTACAGGCCGTCTCATTAGAGGCACCTTCAGAGCGGCTACAAGCTGTCTTATTAGAGGCACCTTCAGAGCAGCTACAAGCCATCTCCTGACGAAGGCAGGAGTGGCTACAGGCCGTCTCCTGATTCCCTTTGGAGTGGCTACAGGCCGTCTCCTGATTCCCTTTGGAGTGGCTACAGGCCGTCTCCTGTAGGAGGGTTGAGCAACTGCAGGCTGTCTCATTAGAGGCACCTTCAGAGTGGCTACTGGCCGTCTCTCGAGGGGCACCTTCAGAGCAGCTATAGGCCGTCTCCTGATGAAGGCCGGAGTGGCTACAGGCCGTCTCCTGTTTGTCTCTGGAGCGGCTGCAGGCCGTCTCCTGTAGGAGGGTCGACCGGCTACAGGCCGTCTCATTAGAGGCACCTTCAGAGCGGCTACAAGCTGTCTTATTAGAGGCACCTTCAGAGCGGCTACAAGCCATCTCCTGACGAAGGCAGGAGTGGCTACAGGCCGTCTCCTGATTCCCTTTGGAGTGGCTACAGGCCGTCTCCTGATTCCCTTTGGAGTGGCTACAGGCCGTCTCCTGATTCCCTTTGGAGTGGCTACAGGCCGTCTCCTGATTCCCTTTGGAGTGGCTACAGGCCGTCTCCTGTGGGAGGGTTGAGCAACTGCAGGCTGTCTCATTAGAGGCACCTTCAGAGTGGCTACAGGCCGTCTCCTGACAAAGGCAGGAGCAGGTACAGGCCTTCTCCTGTAGGAGGGTTGAGTGGCTACCGGCCATCTCAGGGGTGCTGACTGGAGCTGGACTAACAGCTCCACCCCCTGGTAGGTTGTGGTCGGCTTGCCCGGAAGGTAGTCTTGTATTCCTGCTATGGTGGTAGCGGGCGAGCTCCGGGTCATAGGGGCGCGTGGCCCAGGCGGACTTATGTCGCTGTCACCCTGAGTCCCGGTGCGCTGTAGATGCTCCTCGGTGGGCTCCTTCTGGGGGTGTTAGGTCGCCCTCCGTAGCACTATACTGCATTTTAACACCGTCTGCTGGGAAAGAGTCATGTCCCTGTGACTGGAGGTGGTAAACTTTGGTGTCGTAGGTGTGGTAGACTGGCTGTAGGTGTTGGAGGAGGGCGGGCCAGGCTGTGGTGGCAGAGTTCTCGTCTAGCTGCTCGTCACAGGTGATGAAGAGGGTGGATGGGTCGGTGGAGGAGCGGGGGAGACGTAGGAGGTGATGAGGTCCTCGGACTCATTGTTTTCATCCGATGGGCGGTGCCCATATGGCTCAGCGAATCCTCATGGCGCTAGGTGTTGTCTTCTGTGCAGGGCTGTGCTGAATGCTGGAGATGGACGGTGAATGTGGGGTTTTATGCCGGGGTAATGCGGCGCAGCATCTCTGGGGAGTGTAGGTGGCTGGGATTTGGGCCTGGTGTATCATGAGTGTGAAATGATTTAGGGCGGGGGTAGGGGTGTGATTTTGCAGAGGTGGGTGGGGTGGGAGAGTGGGTGTACCGGGCGGGTGGGCAGGAGAGGCGGCTGGAGTATGTGATGGTTGTTTTAAGGGTGGGTGTGGGCAGTGATGTAGGTGTGCGGTGTTGGCGCAAGTGTGAGGTGCACAGGGCATGCGAGGGCAGCTGTGAGGTGGTAGGAGTGTGGGCGGCACAGCACGGGGAGTGGGGTGTAGGGTTAGTGGGTGGTGGTGCAGTGGGTGTGTGGGCAGCACAGGTGGAGTCAGTGGTGGGGGACAGGGTAAGCGGGGTCAAGGGAGAGTGTGTGAGTGGCAGGCGGGGAGGTGATGGCTGAGGTGGGGATGTGGTGGACTGAGGGGATGCGGGTGTGTGTGCGGGACACGTGGTGCTGGGCGTGGGAAATGAGGCAGTGGGCAGTGAGGAGGTGGGGAAGCGGTGAGGAATTGGTGGCATCGGTGAGCTGTCAGGTGAGGTGTGAGGCGGCGTGGCGGGAGGTGAGGTGGAGGTGGCAGGGGAGGGGGAAGGAGAGAGAGATGGTGAGAATCATAGGAGGTAAAGAGAAGTGGTGCAGGGTTAGTGGGTGGGGCAGGGCATGGGGCCGGGGCAGGGGAGGCAGGAGTATGAAAAGGGTGTACATGATGGCTTCTGAGAGTGCGAGAAGTGCCGTGGTATCTGACTATCACCTGATGGGGGTTAGGGACGCGGATGATGGTGTGGGGCCCCATGAAGCACGGCGCAAGCTTGTAGGGGATGGGGAGTTGCGCTATCATAACAGTGTCACCCGGCTTGTAGGGGATGGAGGTGGTGACGGGACAGAGGTCCAGGTTGTTTTGGAGGTGGGTTAGCTGGATTTGAGATGGTGTAATGGTTCCGATGTGGGGGTAGAAGTGGGGGGTTGCAAATGCTGCCGAAGGGGCAGGAGGAGGGGTGTTTCCCCAAACACTCGTCTGTACAGTGAAATTCCGTCCACTTGGGGGCAGGAGTTGATGCCCCATTGCACGATTTTTACATGGACGGGCCAGTCGTCATCTTTGGTGGCTTGTATCTGGGTGCAGTGTTGATTCATCAGTGTACGATGGCTTTGCTCGCAGATATGGCATTTCCTTGGGGCCAGTAAGGGGACGAGTGTGAGATGTTATAGCCAAATATGTGGGCCAGCTCCTCCCAGATCTCACTGGTGAACTCGGGTGCATTATCTGGGTGGATTGCTTGTGGGATACCGAAGTACGGGAATACGTGCTGAATCAGGGCACCAGCCACTGCGACAGCATGGTGTTCCTTTGCTGGGCAGGTTACAACGAATTTGGAGTATGTATCAACGAATGTGATCATGTACCTATAGCCTGATTTCGGGGGTAAGGGTCCCACCGTGTCGATCGCCAATAACTGCCAAGGTTTGTGGGTGGTAATACGACCTGATGGACCAGCAGTACGGGTGATGTCCTTATCAAGGGCGCATGCTCAGCAAGACTGGATAATCTCCTTGGTGAGGGTGGAGGGATTGGGCGCCCAGTAGGTGTCATTAAAGACCTGCAGGAGTTTTGTCATTCCCACGTGAATGCCGTTGTGAGTGTGCATGTGTCGGAGGGCGGCATCGGGTACTAGGATGATATGCCCTGACAGGGTAAGCAGGTGGTCACCCTGGTGATACATTTTTTTGAAAAGGTGCTGGGGGATCCAGTGGGGTCGCTCCTTACAATGTCACTGCTGGAGGAGATTGGGTTCCGGCTGGGTGGCGTTGATGGGAAGCTGAGAGAGAGCATCCACTTTGGTGTGGAGTTTGCTGGGGTGGTACGAGATTTCATGGTTGAACTCCTCCAGGGTTTCGCACCATCAGATGAGCTGGGCATTGTGAGTGTCAGACTGCTGCAGCCACTGGAGGGACTGGTGATCAGTGATGATAGTAACTTGAGTCCCCGATATGTATGCCAAGAAGTGCTCAAGTGCCCAGATGATGCCCAGGTACTCCCTCTTGGTGGTGGCATAATTCTTTTCTGACTGATTGAGGGTACAGCTGAAACAGGCGATGATGTGTTTGCGGCCCTCTTGGACTTGTGCCAGCACAGCACCGATCACAATTAGGGAAACCTCTGTGTAGAGCCAGAATGAGAGAGCATACATTAGTCGGGAAAGGCCACGATGGGGGCAGAAACAAGCTTATCCTTAAGTTCTTGGAAGGCGGCTCATCGCTCGTCTGTCCAGATGAACGGGTCTCCCCGATGGGTAAGGTCGTGGAGTGGCTTGGCAATGTGAGTGAACCCCTTCACTAAACGGCAGTAATAAGACGTCAGGCCGAGGAAGGCTCGAATCCCATGAACTTCATGTGGTGGGGGTATGTCCGCGATGGCACGGAGCTTGTCTGGGTTGGGAGATATGCCAGCCTGGGAGATGGCATGCCCCAGGAATGAGACGGTTCTGGCGGCCAGGACACATTTGGTGGGCCGGAGTTTGAGGCCTGCCTGTCGAATCCTGGTGAAAACCCGGCGGAGGCACTGCAGGTGGTCGGCCCGGGTCTGGCTGAAGACTATGACGTCATCCAAGTGAGACAGATCTCAAATGTGAGGCCGCTGAGGACGGATTCCATTAGTCTGGAGAAGGTGGCGACGGCATTACAGAGGCCGAAGGGCAAAACATTAAATTCATGTCTCCCATTGCTGGTCAAGAAAGCGGTTTTTCCTCTGTTTTCAGGGCGATCCGGGACCTGCCAATACCTTGACTGGAGGCCAAGGGTGGAGAACCAGGAGGCGCTGTATAGGGAATCCAGGGAGTCGGTTATGCGTGGGAGTGAAGTAGTGTCCTTGGTGGTCATGTCACTAAGCCGGTAGTAATCGATGGAGAACTGCATCGTGCCATCCCTTTTCTTCACAAGGACGATAGGGGAGGACCAGGGGCTGGTGGAGGGGGAGACAACTCCAGCTTTGATCATCTCATGTACCTTGCAGTCTTCCTCTTCCTGCTGTTTGGGGTTCTTCGGCCGGGATGGCTGTCAGATCGGTTGGCCTGTCGTGTGAATCTCATGAGCCTGGTAGGTGGTGTGTCCAATATCGTCGGGTCCTGCCACGAACAGATCCTAGAAATCCAGGAGGAGGTGGCAGAGGGTGTCTAATTGGTGAGCGGAGAGATGGTCGGGGATGGGGGGCAGAGGGGCAGGGGGAGCGGGAGGGGGAGGGGATGCAGGGCTCGGCTTCCTCCATCTCTCCGATTACGAGCCCTTTAGGGAGGGTGAGAGGTGAGGGGACAAGGTTGGCAATCTGGACTGCCGTGTGATGAGGGGGAAGGAAGGCTGGGGGTAGAAGGCAGGCTGAGAGAGTTCCAGGTGGCAGGAATGGGGAGAACAGGATGGAGGTACCTGAGGGCCGGCTGAGGGGCACCCAGGCTTCATGGTGGGGGGGAATGGTGACGGTGGAGGAAATGGTGGCGGGAAAAGAGGGGGGGAGATGAGGGAGGTCAGGGGGGGAGGAGAGGGGGGTGTAGAGTCTTCCAGCCGGGTCTGTGGCGTGCAGGTGCAGATGGCCTGAGTGGGAGGGGGGGGGGTCGGGTGATTTTTGAAACTGGGCTCCGAACTTCTGCAGCAGGTCCAACCCCAGTTATCCGTCGTAATTGCGGCAGGAAGAGTCGAGTACAATGAACTTATGCTGGGTCGACGCCAGCTGATGGGTGTCGACATGCAGGGCCTGTGTTTCCCCACAAATTGGCAGGGGGCCATCCACCGTGTCCACAAGGTGAGTAGCCGTTGGGAATAACGGGCCAAAGGTTGATTTGTGACGGGAGAAGTAGTGGCTATACAGGCAGGATCTGGCCGCTCCCGTATCGACCAGAAGTCTGGCTTTCACCACGTTCAGCTTCATCTTGTGGTAAACTGGAGGGCGGTATTTGGGGGAAGTGGCCCCCGTCACCGTAGGAAGGTGCGGGGGCGGTCCTAAAAATCCAACTGCTGGGGGCCTCCTTCTTCTTCCTCCAGCCTCTGTTCACCGGGTCCGGTCTCCTCCGCGGGTGCAGGTTCATCCTCTGTTTCCTCATTCTCTAGCGGGGAAACTTTACGTTGGCCTGGGTTGGTGGTTTTCCGTCTGGTGGCTTTCAATTGATCTCTGATGTCGTGCAGTGGGCACCTGGGGCTGGAGGCAGAGAACTCCCAGGGATTCACCGGGATGAGGTTGGGGTTCTCCCTGTGACTGGGGTGCCGGTGGGTGGGGTGTGCCCTAGGTGGACTGGGTGCTAGGGTGGGGCTGGTGCAGGGCATGGGTGGACGTGGCTTGACTGGGGGAGCCGGAATATTCGTGGGAAACTTTTTTACCACGTTGATTTGCTGGGGTGCAGGGCAGGAGGTCAGGAGGCGGCGTATCAATTGGACATCCTCATCCATGTCTCCGGTGGGGTCATGGATTGTGAAGTGCTCTTTGACCATGCTGGGGAGCACTCTCAGAAGCGTATTAAAGGTGTGCTCGTTGGGTCTGGTTAGTACTTGGATGGGTGACCTCCTGGGAACACCAGATGCTGTTGGCATAACGTTCTCCCTACGTGTCAAGTGGGGTTGGTGGAGGATTAGTGCCCCTCCCTGTAAAACAATTAACTCTAAGCCGTTGGCCACCCCGTTTGGGATACATGGCGTCTGGCAATGAATGAATGAATGAATGCTCCTGGGTTTCATCATCTGCCTCTGGGTAGGCAGTGGTGACCAGGCGTCTAGCCTGGATTAGAGTATCATCCAAATTGCCATCGAAGGTTAGGCTATCCATTTGGGATAGCGCCACCACTTTACTTAGTGATGGAGTGATGGCTTGAATCACGAGTTTCGTGAAATTCTGTCAGGTGAGCCCCAGGACGATCTTGGGTGCAATATTAGCTGCCACTTTGCCCAGTAGCGGGAGTGTGACTGCAATTTTCTTCTTGTCATCCTCGAATCCGATATCTAGCAAAGGTTTAATAATTGCCAGGTATGTATGAACATTATACTGTTCTGGGTTGAATTGAGGTAATTGCACATTCGGTTTGGTTGCCATTTTCCTGGTATTTCCTGATTACCTCTCTCATATGCCCTGTCCACCAGTGTAATGCTAGGTGTTTTAGGGTCGGCTTCCCGTCCCTCTAACGCCTAGTGTGTAGCTGGGTTCTCTTTCTAAACCGGAGCTTAGACAAATAAGAGAGAGGCAGGACGCAAAAACTCAGGGCAACAACCTTACATGTGTATTACTAAATTCTACAGTGGAACGGGTAGATGTCACAAATACAGATATACTGGACAATTATAATTCTTAGGCCTAGATATGGGTTATTAGTATCGCGCAGGATACTACTCAGGTCACGGTCGGGTAAAGTGAATAGCACTTAGGGCAGAGGGGTTATATACTACTATTGCAGGAAGTCCTAGTTTTATACATTGGTGAAGTTGGTGGGACTATTTCACTGTTAGTAATTATTACTTTAACACTGGGGTCTGTGTATGATCTTAGTATGATGCGGCGTTAATTATTAGTGGCCCTATGGGTAGCGTATTCACTGTAATAGACCCGTGTTTCACGGACTTGCCATATTCACGGTTTCACTGTTACTTTTACTCACTCCACCACTCTTTTATATTGTCACGGATGCTTTTCTCACTGACTTCCTTTATGCTGTCAATTCTCTGCCTCTGCCTTCACTTCACTAGGTCATGGACACTGTGCTTTCACTGTCACTCCTTTCAGGTCTGGGCGTCGTGGCAGCAGGTACAAGGGCGACGGAGGTGACTCAGCCTCACTACTGACAGGGCTGGGTTCCGCCGGAGGCCTCTATGTTCAGGGGTCACGGGATCATGCATAGGGGCGTCCTCTCTCGTCCAAGGCTGCTGGTGGCGAAGGGTCCCACACATTTGGGGCTTGGGGAGGGAGTCCGGCCCTCAGGACTGGGGCCGAATAACTGCTTGAACTTCTCACCCAGGCACCTGATGGAGGACGAAGATCTCCGGTGTCTGGGTGTAGGGAGGTCCTGCCTGGGGGTCCTGGGAGCGGTCTGGAGGTCCCGAGGGCTTTGGTCCCCAGTGTTCGGAGACGCTGTCAGGAGGGGGCTGCGGCGTCAACCTACATTGGGGTCCATCAGGTGAGTCCTCTCTGGATCCGGCTGCAGGAAGAAGAGCCCAGAGAAAGTCTCAGGGCCTCTCCAGTACTCCTCCAGCCTGGGGGCTCCCTCTGGGTCGTAGGTTGGTGAACTAGAGTCAGCACCTGATGGAGAAGCATGTCATGAATCAATTCGCGACATTTCCTTTTTGTGAGAAGCCACGAACTATTAGTGGAAAACTCACTGTGTATCGCTCAGTTAACCGTTTCTCTCTCCATTTCGGGGTATACTTTTCAAAACATTCGTCGCCGTTTTCAGGAGTGGCCGATTTAATGCACGTCACTAAGTGCTGTACTGAGCGATACTATTGTTTTTTATTGTTCGCCCCTGCTCATTCAACTGTTAGCCACGCCTTCTTCCGGTGGCCTGTGCGTCCCGCTTATACATTATTTGAATTCAGTCTTGTGTTTGCTGTGGCGGAGAAAGGTTCTGTGCTCAGAAGTGGAGAGGTCAGCTAGCACCCCAAGCTCCACTAGACAGTTAATCCAGTCCTCCCACCTTAGTGGTGATACATAGCATTCATCGACTGGTATTTCTTTTGTGTATTTTGTAGTTTTAAGAGCTTAGTTAAGGTGTTTTTCCTAGGCGTAAGTATTTAGCTTCTGTGTGAGTGAGCGAGTGCGTCTCATTGATTTGATTTGAAATGTAATGTTAAATTTATTTTTGTAATCAATAAATTTAACAGTTCTATTTCTTGAGCTTAATGTAGAGTAAAAATCTTGTTTCATTTCTCCATAATTAAGCTTATTTCCCATATAGCTCCTAGCTTGCATAAACGTTTTACTATTCATAACTGGTACTTAGACCAGTCTTGTTGTATTTACTTAAAATCCGTTGTGCCAGGAGTTAATGCATCAGCAAGAACCTGATATTATTATTAGTATTAGTTATTTATTGTCAGGGGTGATGTAACTTTCTCCAGAGGCTAACAGTACAGTAATTCAGCAATTGTGAGTAATTAGTCTCTGCTGAGTACTGTTGAGAAAGTTTATAAATTCTCGTTCTTAGAGAATCTTAGCAAATCAGCGTAAAGCAATCGTTGCTTGATGTAGCAAGACAATCATTGTCTCTGCTCTTCAATATTATTGAATATTATTATCAATTTGAATAATATTTAACCATTTATATCAAAATTACCGAGTTATTATAAAAACCCCGTGACAATTGGCGACCTCATTCCAGGATATTAACTCCTAGCTCTAAAGCTATTCACGAGATAGTGCTCACTCATTCATATTTAGGTATTTATCATTAAAGTTTATAGACACAAGCTTACTGGTGTTTACCCTTAATTTAGCAAGTGAATTTTGCTTTATTAATCAATAGAGTACTTAACTCTAGTTTATTCTCGGTAACGCCACACGATTTTATTCGCTCCTGGGAAGTCGCCGTACCCATTGTGTTTATTTTTGAGTCTTCCCAGTCATTTACATTTTTGATTTATTCTTTGCCAGTTAACTGGATAAGACTGGTCACCACTAGCTTGTGTCTGTACTCTTTATTTTTGTTTATTAGTATTCGTCGCTAAGCAGTCAGTACTCAATTTCGGTTTGCTTAATAAATTAGCGAAATGGCTACTACTGTATTTTTACAGGAAGCCAAAGAAATGGGTCTTTCGGACCCAACCGAAATTAAAGAGTATATACTCTCACGGCATAATCAGGAGCAGCAGCGCGAGAATGATGCCCGTGAAGAGCGTAAGATTCAGCGCGAATACGAGCGAGAACAGCGCGAACAACGTGAAAGAGAGCGTGCATATGAACAAGAGCAGCGTGAGAAAGAGCGCGAATACGAGCGAGAACAGCGCGAACACGAGCAGAAACAACGCGAGCTCGAGTTAGAAAAAGAGCGAGAACAGCGCGAACACGAGCGAGAACAGCGCGAATACGAGCGTGAACAACGAGACAAAGAACGAGAACATGAACTTGAAGTGCTGAAGCTCAAGCGAGATTCCTTGGCTTCAGATACGTCTGGTGCAGTTGGTCCAAGCTCCACGAGCGTTCTTCCTGCACATGTCCTGGCGACCCCACGCATCAAGCTTCCTTCATACAAGGAAAGCGAGCGAATCGAGCCGTACATAGCTCGTTTTGAGGACATGGCAGACATGTATCAACTGGATGAGGCAGCTAAGCGGATCCAATTTCTTAGTTTATTTGAGGGCCCTGCTCTCGATATTCTCCACAGAATTCGTGGAGACAATCTCACATATGAGATGATGAAAGCTGCACTCATTAAGGCGTATGGTCTCACAGTAGACGACGCCAAAGTTCAGTTCATGCGAGCTCGTCTCCAAGACAAGGAGACAGCTGTTCAGTTCCTTGATCGTCTCACAGCTTACTTAAATGAGTGGATGGAGAAAGATGAAACTCCTTCCACGCGTGAGGGGATAATTGACCTTATGCTGCGTACACAGCTAGAGAGGTCGTGGCCTGCTGAGCTCATAGCACAGCTTAAGATCTGCCAGGTGAAAGATGCCAGCCAAATGGCAGAGAAGGCTGACGCATTCTTTACTGCATACGGGTATCAAGCTCGTAAGCAAAACACCTGGAGCAAAAGATACTGCCAAGTCTGGGAAGCCGTCTCAGACTGAATCCCAGCACCAAGGCCGTTCTCAGAGTAATGGTCAAGGTCCAAAACCGCAGTGGAAGGACCAGGGGCAAAACACTCAGAAACCTGAGTGGAAGAGGTACAACAAGTACCCTAACCAGCAGCAGTATCAGCCACGCAACCGACCGACGGGACAAAGTTTTTCACCACCAACTCAAAAGAGGCAGGAAGTGAATGCAGCCTTCATTCCTCAGCAGCAATCTGGTGGTCACGTCCCTACCAGTGTGGGTACTTCCCCACAGTTCACTAGTCCCACAGTGACAGTGAACCCCCCTCCACAGATGGCCAATGTTCCATCTCCTTACAATTCACAAGGCACAATGTTTGCCACATCAGTTCAGCAGCCTCATGAGTGGCTAGCTGCTTCCTCCACAGGCCCTCCCACAGGTGACAGTACCTTCCTTGTTCAGCCAGGGTTTGTGGGAGGCATTCCTGTGAAGGTCCTGAGAGACAATGGTTCCTCAGGTTGCTCTGTTAAACAGAGTTTAGTTCGGCCTGAGCAGTATACAGGTCGACAGATCCATGCAAAGCTTATTGATGGATCAGTGAGATTGTTCCCTGAGGCATGTATCCAGGTGGCATCTCCATTTTATACTGGTACGACACTTGCAGTTGTCATGCCAGAGCCTCTATTTGACTTGATAGTAGGCAATATTCAAGGAGCCAAGGATAGTTGCTCCGATGATGGCGCCACTCAGACTTCGGCTGCTGCGGTAACACGAGCCATGACTGAGGCTCCAGACTGTGTCACCCCAGTGATCATTGAATCGCCGCAAGATCTGATGTGTAGTCAACTTGTTGTACAAGAACAACATTCTGACCCGACACTTGCTACCGTGCGGAACAAACAAAAGGGTCGAGTGATAAAGTATTCACGGGGAGGTAGAGCCAAGTTCCTTCGTAAACAAGGACGGCTCTACCGTGAGTCACGAACACCCGAGGGCGAGGTTCGACTGCAGTTTGTCGTTCCCGCCAAGTACCGCCTAGCAGTGTTACAATGGGGTCATTGTTCAGTCTCAGGGGGTCACATGGGCAAAAGGAAGACCCAGGGCCGTATCCGAGCTGACTTTTTCTGGCCAGGGATGGGACGGGACATAGATAATTTTGTCCGTTCTTGCAGTGTGTGTCAAAGTAACAACACTAATCAGGGACATGCCCTTCCTGTGCCGTTTCTAACCACACCTGTAATCTCTGAGTCAGTTGAGAGACAGGATAGTGATAACGTAGGTGCAGACCTGATGTCTCGCCTACTAACTGCTGACTAACATGGGCAGTTGTTGTATGCTGGGTTCCGTGATAGGCATCCTCAGAGATTTGAGTAATCCAAGGACCAGCCTGGTTCCCAGTCAAAAGTGTAGACCTGACGTCTCACTTGTTGGCCCCACAGGACACAGTATGTCCAGGGCCTGTACATACATGTGTACTGTAGGTTAAGGGGGAAGTTCGAGAGAGAACTCCGCAGAGGCGACTTCAGGCTATGGAAGACCCAAGTTTGCACAAGGATTCTCAGCTTTCCGGTACTAATATAAGTATTGTATTGTAGGTTAAGGGGGAAGTGAGAACTCCGCAGAGGCGACTTGAGGCTATGGAAGACCCAAGTTTGCACAAGGATTCTCAGCTTTCCGGTACTAATATAAGTATTGTATTGTAGGTTAAGGGGGAGAGAGAACTCCGCAGAGGCGACTTGAGGCTATGGAAGACCCAAGTTTGCACGAGGATTCTCAGCTTTCCGGTACTAATATAAGTATTGTAGGTTAAGGGGGAAGTGAGAACTCCGCAGAGGCGACTTGAGGCTATGGAAGACCCAAGTTTGCACAAGGATTCTCAGCTTTCCGGTACTAATATAAGTATTGTAGGTTAAGGGGGAAGTGAGAACTCCGCAGAGGCGACTTGAGGCTATGGAAGACCCAAGTTTGCACAAGGATTCTCAGCTTTCCGGTACTAATATAAGTATTGTATTGTAGGTTAAGGGGGAGAGAGAACTCCGCAGAGGCGACTTGAGGCTATGGAAGACCCAAGTTTGCACGAGGATTCTCAGCTTTCCGGTACTAATATAAGTATTGTAGGTTAAGGGTGAAGTGAGAACTCCGCAGAGGCGACTTGAGGCTATGGAAGACCCAAGTTTGCACAAGGATTCTCAGCTTTCCGGTACTAATATAAGTATTGTATTGTAGGTTAAGGGGGAAGTGAGAACTCTGCAGAGGCGACTTGAGGCTATGGAAGACCCAAGTTTGCACAAGGTTTCTCAGCTCTCCGATATTAATATAAGTACTGTAGGTTGAGGCACAGGTTGAGGACCCGTGTGCAGTTCGAGGCTATGGAAGACCCGAGTTTGCACAGGGATTCTCAACTTGCCGACCATAATCGTGTGCTAAAATTAATGGCGACCTCGAGCGTACTTTTCATAGCATGTACTGACTGCTAGCCAGAGAGAGTAATTGTAACATAATAAGAATTTTGTCCCATTGACACTTTTGATGCTCCACCTCAATTGGTTTTGCAGGTTCAGCAATGGGTGTAGCAGTTTTGCTGTGCGGGCCAGCCGATCGTCTGCCGCACGCTGCCACCTCTTCTCCTCTGCCTTCGTCATCGCCATATATTATTTACTGTGTCATTTTACACGTAGGTACAGTTACACTACAACTGTCACACCTACACCGTGTATTACATACACCACGCTACACAACAATTAGTTGTCAGTGTAAATGTAGCGAATTTTCGCTCAGTTTGACCTGAGTACAGGATTTTCACCGTCGTCACGGAGTTTTTCCCTCAAGCTTGCTTCTATTAACGTAAATACGAGGTTTTTTCGCTCACTGGCGACTGCGACTTTCTCCTGTAGCAGGATAGCACACACACCACAGTGTGAATCTTGTGTGACTGAGTTAGGATTTATATATATGTATATTGAAATCTTTCTTCTGAAGGAAGAAAGATTTAATTTTCATGGGGCGTAATGTCATGAATCAATTCGCGACATTTCCTTTTTGTGAGAAGCCACGAACTATTAGTGGAAAACTCACTGTGTATCGCTCAGTTAACCGTTTCTCTCTCCATTTCGGGGTATACTTTTCAAAACATTCGTCGCCGTTTTCAGGAGTGGCCGATTTAATGCACGTCACTAAGTGCTGTACTGAGCGATACTATTGTTTTTTATTGTTCGCCCCTGCTCATTCAACTGTTAGCCACGCCTTCTTCCGGTGGCCTGTGCGTCCCGCTTATACATTATTTGAATTCAGTCTTGTGTTTGCTGTGGCGGAGAAAGGTTCTGTGCTCAGAAGTGGAGAGGTCAGCTAGCACCCCAAGCTCCACTAGACAATTAATCCAGTCCTCCCACCTTAGTGGTGATACATAGCATTCATCGACTGGTATTTCTTTTGTGTATTTTGTAGTTTTAAGAGCTTAGTTAAGGTGTTTTTCCTAGGCGTAAGTATTTAGCTTCTGTGTGAGTGAGCAAGTGCGTCTCATTGATTTGATTTGAAATGTAATGTTAAATTTATTTTTGTAATCAATAAATTTAACAGTTCTATTTCTTGAGCTTAATGTAGAGTAAAAATCTTGTTTCATTTCTCCATAATTAAGCTTATTTCCCATATAGCTCCTAGCTTGCATAAACGTTTTACTATTCATAACTGGTACTTAGACCAGTCTTGTATTAACTTAAAATCCGTTGTGCCAGGAGTTAATGCATCAGCAAGAACCTGATGTTATTATTATTAGTATTAGTTATTTATTGTCAGGGGTGATGTAACTTTCTCCAGAGGCTAACAGTACAGTAATTCAGCAATTGTAAGTAATTAGTCTCTGCTGTGTACTGTTGAGAAAGTTTATAAATTCTCGTTCTCAGAGAATCGTGCTAAGCCAACGTAAAGTAATCGTTGCTTGATGTAGCAAGACAACCATTGTCTCTGCTCTTCAATATTATTGAATATTATTATCAATTTAAATAATATTTAACCATTTATATCAAAATTACTGAGATATTATAAAAACCCCGTGACAAAGCAGCTACCGGCTTTCTCCTGCTGTAGGGCCTGGCTACTGGCCGTGGCCTTCTGAGGGCACGGTGTCTCGGGGTTTTTGGGACTTTTCAAATTTTAAAGAATACTTTAAATGTTAACTTGTCAATATTAACAAAGAATTGACTTGTTAAAATCAAGCAATGATTACTTTATGTTGGCTTACTTCGCCAATTCTCTAAGGATGAGAATTCATTTACTTTCTCAGCAGTACACAGCAGAGACTAATTACTCACAAATGCCGTTTGTTAGTACTGCTAGCCTCTAGAGAAAGTGACTCCACCCTTGACAATCAATAAGTAATGCTATGAATGATAAACAGGTTCTTGCTGAAGCATTAACTCCAAGTTGGCACAACGGATTCAAGCTTAAAACAAGAAGACTGGCCTAAGTACCAGTTATGAATAATGCAAAGCGTTATGCAAACTATAGGAGCGGTAAGTGAAATTAACTTAATGTGGAAAAATAAAACAAGAGTTTACATTACACTAAGCTCAAGAAAAAGAACCGTAAATTTATTAATTACAATGAAATAAATATTACGTTACATGAGTCTCAAATTAATTCAAAATAACAAAGAGAATACACTCACTCGCTCACTCAAAAACTAAACTCTTAAGCCTAGGAAAAACGAAAAAAAAAAAATACTGGTCAGTTAAGGGGGCTGAGTGGAATGAACTGGGCGTCGGTGCTAGGACAAACGCTGCAATACGCTAGACCTCTACGCCAAATCACTGTCTAAGTGGAGATTCAGGAACTCGCTGGACAACGGCGGCACTGCTCCACACTGGGCCCAATCGAACCTGCACTCACAGCATCTTAATCCTGACTGAATTCAAATTGTGAGAGAGAAAGGCGAGGTCGGGCCGCACTTGCTAACGGCTAACAGAAAGGAAATGAGCGAAACACGCCCATAATAAATCACTCAGTGAAAGCGCCATTGTCGCGCACAAAGACGATCACTTATGAAACAGCGAAAAATGTTCTGAAAACCGTCCCAATCAAGCGAAGGAGTGGACGGTTGAAATGAGTGATACTTATTGGGATTCCACTAGAATTCGTGGTTTCCCACCAAAATTCAATGTCACGAGTTTGTCTAGATACAGGATTGCGCGAATTCGTGACACACAGCTGCAGGCTGTCATTAAGGCCCAGCTACTGGCCGTGGCCTGGGGGAGGGAGCGGCTACAGGCCGACTCAGGGACACCTTCAGGGCAGCTACAGGCCGTCTCCTGATGAAGGCGTGAGCGGCTAGAGACCGTCTCCTATTTGTCTCCGGAGCAGCTGCAGGCCGTCTCCTGTAGAAGGGTCGAGTGGCTACAGGCTCTCTCGTTAGGGGCACCTTCAGAGCAGCTACAGGCCGTCTCCTGACGAAGGTGGGAGTGGCTACAGGCCATCTCCTGATTCCCTCTGGAGCAGCTACAGGCCGTCTCCTGCAGGAGGGTTGAGTGGCTACAGGCCATCTCGTTAGAGGCACCTTCAGAGCGGCTACAGGCCATCTCCTGACAAAGGCCGGAGTGGCTACAGGCCGTCTCCTGTACGAGGGTTGAGCGGCTACCGGCCATCTCAGGGGTGCTGACTGGAGCTGGAGTAACAGCCCCACCCTGTGGTTGGCTGTGGTCGGCTAGCCCAGAAGGTAGTCTTGTATTCCTGCTATGGTGGCGGCGGGCGAGCTCTGGGTCATAGGGGCGCGTGGCCCTGGCGGACTTATGTTGTTGTCGCCCTGAGTCCCGGCGTGCTGTAGGTGCTCCTTGGTGGACTCCTTCTGGGGGTGTTAGGTCGCCCTCCGTGACACTATACTGCATTTTAAATACAAACAATACACGTATATATAATGTAGCATGAATTGTTTATATTTACCATAAACGAGAAATTAAAATATCATTGATGGAATATGATGGCAACCCACCATTCCAGTGGTCCTATATTGTTTAATTTCTGCTACATTTATTGCAAGTTAGGTTCTTAATACAGAGTTTGTTCAGACTGTAAATTACGCCTAGTAGGTATTTTGACTCAGTCAGTCTCTATGTGGGCAGAAATTTAATGTTGAGTAAATACTGGGACTCAGCATTTTGCTCACTCCCTTCACACATGCACACCACAAGACCCGTGTTGCCACGGTTTGAGAAGGCCGTGGTGTTGGCCCCTCAGACCCTCCAAAGCAATTACAGTACCTTACTTTATCAAACCTAACCAGACCAAAAGAAGTCTAAATTGCATTATTTTAAGCATTAGTCCTCGTGTGTTTGTTTTGAAAACAAATCTCGTGAAAAAACTTAAACACTGAACTGTCTTGTGCGCATGTGTGAAGGGAGTGAGCAAAATGTTGAGTCCCAGTATTTACTCAACATTAAATTTCTGCCTAAAATGCAGCATAGTGCCCCCTTGAACACCCAGACACCTCCACAAGGAATGCAGCATAGTGCCCCCGTGAACACCCGGACACCCCCACAAGGAGCCCACGGAGGAGCAACAGCAGCGTACCGGGACTCGGTGCGACAACGGCCTAAGTCAGCCCGGGCCACGTGCCCCTATGACCTGGAGCCCGCCCGCCATCGCCATAGCAGGAATACTGCACTACCTTCCAGGCGAGCCTCCACCAACCAGGAAGGCTGTCTAATGGGTGGGCCTGTCGTGTGAATTTCATGAGACAGCTATGTGGTGTGCCCTGTGTCTGCTGGTCCTGTCGCAAACAGGTCCTGGAAATCCAGGAGGAGGCGACATAAGGTGTCTGACTGCTGGGCGGAGAGATGGTCGGGAATAGGGGGTAGGGGGGGCGGGGAAGTGGGTGGAGGATGGGGCACAGGGCTCGGCTTCCTCCATCTCTCCGATAATGAGCCCTTTGGGGAGGGTAAGGGGGGAAGGGGCGAGGTTGGCTATGCGGACAGCGGTGTGGTGTGGAGGGAGAAAAGTGGGAGATAAAAGGCAGGCAGAAAGGGCTCCCGGCGGGAGGAGGGGGGAGAACAAAACAGAGGGACCGGAAGGCTGGTTAAGGGGCACCCAAGCCTCATGGTGGGAGGGAATGGTAACAGCTGCAGAGATGGTGGCGGCGAAGGAAGGAGAAGGGGTGGCAGGGGTGAGAGAGGGGGACACTGGAGGAGGAGGAGAGGGAGGCAGAGGGAGGGGAGGAGGAGGGGGGCATGGGAGGGGGAGAGGGGGCGAATCTTCCGGCCGTGGCCGTGGCGTGTAGGTGCAAACGGCCTGGGTGGGGCGGGGTGGGGGACGGAACTGGAGCTGTCGGTAGCGGCAGTTAGTTATAGCTCCGAGTTTTTGGAGCAAGTCCAGTCCTAAATACCCGTCGTAGCTCCGGCAGGAGGAGTCGAAAATAATGAATTGATGTTGGGTGGACACCGGCTGGTGGGAGTCAACCCATAGGGCCCGAGTCTCCCCATGGATGGGCAGGGGGCCTTCCCCAGCGTCCACAAGGTGAGTGGCAGTAGGGCGGAGTGGGCCAAAAGTCGATCTGTGGCGGGAGAAATAGTGGCTGTAAAGGCAGGACCTGGCTGCTCCCATATCGACTAGCAGTCTGGCCTTCATGCCGTTTAATTTCATCTTGTGGTACACTGGGGGGCGATACTTAAGGGTAATGGCCCCCGCCACCGTGGGTTGGTGTGGGGGCGGGCCTAAAAATCCAGCTGTCTGAGGCTTTCATTCTCCTGTTCCTGCTCCTGTTCTCCCGGATGGGGCTCGTCCATGGGTGTCAGTTCGCCTTCTGGGGCCTCACCTTCTAAAGAGGACACATTACGTGAACCCGGGGCTGTGGTTCTGCGGCGAGCAGCTTTAAGCTGGTCCCGTATATCATGTAGGGGACAGGGGGAGCTGCAGGCTGTGAATTCCCATGGATTCACTAGGATCAGATTCGGATTTTCCCCCGGGGCAGGACGCCGGCGGGAGGGGTGTGCCCTAGGCGGACTGGGCGCCGGGGTAGGGCTGGTGTGAGGCAAGGGCGGTCATGGCATGGTTGGAGGAGCCGGGGTTTGAGTGGGAAACTTCTTTACCACATTAATTGGCTGGGGAGTAGGGCAGGCGGTCAGAAGGCACCGTATGAGCTGGACATCTTTATCCATGTCTCCAGTTGGGTCATGGATAGTGAAGTGTTGTCTGACAACACTCGGAGGCACTCTGAGCAGAGTGTTAAATGTGCGCTGAACCCGGGTTTCCTCTTCTGCCTCCGGGTAGGCAGCAGTAACTAGGCGTCTTGCCTGTATCAGGGTATTATCTAAATCCCCGTCAAATGAACAACTATCCCATTGGGATAGAGCCACCACTCTCCCTAATGATGGGGTGATGGCTTGAACAGCGAACTTTGTAAAGTTCTGCCAGGTGAGCTCCGGGACGATTTTCGGTGCTATATGTTCTTCGCCGTTTTGCCTAATTGTGGAAGTGTGACTGCAATTTTCTGCTGGTCGTTATCAAAGCCAATATCCAGTAAGGGTTTGATTATTGTCAGATACGTGTGTATATTGTACTGGTCGGGGTCAAACTTGGGTAACTGTATGTGCGGTTTAGTTGCCATTTTGCCAAATATTTCTCACTACCTCTCTTCTACGCCAGGGTCAAGAACCACCGCTGGCCACCAGTGTAATGCTAGGTGGAAAAGGGTCGACTTCTCGGTCCTAGAACACCTAACGTGTAGCGGGGTCCTCTTTCGAGACCGGGGCTTAGTGCAATAAAGAGAGGTAGGACACAAAAACTCTAGGCAATAACCTTTACACGTATATTACCACAGTCAGACACAGGACAAAAACAGCAGATAGTACAACACAGTATATGGCAAAGAAATAAAACCTTAACTAGGATATTAGTATCTCGCAGAATACTGGCTTAACTGATACTGAGGCCAACACAGTAATTCTAGTGAACAGGTGTACAGGGAAACAGGGGCGCGTGGGAGTGTGGGGAGTGAGTCTCACGGGGGGGGGGGGCGAGGGGAGTGACTCGCGGCGGGTCAGAACAGAGTTATAGTAATATTGGGAGGGAGTAAGTATTATTAATTCAAACTTAGTATTTTCTAATAGCAAAGGGGTTTTGACAATTGATTCTACTTCTCGTCCAGGTTCTTACATTCACGGTAACTGCGGGGAGGAGATTTGTAGAGAGAGGATGACACTGGGAATTCACTGTGTTCACGGTAATACAAGTAGGAGAATATTATTAACACTTTCTCTACTGTTTTCTTCTAACAAAGGACATTGGAGTATTTTACTATAGAGGATAGTAGTCTTACTGGTTTTCCGCAAGGGCGTCACTCGTGAGTCTGATTCACCAGAACTTAGCTTCTGCACTCGTCCTTACTCATCCACCCGTGATTTCACTCACCCCGATATTCGACACACATTAAGTCACTGTATCACTGTTACACTAATTCTGGGGCAAGCCTATGGGAAAGCATCAGCAAGAGGACACCGCAATAAACTACATAAAAAGAGAGGTGATAAAGACATATGGAAATTCAGTTTCCCAAACAGGGCAACTGATCAGTGGAATGCACTACAGAATGAAATAGTGTGTGCCAAAACAATTCATAAAATTAAGGATATGTATGAAAAAAGTTATTTCATACACGGGACAGTATCGAGCTTGATTCATTCCTGTTAAAGTAAGAACAATTTGGTAAGAACACACACATTGGGAGTCAGAGAGAGCAGACGTGCGACGTCGGCGCTCCGTACCGAGCCAGCACGGCCAGTGGCATTACCTAAATTAGTATCTTTATATGAGTCAAGCTCTGTACCAGGTTAGACTAAATAATTTTTCATTGTTAAAAGAAAAAAAATAATAAGAAGTTTAAACAAGACTTGTTCAAACAGAAAAGAGAAACGAGAGGCGAAAGAATGCGCTCAGTCAGCTGAGGTTTGTTTTGACTACAGCTACACGGGGAATGTAAGTACATGTACTCTGTGCTTTTAGTATTGTGCTTTTAGTATTGCAAATTTGGAAAAGAAAAGGGATAAAGGTAGAAAGCAAGATATGATGATTTCTACCAAGAACTGGTTGAAGTGGAGACCAACAATAGACTGGTTGAACGTGTACACAAACTGGAAATGGCTTTCAAAAATGAAACTGATGAAATAAAGAAGCAGATGCACTTGCAAAAGGAAGAAATAGAAAAACTAGGAAGGGAGGCCAACAAGAATGACAACCATCAGTGAACTAACAGTGGAACTGAGTACACTTAGGAAGAAAATGAGTGAAATGGCAAGTATAGTAGTCAATCACGAGAGTGTTATGGAAGAGTTCAAAAATGATACAGAGACAATTAGGCAAGTAAGCAGTCTGATAGACCAGAGCAGTGATATTGAGGAGAAGATAACACAGGTGAATGAAGCTGTGCAAAGCTACAAAAATGATGTGGAAACAACGTATGCTGAAATGGTGAAAGTAAAGAAAGACTTAGAAACAAGGGTGGAGGAAAAAAGCATTAAACAGGAAGTGAAAAGAATAATCCAAAACAATCCAAAGTTAGTCAGAGATTCAGTAGATATCAACAAATCTATAGTAATCACTGGTATAGAAGAGGAAGAAGTAAAAAACAAGATCACAAGAGACAAAAAGGAGATGGCAAATGTAATGAGCTTACTGAAAGAAGTATCAGAGGAAATCTGTAGTAAAGACATAGAGGAACACAAAACGTTAGGGAAATACGAGAAAAGCAAGACAAGACCTCTAAAGGTGACTTTCCAGAGTGTAAACACTGTGGAGAAGACACTAAAAAATGCAAAGAATCTTATGGAAAAAGAGGATTTCAAAAATGTATGGATAAAAAGATGTCTAACACAAGAGGAACTAGAATTACTGAAAGAGAAGAGGGAGGAAGCAAAAACAAAAAATGAGGGAAGATCAGAAGAGGAGGAGAACACATATTTTTACAAAGTAATAGGATTGCAGGTACGAAAGTGGTACACAAACAGGGGGGAATAAAAAGGAGGAAGGTAGTAGAAACATGTCATGACAAGTATATAAACAAGATGATAAAGTTGATGTACTCAAATGTGGATGGAATGGTATCTAAATTACTAGAGATGAATGATTATGTCAGAGAAAATGAATCACAAATAATATGCCTAACTGAAACAAAATTAACACCAAGGATATCCAATGACCTACTAAACTTAGAGGAATACAATATATGGAGAAGAGACAGAAATTTAAAAAAAGGAGGAGGAATTATAATATTAACTAAGAAAAATCTAAAAGTCAATTAAATAAAACTAGATATACCATCACAAGTAGAACTGATTGCAGTAGAGATCAACACATCTGAAGGGAAAGTAATTGTAGCCAATTTGTACATGCCACCCAGATCAAACACATGGGAAAGAGACGAATATGAGGACCTGGCAGAGAGTACAATTCAGAGTTTAAGATCATTACTACATAAAATAGAAGAGAAATCGGAAAGAATTATACTAACTGGAGATTTTAATACAAATATAAATTGGAATACTCTAGATATAATTAGCCAAGAAAGCTGTTGGGACCAAAAGCTCCTGGATCTCGTGCAAGAGTTTTTCCTAACGCAACATGTGAGGGAAACCACCAGAAAAAGAGGACTCGATGTACCTTCAGTGCTAGATTTAATATTTACTAGGCAAGAAAATGATACTGACAATTTAATATATCACCCTCCACTCGGCAAAAGCAATCATGCAGTACTAAATTACAACTTCAGGATAGCATATAACAGAGTTAACAGCAATGAAAGTTACAAAAAAAGCCTAAACTATAAAAAAGGAAATTATCAAGACCTAAAGAAGTATTTCTTAGAAGTTGATTGGGAAAATGAGCTTAGAGGACAAGATTTAAATGCTGTATATAAAAAAATTTGTGAATTTTATTAAATAGGAGTCCAGAAGTACATCGCACAGCACAAAGAAGCAGATAAGAAAATACAGAAATGGTTCAATACAGAATGTAAAAAATCAAAAGAAAGAAGAGATTTGTTGTGGAATAGATACAGAAGACACAATAGTGAAAGGGCGTATAATAATTACAAACAGGCAAGAAACGATTATACAAGAATAAGGAGGGAAGCCCAAAAACAGTTTGAGGAGGATATAATATATAAAAGTAGTAATCAACCAAAGCTGTTTTACAGCTACATCAGAAGCAAAACCAAAGGAAAAGATATAATACAATCCATTACGGACGAGGGAATCACTTATACACAAGAGAAAGATATTTGTGAAGCATTAAATAAGAATTTCCAATTAGTTTTTACAGAAGAAAAAAATTTTGAGAGGGACTATGTGGAACATGCATGTCCACACATACTACCAGATATACAAATAGCAGAAAAAGTAATACAGGAGTTAAGTAACTCAGACAGAGGAAAAGCAAGTGGTCCTGATGAAATTTCATGTTGGATACTACGAGAATGTGCAAAGGAGTTAAGTAAACCATTATTTTTAATTTTCAAGAAATCCTTGAGTCAAGGTAAACTACCTGATATTTGGAAGAAAGCAAATATTGTCCCCTTATTCAAGAAAGGAAATAGACAAAATCCACTCAACTACCGACCAGTATCACTGACCAGTGTTGTAAGCGAGGTATTAGAAAAGCTTATAAGAAAAGCTTGGGTAAATCATCTAGAAGAACACAGTATGATAACAGAAAGACTGTTTGGTTTCAGAAAAGGAAAATCATGTGTTACTAATCTGTTGAGCTACTATGACAGAGTAACAAACACAGTACAGGAAAGAGAAGGATGGGTGGACAGTATCTATTTAGATTTCAAGAAAGCATTTGACACAGTACCACACCAAAGACTTTTATGGAAACTGTACCATCAAGGAGGAATTCGAGGAAAACTGTTTTGTTGGATGCAAGATTTTCTCATAAAAAGAGAAATTAGAACAGTACTAGGAGGAAACTACTCATCATGGAAAGAAGTGACTAGTGGAGTACCACAGGGCTCAGTGCTGGCACCAATCATGTTTTTAGTGAATATAAATGATATAAACAGTAACACTGGAAATGAGAGCTATGTGAATATGTTTCCAGATGATGCAAAAATACAAAGGAGAATTACTAACACAGACTCTTGTAAAGAGCTACAAGAAGAATTAAATAAACTTCATGAATGGAGTAATATATGGCAAATGGAATTCAATGTGGACAAGTTTCATGTAATCAAGGTTGGTAAAAGTGGAAAAAGACCTGATTGGGATTATAAGTTAGGAAATAAAACCCTATACACATCAGAAAGAGAGAAAGACCTAGGTGTGATTATCAATAACAGACTATCTCCGGCTGACCACATCAGCGAGAAGGTACGGAACATGTATACACTGCTTGCAAATATGAGAATAGCATTCACATACATAAATGAAGACATGCTAAGAAGGATAATAACATCATTCATTAGACCAACCCTGGAATATGCATCAGTAGTCTGGAGTCCTCATCTCAAAAAACACATAGACAAGATTGAAAAAGTTCAAAGGGCCGCTACAAGATGGATACCAAGCTTAAGGGACTTAAGCTAAGAAGAAAGACTAAATAAACTGAATCGACCAACACTACAGGAGAGAAGGAAAAGAGGTGACATGATAATGCTATATAAGTGCATATCAGGGAAGGAGAAAATAGATATAAATGATTACTTAACATATGGAGAAGCATCAGCAAGAGGACACCGCAAAAAACTGTATAAGAATAGAGGTGATAAAGACGTAAGGAAATTCAGTTTCCCAAACAGAGCAATTGATCAATGGAATGCACTACCGAGTGAAATAGTGTGTGCCAAAACAATTCACAAATTTAAGGATATGTACGATAAATATGGTTTAAGACACGGGACAGTACGAGCTTGACTCATTCCTGTAAAGATTCACACTCACACACACACAGAAGGATTCAATCTAGGCGGACGTGTGACACCGGCACTCCATACCAAATCATCACGGCCAGTGGCATTACCTAAATACAGTGGGGCACCAATTTTCGCGCCTAATTGGGTCCATAAATAATGCGCGAAAATGGAATTAGCGAAAGTTGGGGCATTGTCTTTATGGCAAAAAGGCTAATTGGTTCCCGGTTATCCTAAAGTAACATCAGATTTTCATTTTCACTTCCAATGCAGTACATCAAATTACTATTGTACATTGCATTGTGAGATACAAACAATAAAAACTGTACAGTACACATTATATGAGGAGAAACATACCACAGAGACCAGGTTGAGGTGTTTAATGGATGTTGGGGGTAAGTATCCGAGGCGCGTGGCGGGCTTATTTAGCCACGCCAGACGTATTGGCGCCACCTCTTGCTGCCTCGCTACCACTCTCTCTCTCTGCCTCCTCAGATGCAACTTGATGCAACACTTCCACTCTGTGCTGAATTTTCCTTTGTGCTAGGTTCTCTTGAACAAATCCATCGAAATCTTCATCCAGGTTAAGCTCCTCTATGGCACTGTCAGTAGGGATAGCACCATGGTCGGCTGCCCCCTCGGCTTCCAATGGTACTTCCACCTCCGTTATTTCCTTAGTCTTCTGCAGGTAGCGTGTGATAAGAGCCTGCTGCCCTTCATGGATGCGTTTATTGAACACTTCACCAATCAGACTTAGTGCTGATTGAAAGCAAGGTATAGTAGAGGCCATTGAACCGTGAGAATCCAACACAATGGAGCTAGCACGCTCGTACACAATGGCGGGAATGGGTGGACAGAGTGTTGACATGACGTCATTCAAGATGGCGGTGGGTTGCGGGCGGGCGGTGCAGGAAATTCAAAGTTCAAAATATTGTCCCAAACCCAAAATTTGTGCGCGAAAATCGATTTTTTTCAAGCGAAAGTGGAAGTTAGGGAATATTTGGTGCATGCCGCGAAAGTGGATTCCGCGAATCCTGCTGTAGCGAAAGTTAGTGCACTACTGTAGTATCTTTGTATGAGTCAAGCTCATTACCAGGTTAGACTAAATGATTGTTCATTATTAAAAGGAAAAAAATAATAAGTTTAAACAAGACTTGTAAAAACAGGAAATAGAACCAAGACGAAAGAATACGCTGAGTCATCTCTGAGGTTTGTTTAGACTACAAGAACACGGAGATTGTAAGTACATGCTTTGCACTTTAAGTATTGCAAAATGGATACATACTTCAGTAAAACAAATTTGGAAAAGAAAAGGGATAAAGGTAAAAAGCAAAATGATGATTTCTACCAAGAACTGGTTGAAGTAGAGACCCACAACAGACTGGTTGAACGTGTAAACAAACTCGAAATGGCTTTCAAAAATGAAATTGATGAAATAAAGAAGCAGATGCACTTGCAAAAGGAAGAAATAGAAAAACTAGGAAGGGAGGCCAATAAGAAAGACACAACCATCAGCGAACTAACAGTGGAACTGAGTACACTTAGGAAGAAAATGAGTGAAATGGCAAGTATAGTAGTCAATCACGAGAGTGTTATGGAAGAGTTAAAAAATGACAGAGACAATTAGGCAAGTTAGCAGTCTTATTGACCAGAGCAGTGACATTGAGGAGAAGATAATACAAGTGAATGAAGCTGTGCAAAGCTACAAAAATGATGTAGAAACCACGTATGCTGAAATGGTGAAAGTAAAGAAAGACTTAGAAAGAAGGGTGGAGGAAAAAAGCATTAAAAAGGAGGTGAAAAGAATAATCCAAAACAATCCAAAGTTAGTCAGAGATTCAGTAGAGATAAACAAATCTATAGTAATCACTGGTATAGAAGAGGAAGAAGTTAAAAACAAGATCACAAGAGACAAAAAGGAGATGGCAAATGTAATGAGCTTACTGAAAGAAGTATCAGAGGAAATCTGTAGTAAAGACATAGAGGAACACAAAAGGATAGGGTGTCACGGGGTTTTTATGATATCACTGTGTTTTTATAATATATGATTAAATATTATTTAAATTGATATTAATATTCAATAATATTGAAGAGCAGAGACAATGATTGTCTTGCTACATCAAGCAACGATTACTGTACGCTGGCTTGTGCACGATTCTCTAAGAACGAGAATTTATAAACTTTCTCAACAGTACACAGCAGAGACTAATTACTCACAAATGCTGAATTAGTACTGTTAGCCTCTGGAGAAAGTTACTTCATCCCTGACAACAAATAACTAATACTAATAATAATATCAGGTCCTTGCTGATGCATTAACTCCTAGGTGGCACAACGGATTTTAAGTTAATACAACAAGACTGGTCTAAGTACCAGTTATGAAAGCAAACGTTTATGCAAGCTAGGAGCTATATGGAAAATAAGCTAAATTTGGAGAAATGAAACAAGATTTTACTTTACATTGAGCTCAAGAAAAAGAACTGTTAAATTTATTAATCACAAAAAATAAATTTAACGTTACAATTCAAATCAATTAAATGAGATGCACTCACTCACTCACACAAAAGCTAAATATTTACGCCTAGGAAAAACACCTTAACTAAGCTCTTAAAACTAGGATTATACAAAAGGAAATACCGGTCGATGAATGCTATGTATCACCCGGGGGGTGGGAGGACTGGATTAACTGTGAAGTGGAGTTTGGGTACTAGCTGACCTCTCACACTGCTGGCACAGGACCTCTCTCCGTCACAGCAAACACTAGACTGCATTCAAATAATGTATAGACAGGACGCACAAGCTACCAGAAGAAGGCGTGGCTAACGGTTTAGGCAAGCAGAGGCGAACGATAAAGAAACAATAGTATCGCTCAGTAGCGCACTTAGTGACGTGCATTAAATCGGTCACTTTTGAAAGTGACGAATGTTTTGAAAAGTATACTCCGAAATGGAGAGAGAAACGGTTAACTGAGCGATACACAGTGAGTTTTCCACTAATAGTTCGTGGCTTCTCACAAAAGGGAAATGTCGCGAATTGATTCGTGACATTACGCCCCTACGAAATTAAATTTTTTCCTTATGGGAAAAAATTTGTGGATATATATATATATATATATATATATATATATATATATATATGTACACATCCTAAGTCATTCACACAAGATTCACACTGTGGTGTGTGTGCTATCCTGCTACAGGAGAAAGTCGCAGTCGTCAGTGAGCGAAAAAACCTCGTATTTACGTTAATAGAAGCAAGCTTGAGGGAAAAACTCCGTGACGATGGTGAAAATCCTGTACTCAGGTCAAACTGAGCGAAAATTCGCTACATTTACACTGACAACTAATTGTTGTGTAGCGTGGTGTATGTAATACACGGTGTAGGTGTGACAGTTGTAGTGTAACTGTACCTACGTGTAAAATGACACAGTAAATAATAATATGGCGATGACGAAGGCAGAGAAGAGACGGCAGCGTGCGGCAGACGATCAGCTGGCCCGCACAGCAAAACTGCTACACCCATTGCTGAACCTGCAAAACCAATTGAGGTGGAGCATCAAAAGTGTCAATGAGACAAAATTTTATTATGTTACAATTACTCTCTCTGCCTAGCAGTCAGTGCTACGACGTACATTCGAGGTCGCCATTAATTATAGCACACGATTATGGTCGGCAAGTTGAGAATCCTTGTGCAAACTCGGGTCTTCCATAGCCTCGAACTGCACACGGGTCCTCAACCTGTGCCTTAACCTACAGTACTTATATTAGTATCGGAGAGCTGAGAATCCTTGTGCAAACTTGGGTCTTCCATAGCCTCAAGTCGCCTCTGCAGAGTTCTCACTTCCCCCTTAACCTACAGTACTTATATTAGTATCGGGGAGCTGAGAATCCTTGTGCAAACTTGGGTCTTCCATAGCCTCAAGTCGCCTCTGCGGAGTTCTCTCTCGAACTTCCCCCTTAACCTACAATACTTATATTAGTATCGGGAAGCTGAGAATCCTTGTGCAAACTTGGGTCTTCCATAGCCTCAAGTCGCCTCTGCGGAGTTCTCTCTCGAACTTCCCCCTTAACCTACAATACAATACTTATATTAGTACCGGGAAGCTGAGAATCCTTGTGCAAACTTGGGTCTTCCATAGCCTCAAGTCGCCTCTGCGGAGTTCTCTCTCGAACTTCCCCCTTTACCTACAATACTTATATTAGTATCGGGAAGCTGAGAATCCTTGTGCAAACTTGGGTCTTCCATAGCCTCGAGTCGCCTCTCAACTTCCCCCTTTACCTACGGTACATAATATGTATGTACAGGCCCTGGACATAATGTGTCCTGTGGGGCCAATGGGCGAGACGTCAGGTCTGCACCCACTTCACCACTACCCTGTCTCTCAACTGACTCAGAGATTACAGGTGTGGTTATAAACGGCACAGGAAGGACATGTCCCTGATCAGTGGTGATACTTTGGCACACACTGCAGGAACGGACAAAACTATCTATGTCTCGTCCCATCCTTGGCCAGAAAAAGTCAGCTCGGATACGGCCCTGGGTCTTCCTTTTGCCCATGTGACCTCCTGAGGCTGAACAATGACCCCATTGTAACACTGCTAGGCGGTACTTGGCGGGAACGACAAACTGCAGTCGAACCTCGCCCTCGGGTGTTCGTGACTCACGGTAGAGCCGTCCTTGTTTGCGAAGGAACTTGGCTCGACCTCCCCGTGAATACTTAATAACTCGACCCTTTTGTTTATTCCACACGGCAGCAAGTGTCGGGTCAGAATGTTGTTCTTGTACAACAAGTTGACTGCACATCAGATCTTGCGGCGATTCAATGATCACTGGGGTGACACAGTCTGGAGCCTCAGTCATGGCTCGTGTTACCGCAGCAGCCGAAGTCTGAGTAGCGTCATCATCGGAGCAACTATCCTTGGCTCCTTGAATATTGCCTACTATAAGGTCAAATAGAGGCTCTGGCATGACAACTGCGAGTGTCATACCAGTATAAAATGGAGATGCCACCTGGATACATGCCTCAGGGAACAATCTCACTGATCCATCAATAAGGCTTGCATGGATCTGTCGACCTGTATACTGCTCAGGCCGAACTAGACTCTGCTTGACAGAGCAACCTGAGGAACCATTATCTCTCAGGACCTTCACAGGAATGCCTCCCACAAACCCTGGCTGTACAAGGAAGGTACTGTCACCTGTGGTGGGGCCTGTGGAGGAAGCAGCTAGCCACTCGTGAGGCTGCTGAATTGATGCGGCGAACATTGTGCCTTGTGGATTATATTGGGAAGATGGAACATTGGCCATCTGTGGAGGGGGGTTCACTGTCACTGTGGGACTAGTGAACTGTGGGGAAGTACCCACACTAGTAGGGACGTGACCACCAGGCTGCTGCTGAGGAATGAAGGCTGCATTCGCTTCCTGGCTCTTTTGAGCTGGTGGTGAAAAAGTTTGTCCCAACGGTCGGTTGCGTGGCTGATACTGCTGCTGGTTAGGGTACTTATTGTACCTCTTCCACTCAGGTTTCTGAGTGTTTTGCCCCTGGTCCTTCCACTGCGGTTTTGGACCTTGGCCATTATTCTGAGAATGGCCTTGGTGCTGGGATTCAGTCTGAGACGGCTTCCCAGACTTGGCAGTATCTTTTCTGCTCCAGGTGTTTTGCTTACGAGCTTGATACCCGTATGCAGTAAAGAATGCGTCAGCCTTCTCTGCCATTTGGCTGGCATCTTTCACCTGGCAGATCTTAAGCTGTGCTATGAGCTCAGCAGGCCACGACCTCTCTAGCTGTGTACGCAGCATAAGGACAATTATCCCCTCACGCGTGGAAGGAGTTTCATCTTTTTCCATCCACTCATTTAAGTAAGCTGTGAGACGATCAAGGAACTGAACAGCTGTCTCCTTGTCTTGGAGACGAGCTCGCATGAACTGAACTTTGGCGTCGTCTACTGTGAGACCATACGCCTTAATGAGTGCAGCTTTCATCATCTCATATGTGAGATTGTCTCCACGAATTCTGTGGAGAATATCGAGGGCAGGGCCCTCAAATAGGCTAAGAAACTGAAGCCGCTTAGCTGCCTCATCCAGTTGATATAAGTCTGCCATGTCCTCAAAACGAGCTGTGTACGGCTCGATTCGCTCGCTTTCCTTGTATGAAGGAAGCTTGATGCGTGGGGTCGCCAGGACATGTGCAGGGAGAACGCTCGTGGAGCTTGGACCAACTGCACCAGACGTGTCTGAAGCCAAGGAATCTCGCTTGAGCTTCAGCACTTCAAGTTCATGTTCTCGTTCTTTGTCTCGTTGTTCACGCTCGTATTCGCGCTGTTCTCGCTCTTGTACTAGCTCGTGTTCGCGCTGTTGTCGCTCATATTCGCGCTGTTCTCGCTCATATTCGCGCTGTTCTCGCTCGTATTCGCGTTGTTCTCGCTCACGTTCACGAGCGTCTTTCTCACGTTCTTGCTCGTAATTAAACCGTGAGAGAACGTAACTCTGTATTTTCTCTGGGTCAGTGAGACCCATATCTTTGGCTTCCTGTACATAAGCACTAGCTGCCATGGCGCTAATTTATTAAGCAAACGAAACTGAGCACTGACTGCTTCGCAAACGAATGCTAATAATACAAATAAAGAATACAGACACAAGCTAATGGTGACCAGTCTTATCCAGTTAACTGGCAAAGAATAAATAAAAAATGTAAATGACTGGGAAGACTCAATAATAAACACAATGGGTAGCAACTACCCAGGAGCGAATAAAATCGTCTGGCGTTACCAAGAATAAACGAGTTAGGTACTCTGTTGATTAATAAAGCAAAATTTCACTTGCTAAATCAACGGTAACCACCAGTAAACTTGTGCCTATAAACTTTAATGATAAATACCTAAATATGAATGAGTGAGCACTATCTTGTGAATAGCTTTATAGCTAGGAGTTAATATCCTGGAATGAGGTCGCCAATTGTCACGGGGTTTTTATAATATCACAGTAATTTTGAAATATAAATGCTTAAATATTATTTAAATTGATATTAATATTCAATAATATTGAAGAGCAGAGACAATGATTGTCTTGCTACATCAAGCAACGATTACTTTACGCTGGCTTGTGCACGATTCTCTAAGAACGAGAATTTATAAACTTTCTCAACAGTACACAGCAGAGACTAATTACTCACAAATGCTGAATTAGTACTGTTAGCCTCTGGAGAAAGTTACTTCACCCCTGACAATAAATAACTAATACTAATAATAATATCAGGTCCTTGCTGATGCATTAACTCCTAGGTGGCACAACGGATTCTAAGTTAATACAACAAGACTGGTCTAAGTACCAGTTATGAAAGCAAACGTTTATGCAAGCTAGGAGCTATATGGAAAATAAGCTAAATTTGGAGAAATGAAACAAGATTTTACTTTACATTGAGCTCAAGAAAAAGAACTGTTAAATTTATTAATCACAAAAAATAAATTTAACGTTACAATTCAAATCAATTAAATGAGACGCACTCACTCACTCACACAAAAGCTAAATACTTACGCCTAGGAAAAACACCTTAACTAAGCTCTTAAAACTAGGATTATACAAAAGTAAATACCGGTCGATGAATGCTATGTATCACTCGTGGGGTGGGAGGACTGGATTAACTGTGAAGTGGAGTTTGGGTACTAGCCGACCTCTCACAATGCTGGCACAGGACCTCTCTCCGTCACAGCAAACACTAGACTGCATTCAAATAATGTATAGACAGGACGCACAAGCTACCAGAAGAAGGCGTGGCTAACGGTTTAGGCAAGCAGAGGCGAACGATAAAGAAACAATAGTATCGCTCAGTAGCGCACTTAGTGACGTGCATTAAATCGGTCACTTTTGAAAGTGACGAATGTTTTGAAAAGTATACTCCGAAATGGAGAGAGAAACGGTTAACTGAGCGATACACAGTGAGTTTTCCACTAATAGTTCGTGGCTTCTCACAAAAGGGAAATGTCGCGAATTGATTCGTGACATAGGGAAATATGAGAAAAGCAAGACAAGACCACTAAAGGTGACTTTCCAGAGTGTAAACACTATGGAAGAGAAACTAAAAAATGCAAAGAATCTTAAGGAAAAAGAGGAGTTCAAAAATGTATGGATAAAAAGATGCCTAACACAAGAGGAACTGGAATTACCGAAAGAGAAAAGAGAGGAAGCAAAAACAAAAAATGAGGGAAGATCAAAAAAGGAGAAGAAGAAATTTTTTTTTTACAAAGTAATAGGATTGCAGGCACGAAACTGGTACACAAACAGGATGGAAGAAAAAGGAGGAAGGTAGTAGAACCATGTCATGACAAGTATATAAACAAGATGATAAAGTTGATGTACTCAAATGTGGATGGAATGGTATCTAAATTACTAGAGATGAATGATTATGTCAGAGAAAATGAACCACAAATAATATGCTTAACTGAAACAAAATTAATACCAAGGATATCCAATGACCTACTAAACTTAGAGGAATACAATATATGGAGAAGAGACAGATATTTAAAAAAAGGAGGAGGAATTATAATATTAACTAAGAAAAATCTAAAAGTCAATTAAATAAAACTATATATACCATCACAAGTAGAACTGATTGCAGTAGAGATCGACACATCTGAAGGTAAAGTAATTGTAGCCAATTTGTACATGCCACCCAGATCAAACACATGGGGAAGAGACGAATATGAGGACCTGGCAGAGAGTACAATTCAGAGTGTAAGATCATTGCTACATAAAATGGAAGAGAAATCGGAAAGAATTATACTGACTGGGGACTTCAATACAAATATAACTTGGAATACTCTAGATATAAATAGCCAAGAAAGCTGTTGGGACCAAAAGCTCCTGGATCTCGTGCAAGAGTTTTTCTAAACGCAACATGTGAGGGAAACCACCAGAAAAAGAGGACTTGATGTACCTTCAGTGCTAGATCTAATATTTACAAGGCAAGAAAATGATATTAACAGTTTAATATATCACCCTCCACTCGGCAAAAGCGATCATGCAGTACCAAATTATAACTTCAGGATAGCATATGATATAGTAAACAGCAATGATAGTTACAAAAAGAGCCTAAACTATAAAAAAGGAAATTATCAAGACCTAAAGAAGTATTTCTTAGAAGTTGATTGGGAAAATGAGCTTAGAGGACAAGATTTAAATGCTGTATATAAAAAAATCTAGTGAATTTTATGAAATAGGAGTCCAGAAGTACATCCCACAGCACAAAGAAGCAGATAAGAAAATACAGAAATGGTTCAATACAGAATGTAAAAAATCAAAAGAAAGACGAGATTTCTTGTGGGATAGATACGGAAGACACAGTAGTGAAAGGGCGTATAATAATTACAAACAGGCAAAAAACGACTGTACAAGAATAAGGAGGGAAGCCCAAAAACAGTTTGAGGAGGATATAATATATAAAAGTAGTGATCAACCAAAGCTGTTTTACAGCTATATCAGAAGCAAATCTAAAGTAAAAGATATAATACAATCCATTACGGACGAGGGAATCACTTATACACAAGAGAAAGATATTTGTGAAGCACTAAATAAGAATTTCCAATTAGTTTTTACAGAAGAAAAAAATTTTGAGAGGGACTATGTGGAACACGCATGTCCACACATACTACCAGATATACAAATAGCAGAAAAAGTAATACAGGAGGAGTTAAGTAGATTAGACAGAGGAAAAGCAAGTGGTCCTGATGAAATTTCATGTTCGGTATTACGAGAATGTGCAAAGGAGTTATGTAAACCATTATTTTTAATTTTCAAGAAATCCTTGAGTCAAGGTAAACTACCTGATATTTGGAAAAAAAGCAAATATTGTCCCCTTATTCAAGAAAGGAAATAGACAAAATCCACTCAACTACCGACCAGTATCATTGACCAGTGTTGTAAACAAGATATTAGAAAAACTTATAAGAAAAGCTTGGGTAAATCATCTAGAAGAACACAGTATGATAACAGAAAGACAGTTTGGTTTCTGAAATGCGTGGCTTTAACAGTACTCCCGAGGAAACTCCCGGAGAATACCATAGTATCCCCGACGACAGAGCGAACCAGGAACAACAGAGTTTGCCCACAAGCATGCCGACTCCCCCACACGGACCCCACGGGGTAGCCGCCACCAGCCACCACCACTCCGGGCAACAACGACGCATGTCAGCCCGGGCCGTGCGCCCCTGTGACATACAGCCACCACACGCAGCCGCCACCGTAGGCGAAAGACACTACCTTCGCGTGGCGGAATCACTGAGCTAGCTAGGGGTGGAGTTAGAACTAATACTCCAGACAGCGCCCCTCTAGTAGAGACGATCTATGGTCGCTCCCAAAGTGTTTCGGTAGAGACGATCAATGGTCGCTCCCACAGTGTTCAGGTAGAGACGATCAATGGTCGCTCCCTTAGTGTACCAGTAGAGACGATCAATGGTCGCTCCCACAGTGTCCAGGTAGAGTCGATCAATGGTCGCCCTTTTAGCGTTCCGGTAGAGATGATCAATGGTCGCTTCCGCAGTGTCCAGGTTGAGATGATCAATGGTCGCCCCCTTAGTGTTCCGGTAGAGATGATCAATGGTCACTCCCACGGTGTCCAGGTTGAGACGATCAATGGTCGCTCCCTTAGTGTTCCGGTTGAGACGATCAATGGTCGCTCCCACAGTGTTCAGGTAGAGACGATCAATGGTCGCTCCCTTAGTGTTCCGGTCGAGACGATCAATGGTCGCTCCCACAGTGTCCAGGTAGAGACGATCAATGGTCGCTCCCTTAGTGCTCCGGTAGAGACAATCAATGGTCGCTCCCACAGTGTCCAGGTAGAGACAATCAATGGTCGCTCCCTTAGTGCTCTGGTAGAGATGATCAACGGTTGCTCCCACAGTGTCCAGGTAGAGACGATCAATGGTCGCTCCCACAGTGGTCGGGTAGAGACGATCAACGGTTGCTCCACCAGTGTCCAGGTAGAGACGATCTATGGTCGCTCCCAGGGCGTGCCTAGGAGAGGGACGTCTCCACGGCCGGAGATTGAACTCCAGGTATCCTGTCCCAGAACATCCTGGACAGACCTCCCTGCCTCCCCCGGTCTCTGTTCTTTACACCTGGCCCTAGAGCAGACACACCTGTCGGGTCCCAGTGACAGTCGCTGCCGCAGTCCTCCCCTGACAGCGCCTCTAGACGTTGGAGACCGCAGCCCGTCGTCTCTCTCGGCCCTCCCCAGGACACCCGGGCGAGACCTCTCCACGCCCCCATGACGCCGGGACCTGACACAGAGGTTCTAGGACCTATTTGGCCCCAGTCCCAAGGGCCTTACGCCGGAGCCCAGTCCGGAAGCCACAGGGAGTCCCGGACACGAGAGGACGCCCTTGCGAGCCGCCCCGTGCCCTCTCGGCTCGCCCTGTCTTGACGGTGCCCCTAGCTCAGCCAGATCACCAATGTCGCTCCCCTGTTTTCTTCCCTAAGAGAATACGGGTGATAATGTAACAATAGTGATTTAGGTTAAGTGTGACTCTCTCTCTCCTAGAACAAGTATTGTGCAGTGAATCTATGTGATGCATATCGGGGTAAATCAGATCACAATGAGAAGTTAGAGGTCGAGAATGTGGACTAAGATCTGAGTGAATATATGTGCGAGTGTCACCCCGGATATCTATAAAGACATACCCCCATTGCTGTGAAGAAAGACTGTGAGGAAGAAATGCCATTAGTGTTCTATCTCTCCCCACGCTGAAACAAGATCTATTGGCTAGCCGCGAAGTAATATTGTGAAAGTAGTATTAAGAGTATTTCCCCCCTTTTTCCGCGTTGTGAAGCGAGATTCTATGGACTATACCTGGAGGACCTCTCTGACAGATGTGTAATTAATAAGCCTGTGCCTAAAGAGACATACCCCCATTCCAACGAGAAAATATCAAGAAAGGAAGTATTAATAATATTCCCTCCCTCCTCACGCTACCCCTAAAACCCTCTCTATTACTCGCTCACGCTCTTAAAACTAAAGTAAGTGTAAATCAAGAATCAGAGTTATTTGCCAAAGTACCTTCACTAGCAGAAACCGTATAAACTCCCCTGCTAATATCTGTCGTCTTCCAATATTACCATAACTTTCTCCTCGCCGTTTTAAGTCACTCTCCACACCTCCCCTATCTCCTCCTAGTGAGTCACAACCCCCCTCCCCCCCCTCCGCGCTCTGCGCGCACTTGCATTTACTGCACTCCTGATACACTAGGATTGTTGTATTGTCATTAGTATCTAGAAAGCAAGTATCCTGCGAGATACACATATCTTAGATAAGGTTTTATATTGCTCTATATTGTGTTGTAATATCTGCTGAAATGTCCTGTGTCTGACTGTGGTAATATATGTGTATGGTGTTGCCGAGAGTTTTTATGTCCTGCCTCTCTTTATTGCACTAGCTCCGGTCTCGAAAGAGGACCCCGCTCCACGTTGGGTGAAATAGGAACGAGAAGTCGAGCCTAATTCTACCCAGCATTACACTGGTGGGCAGCGGTGGTTCTAGATCCGAGCGTAGAAGAGAGGTAAGCAGGAAATATTTGGAAAAATGGCAACTAAACCGCACGTTCAGTTACCCAAGTTTGACCCTGATCAGTATGACATACACACATATCTTGCAATAATTAAACCCTTACTAGATATTGGCTTTGAAAATGACTAACAAAAAATTGCAGTCACACTAACACTACTGGGTAAAGCCGCAGCAAACATTGTACCGAAAATCGTCCCAGAACTCACCTGGCAGAACTTTACCAAGTTCGCTGTCCAAGCCATCACCCCATCATTAGGGAAAGTGGTGGCTCTATCCAAATTGGATAGTTTTGCATATGACGGGGATTTAGATACTACCCTGTTGCAGGCAAGACGCCTGGTTACTGCTGCCTACCCGGAGGCAGACGAAGAAACCCGGGATCAGTATACATTCAATACTCTGCTCCGAGTACTCCCAAGTGTTGTGAAGCAACACTTTACTATCCATGACCCAACAGGAGACATAGATAGAGATATACAGCTGATACGGCGCCTCCTGACCGCCTGCCCTTCTCCACAACAAGTTAATGTTGTCAAGAAATTCCCCACCCGACCCCCGGCTCCCCCAGCCACACCGCGTCCGCCGCTGCCCCACACCAGCCCGACCCCGACGCCTGGCCCACCCAGGGCACACCCCTCCCGTCGGTGCCCCGCCCCGCGAGAAAACCCAAACCTAATTCTGATCAACCCGTGGGAATTCACAGCCTGCAACTCCCGTTGCCCCCTTCACGACATACGGGATCAGTTGAAAGCTGCTCGCCGCAGAATCACAACCCCGGGTTCGCGTAAAGTGTCCGCCCTAGAAGGCGAGGCCCCAGGGGACGAGCTGGCGCCCGTGGACGAACCCCCTCCAGGAGAACTAGAGCAGGAACAGGAGCACGAGAGCCCTAGGCAGCTGGATTTTTAGGCCCGCCCCCGCACCAACCCACAGTGGCGGAGGCCATCACCCCTAAGTACCGCCCCCCAGTATACCACAAGATGAAAATAAATGGCGTGAAGGCCAGACTACTAGTTGATACGGGAGCAGCCAGATCCTGCCTTTACAGCCATTATTTCTCCCGCTACAAATCACAGTTTGGCCCACTCCGCCCTACTACCACTCACCTTGTGGACGCGGGAGATGGCCTCCTGCCCATCCGTGGGGAAACTCGGGCCCTACGGGTCGACACCCACCAGCCAGTGTCCGCCCAACACCCATTCATCGTTTTTTATTCCTCCTGCCGGAGTTATGACGGGTATTTAGGGCTAGACTTACTTCAAAAACTTGGAGCCACGATCGACTGTCGCCACTGACAACTCCAGTTCCGCCCCCCACCCCGTTCCACCCCAGCCGTTTGCACATGCACGCCGCGGCCCCGGCCGGAGGACTCACCCTCCCCCCCCCAGTGCCCCCTCTCTTCCCCCCCTTCTTCGCCTCCCTCCCCCCTCCCCCCACACTGCCCCACCCCACTCCTGCCCCCTCCTTCCCCGCCACCATCTCCACCGCCGTTACCATCCCCTCACACCACGAGGCATGGGTGCCCCTGAACAGGCCTTCAGGTCCATCCGTTTTGTTCTCCCCCCTCCTCCCCTCCGGACCCCTTTCTGCCTGCCTTGTTTCCCCTACCTTCCTCCCTCCCCACCACACCGCCATTCGCATCGCCAATCTCGCCCCGTCCCCCCTCACCCTCCCCAAAGGGCTTATCATCGGAGAGATGGAGAAAGCCGAGCCCTGCACCCCGCCTCCCTTCCCCCCATCCCTGACCATCTCTTCGACCAACAGTCAGACGCCTTACGCCGCCTCCTCCTGGAGTTCCAGGATTTGTTTGTGACAGGACCCGCAGATATAGGACATACTACGTACCTGTCACATGAGATCCATACGACAGGCCCACCGATACGACAACCTTCCCGACGTAAGAACCCCCGACAGAGAGATGAGGAGGACCGCCAGGTGCGTGAAATGGAAGAGGCAGGTGTTATCTCCCCCTCCACCAGCCCGTGGTCCTCCCCCGTCGTTCTAGTAAAAAAGAAAGACGGCACGATGCGGTTTTGCATTGACTACCGCCGCGTGAACGACGTCACAATTAAGGATGCCACCCCCCTCCCCCGCATTGACGATTCCCTAGACTCCCTCTACGGGGCGTCTTGGTTTTCTACCCTCGACCTCCAGTCTGGATATTGGCAGGTCCCCGTCCACCCGGATCATCAAGGCAAGATGGCCTTTTCCACCAGTAATGGCCGACATTACGAATTTAATGTCCTGCCATTCGGTCTTTGCAACGCCCCTGCCACATTCTCCAGACTAATGGAATCTGTCTTGAGTGGCCTCACTTGGGAGATATGTTTAGCATATCTTGATGACGTCATTGTTTTTAGCCAGACCTGGGCCGACCACTTGCAGTGCCTCCGTCGAGTTTTCACCCGAGTTCGCCAGGCAGGCCTCAAGCTACATCCATCCAAATGTGTTCTGGCCGCGAAACTGTCTCGTTCCTAGGCCATACTATTTCCCAAGCAGGAATTTCCCCAGATCCCGACAAGCTTCATGCCATAGCGGACATACCACCTCCGCAGGATGTCCACGGCGTCCGTGCCTTCCTGGGACTCACGTCCTACTACTGCCACTTCGTGAAGGGGTTTGCACAGATCGCTAAGCCTCTTCACGATCTGACACGAAAAGGGGAACCTTTTCTCTGGACCGAGGATCGACGAGCTGCTTTTCAACAGCTAAAAGACAAGCTTGTCTCGGCCCCCATTGTGGCCTTTCCCGACTATGCCCTCCCTTTTCGCCTCTACACGGACGTCTCCCTTAACGCGATTGGCGCCGTCCTAGCCCAGGTACAGGCCGGTCGGGAACACATTATCGCATGCACCAGCCGCACTCTGAACCCGGCCGAGAAAAATTATGCCGCCACCAAGCGAGAATGTCTCGGCACAATCTGGGCCCTCCAATATTTCAGGGCTTATCTTTCCGGGACCCAAGTCACGATAATAACCGACCACCAATCACTCCAGTGGCTGCAACAATCGGACTCCCATAACGCCCAAATCGTCCGGTGGCGTGACACCCTAGAGGAGTTTCAGTATGAGATTTCATACAGACCCGGAAAGCTCCACACCAACGCAGATGCCCTCTCCCGCCTTCCCATCCACGCGGTCCAACCAGACCCTGACCTGCTGAAACTCTGGCACCACAAGGAACGGCCCCCCTGGATCCCAGCCCACCTGTTTCCCAAGCTGTGCCGACAGGGCGACCACCTTTTAACCCCGTCCGGGCACATTCTCTTGGCCCCCGATGCGGCACGCGACACCCTACGCCAGTTACACGCCCACAACGGCATCCATTTGGGCACCAAAAAATTACTACAGGTGTTCAATGACATTTACTGGGCCCCGAACCCCTCCACCCTCGCCAAGGAAATTATTCAGACTTGCCGCACCTGTGCGCTTGGGAAAGACATTACCTGGACCGCCGGGCCATCTGGCCATATCACCGCCCACAAGCCCTGGCAACTCCTGGCGGTCGACGTAGTAGGACCTCTCCCCCCCAAATCTGGATATAAATACGTGATCACTTCTGTCGACACGTACTCCAAATTCGTAGTAGCCTGCCCCGCTAAGGAACATCACGCCGTCGCTGTCGCCTATGCCTTACTCCGACACGTGTTCCCTTACTTTGGCATTCCCCAAGCCATCCATTCCGATAATGCCCCCGAGTTCTCCAGAAAAGTCTGGAAAGAACTGGCCAGGATTTTTGGATACGAGCTCTCCCACTCCTCACCATACTGGCCCCAAGGGAACGCAGTATGTGAACACAGCCATCGTACCCTGGTCAATCAGCTATGCACCAGAATCGAGGCTACGAAAGACAACGATTGGCCAGCACACGTGAAAATCGTCCAGTGGGGCATGAATTCGTGCCCCCGGGAAGATGGAGTTTCCCCCCACAAAAGGATCTTTGGCGAAATCCCTCTCCTACTACCCCTACGCCATCATCTGCAACCGCCCCTTTCTGCTCCCACCACAGACCCGCTGCACTTGCTAAAAGGGCGAATATACCACCTACAGAGAAGTTTAGACCTTGAACCCGACACAGCCACCAACCCCTTCAAACCAGGCAACACAGTCGTCATCGCCCAACTTCCCTCCCCCCACAAGCTCGCCCCCCGTTTCACGGGCCCCCACACCATCACCAAAGCTCCCAACCCTTACCAGGTGGTCGTGGACTACCACGGCACTCCCCGTACCCTCCGCAACCGGCACGTGCGCCCCTTCTGCACGCCCACCTCCCCCACCCCAACCCCACACCCCCAGCCCCCTCCAACCCCCGCCCCACCATCTACAGCCGCATATGAGTGCTACGTCTCCTCCTCATCCTCCCACTCCGCCCCCCCCTACCGCCTCCACCTCCCCCACCCCCGGCACCTCACATGACACCTCCCCCGCCACCTCCCCCACCCCCGGCACCTCACCTGACACCTCCCCCGCCACCCCCCCCTCACCCTCGCCCCTTCCTTCCACGGCTTCCCCCTCAATCCCCACTCCCACATCTCCCGCCCACGCCACCACTCCCTCCCCCCAACCCACTACCACCCCCCCCTCCTACCCACCATCCGTACACCCACTCAGCCCACTCCATGCCCCACCACGCACCCAAACGCAAAACAACACTCCCATCCCAGCCGCCCACTCCCACCTCTTCCGCCCACACCACCACACCCTCGCCACAACCCCCTTCCACCCCCCTTCCCCCACCCACCATCCGTATGCCCACTCCACCGATACCACGTTCCACCATGCCCGCGGCGCACAAGACAACACGCCCACCTCCAACGCCCACTTCTCCCCCCACCCCAACCCTCAAGACCACCACCACCCGCTCAGGCCGCCTCTCACGCCCACCCGCCCGATACTCACACACCCCTACACCACCCACCTCTCCACGACTTCACACCATCAAGCTACACCAGGCCCAAATCCCCTCTATCTGTACTCCCCAGAGACTCAACGCCGCATTACCATGACACAAAACCCGGCCTTCACCCACACTATCCAGCATTCAGCCTCCAACCACACTGACAGCCACACCAAGCAACATGAGGATCAAGCGGGCCGTAAGGGCCCCTACCCTTACCAGGAACTACCGACTCCGCGGGCCACACCACCTATTAAACATCCTCCAGTCGACCACCGCCCCCTCCGCACTCTTCCTCACCTACGGCCCAGCACAAGAGGAAAATTCCTACACTGTCTCCTGGCAGAACACACTGCGACACCTCCAGCCCGTCTACACCACTCCCAACACACTAGCGCTCCACCTCCAGCCACGGGGACGTGACTTTTTACAAGAACAGAGTGGTGAAATGCATGGCTTTAACAGTACTCCCGAGGAAACTCCCGGAGAATACCATAGTATCCCCGATGACAGGGCGAACCAGGAACAACAGAGTTTGCCCACAAGCATGCTGACACCCCCACACGGACCCCACGGGGTAGCCGCCACCAGCCACCACCACTCCGGGCAACAACGACGCATGTCAGCCCGGGTCATGCACCCCTGTGACATACAGCCACCACACGCTGCCGCCACCGTAGGCGAAAGACACTACCTTTGCGTGGCGGAATCACTGAGCTAGCTAGGGGTGGAGTTAGAACTAATACTCCAGACAGCGCCCCGCCCCTCTGGTAGAGACGATCTATGGTCGCTCCCAAAGTGTTTTGGTAGAGACAATCAATGGTCGCTCCCTTAGTGTACCGGTAGAGACGATCAATGGTCGCTCCCACAGTGTCCAGGTAGAGACGATCAATGGTCGCTCCCTTAGTGTTCCGGTATTGACGATCAGTGGTCGCTCCCACAGTGTCCAGGTTGAGATGATCAATGGTCGCTCCCTTAGTGCTCCGATTGAGACGATCAATGGTCGCTCCCACAGTGTCCAGGTAGAGACGATCAATGGTCGCTCCCTTAGTGTCCCGGTAGAGACGATCAATGGTCACTCCCACAGTGTCCAGGTAGAGACGATCAATGGTCGCTCCCACAGTGTCCGGGTAGAGACAATCAATGGTTGCTCCCCCAGTGTCCAGGTAGAGACGATCTATGGTCGCTCCCAGGGCGTGCCTAGGAGAGGGACGTCTCCACGGCCGGAGATTGAACTCCAGGTATCCTGTCCCAGAACATCCCGGACAGACCTTCCTGCCTCCCCCGGTCTCTGTTCTTTACACCTGGCCCTAGAGCAGACACACCTGTCGGGCCCCAGTGACAGTCGCTGCCGCAGTCCTCCCCTGACAGCGCCACTAGACGTTGGAGACCGCAGCCCGTCGTCTCTCTCGGCCCTCCCCAGGACACCGGGCGAGACCTCTCCACGCCCCCACGACGCCGGGACCTGACACAGAGGCTCCGGGACCTATTTGGCCCCAGTCCCAAGAGCCTTACGCCGGAGCCCAGTCCGGAAGCCACAGGGAGTCCCGGACACGAGAGGACGCCCTTGCGAGCCGCCCCGTGCCCTCTCGGCTCGCCCTGTCTTGACGGTGCCCCTAGCTCAGCCAGATCACCAATGTCGCTCCCCTGTTTTCTTCCCTAAGAGAATACGGGTGATAATGTAACAATAGTGATTTAGGTTAAGTGTGACTCTCTCTCTCCTAGAACAAGTATTGTGCAGTGAATCTATGTGATGCATATCGGGGTAAATCAGATCACAATGAGAAGTTAGAGGTCGAGAATGTGGACTAAGATCTGAGTGAATATATGTGCGAGTGTCACCCCGGATATCTATAAAGACATACCCCCATTGCTGTGAAGAAAGACTGTGAGGAAGAAATGCCATTAGTGTTCTATCTCTCCCCACGCTGAAACAAGATCTATTGGCTAGCCGCGAAGTAATATTGTGAAAGTAGTATTAAGAGTATTTCCCCCCTTTTTCCGCGTTGTGAAGCGAGATTCTATGGACTATACCTGGAGGACCTCTCTGACAGATGTGTAATTAATAAGCCTGTGCCTAAAGAGACATACCCCCATTCCAACGAGAAAATATCAAGAAAGGAAGTATTAATAATATTCCCTCCCTCCTCACGCTACCCCTAAAACCCTCTCTATTACTCGCTCACGCTCTTAAAACTAAAGTAAGTGTAAATCAAGAATCAGAGTTATTTGCCAAAGTACCTTCACTAGCAGAAACCGTATAAACTCCCCTGCTAATATCTGTCGTCTTCCAATATTACCATAACTTTCTCCTCGCCGTTTTAAGTCACTCTCCACGCCTCCCCTATCTCCTCCTAGTGAGTCACATCCCCCCCTCCCCCCCCTCCGCGCTCTGCGCGCACTTGCATTTACTGCACTCCTGATACACTAGGATTGTTGTATTGTCATTAGTATCTAGAAAGCAAGTATCCTGCGAGATACACATATCTTAGATAAGGTTTTATATTGCTCTATATTGTGTTGTAATATCTGCTGAAATGTCCTGTGTCTGACTGTGGAAATATATGTGTATGGTGTTGCCAAGAGTTTTTATGTCCTGCTTCTCTTTATTGAACTAGCTCCGGTCTCGAAAGAGGACCCCGCTCCACGTTGGGTGAAATAGGAACGAGAAGTCGAGCCTAATTCTACCCAGCATTACAGTTTCAGAAAGGGAAAATCATGTGTTACTAATCTGTTGAGCTACTATGACAGAGTAACAAACACAATACAGGAAAGGGAAGGATGGGTGGACAGTATCTATTTAGATTTCAAGAAAGCTTTTGACACAGCACCACACCAAAGACTTTTATGGAAACTGTACCATCAAGGAGGAATTCGAGGCAAACTGTTTTGTTGGATGCAAGACTTTCTCATAAAAAGAGAAATGAGGACAGTACTAAGAGGAAACTATAAAATGCCCGCCGAGACCGCCACAGGACCTCCCACCTCACCACCCCCCACACCACCACCGAGCCGCCACCCCACCACCACCCCAGGAGGACACACAGGTGAGGTTAGTGACCTCGGGCAAGAGGGTCATCGGGACATCCCGGCCCTGAGCCCCTATTCCTCGCAAGTGCCCCAACCCCAGGCGTTCAGACAACCTGAACTACTGTGCGGGCGGGGTGGTGACCGTCAGACCAGGGGTGGGACTGAAAAGAGGTCAGTCCCAAGTAACACCGTCTTGACGGTCTTGCTACACCCTCTAGGGCAGGAAGAGGCCCAAGGGCAGGAAGAGGCCCAAGGCTACGGCCTTAAAAGAGAGATAGACACAGGCTACGGCCTGACAAAGTGTGTAAAGGGGAAGGTGACCCCAGGCTCCGGCCTTAACACGCTGAGGAGAGAGAGTTGCCTGTGTGCATCCCTCTCCAGTTGTACTTTGGCTACGGCCAGAATACGGTCCAGGGTAGATAGACCCTGCTACCGTACGTGTAGCGCTACCCAATTACGGAAGCGGCGACTCGGGGCCGGCCTCTCGCCGGAGCAGACGGGTGATCCCGTTTCTCCGCTAGTCGTTTCCCGTACGGGCGGACACTCAGTTACGACTGGGGCACGTACCAGGGTGGAGAATTCCCTGACGGTAGGATCTGTCCGTATTGGAGAGAGTGCGGCCCTCGTGCCCCTCACTCCGGCTTGTTCCCTACTGCGGGAGGAACACCACGCTGACGGCCGCTTGCCTCGGCGAAAGGGCGACCCCGATCACCCTACTGGTGTCCCTCGCACGCCGGACAAGTTCACGGCACCAGCCAAGGTCCATACTAGGGGAAGTGGAGCCCCACCTCAGCCCAATGAACACACTCAGGGAACCACGGAGAGCGTGAGTCTCCCTCAAGCCTCTTTCCCTCCGGGGAGCCCTTCGTCGCCATCCAGGCTTCTTGGCCAAGCGGAGGCGTTAGAGTGGTGGCAAGGCCCGATTGCGGAGTTACCGCCCACACCCGGGCGCTCCTTAGCACTGTTGGAGCCCTACAGGAGTCGCTGCCGCAGCCCAGCCCTGACGGCGCCTCTCCCCCTGAGCACCTGCAGACCCCGGACGCCCAGGCCTTCCACCACGGTCCCCGACGACGGCGACCTAGACTCCCTCACGCCCCGGCAGAAGAAGAAGCAGGCCCGAATCCTCCGCCTGTTCGGTCCTAGTCCCGAGGGCCCCCGATCAGGTCGAGGCCCCCAGACTACGAGGCCTCCCTGCACCCCACCAGCGCAGCCCTAGGAAGGAGCCGCCCCTCAGGTGGAGGCCCTAAACAAGGGAGCCTCCCTGACAGTAAGTACTAGTGACCCAACAACCAAAGAAACACGGGTAGAACAGTGAAAGTGACAGTGACCCCTAATACAGTGACAGTGATCCAATGCACAGTGGCAGTGACCAATAAAAGTTATGTTAAACAGTGATATCAGAGTAAGTCGTGCTTGAACATTAAACAGTTCAGTTCCCCCCTATAGAAGGGAAGTGGGGAGATTTCTGTGGAGTCGAAGGTAGGTGTGTGAGCGAGCCGAAAGGCTAGTGAAGTGCTTCCCTGCAACTAGGTGACGGTGTCGGATGTCGCCACACGCACCCTACCTTTGTTATAGTATCATATCCCCCACAGACTCCCAATCACAGTGAATATAAGTGAGACTCCTCCGTTTATTATTATCCACCAGTGACACGACCAGTGTTCTCGATTGACCATCGCAGTGAAGTGATATCTCTCCTCAATAATAGTCACCCATATCCCTGACTGCCCTGTGCCCTGTGCAAAAGTAGATTGGATCCAATTATAAGTGTATTATTGTATCTCTGTGTTATTGTGTATGTAGCACTGTAAGGGATAGAATTTAAGCAATAGATGTAATATGGTGTACTGTCTCTTTTTATGCCCTGTTCCTTTGTTAGTGCATTACATCCGGTCTAGCCAAAGGACCCCGTCCCAGTGCTCGTGTTTTTACGACGAGAAGTCGCCTTAAAAACACAGCATTACACTGGTGGCAAGCGGTGGTCCTAGATCCGAGTAACGCACGGAGGAACGCGAAAGGGAACTTACAATGGCAGCTAAACCGCACATCCAATTGCCGAGGTTCAACCCGGACCAGTGTGACATAAACATATATTTGGACATGGTCAAACCCCTCCTAGACATAGGGTTTGACTCTGACAGAGAAAAGATCGCTGTCACTCTACCTAACTTGGGTAAAATAATCACTAGTGTCACACCAAAAGTCGTCCCAGAACTGTCATGGGACCAATTCTCACAAATAGTGAGACAGGCTTTCACGCCATCCATAGGCCGAGTTGTCGCTCTTTCTCAACTCGACGCCCTCACCTACGACGGGAACCTGGATGACACATTCACCCGGGCTAGGCGCCTCGTCAGCGCCGCCTATCCCGAGGCACCACCCAATGCCCGGGATATCCATACATTCAACGCACGTTGAGAATCCTCCCCAGCGTAGTCAGGGAGCATTTCTCAATCTACGACCCCTCAGGGGACATGGAAAATGACCTACAACTCGTCCGACGTCTGCTCGCCGCCCGCCCCACACCACAGCCACTCCACGCGGTGACACGTTTTCCTACAAGGCAACAACCCCCTTCCAAACCTAAACTGCCGCCACATCAGCCAGCTACTGAGCCGCCCACAGTCCCTAGAGCTTACCCCCAAAAGAAGCGCTCAAACCCGAGGGAACAAGGAAACCTCATCACCATTAACCCCTGGGAATTCACGGCTTGCAGCCGCACCTGCCCTCTCCACGACATTAGGGAACAGCTCAAAGCTAGCAGGCGCAGAGGTTTTCCACAAGGGCGCAAGAAAGTATCCTCCTTAGACGACGATGCCCAGGAAGATGACACACCAACGCACACCCTCTCGGGAACAGACGACGACGACCAAGAGGACACCACTCCACAGCAAATGGATTTTTAGGCCCGCCCCCGCACCTCCCCACGGTGGCGGGGGCCAACTCACACAACTACAGACCCCCTGTTTACGACAAAATCTGGCTAAACGGGGTCAAGGCACGTCTACTAGTGGATACGGGAGCAGCCAGATCGTGCCTCTACTCCCACTTCTACACCCGCCACATGGGTGCATTCGGCCCCCTCTTCCCCACCTCAGCCAACCTTGTCGACGCAGGGGACGGCCCCCTGCCTATCCGTGGGGAAACTCGGGCCCTCCAAACCCACACCCATCAGAAAATATCCACTAGCCACCCATTTATCATATTCGACTCAACATGCAGTCAATATGATGGATATTTAGGGCTGGACCTCCTACAGAAATTACATGCCACCATTGACTGCCACCAACGCCGCCTCCACTTCCATCCAGCCCACCACAACCAACCAGCAGTGAGAACTAAGGAAGAAAAAAAAAACAACAACGAAGGCTCGCCAAAAACTCACACCCCCACACACTACCACCAGACACTCACCTGTCCCATACCACAGATACACCTACACCCCACCCAGCCCCTCACACCACTAGACTCCCATCCCCACCACCAACCACTCATCATCTACATCCCTCCCCATCTTTTCCAGCCACTGTCGCCTCCTCTATCTCCATTCCACCACATCATGAAGCTTGGGTAAAACTTAACAAACCTTTCCATACCTCCGTCCTCTTCTCACCATCCATCCCCACCGGACCACTTTCCTCCTGTCTAGTAAGCCCTACCTTCCTTCCCCCACATGCCCAAGAAATCCGTGTCGCCAACCTCACTACCACACCACTAACCTTACCAAGAGGACTCATCATCGGCGACATTGAAGAAGCCGAACCATGCCAAACACCGCCCCCAGACCCACCCACCCTACCCACCCTACCATCACACCTATCCCCAGCCCAAACCAACAGCCTCCGACAACTCCTCCTGGATTTCCAAGATTTATTCTCCTCAGGCCCGACCGACCTTGGCCATACCACCTATCTCAGCCATGAGATACATACAACAGGACCCCCAATTCGCCAACCATCACGACGGAAAAATCCTAAGCAACGAGAAGAAGAAGACCGCCAGGTCCAGGACATGCTAGATGCCGGTGTGATCTCCAACTCTACTAGCCCACGGTCCTCTCCGGTGGTACTTGTTAGAAAAAAGGACGGGACAATGCGCTTTTGCGTTGATTACCGCCAAGTAAATGATGTCACAGTCAAGGACGCCACTCCCCTGCCACGTATCGACGACTCCCTAGACTCCTTACATGGCTCAACATGGTTCTCCACCTTGGATCTACAGTCAGGGTACTGGCAAGTCCCTGTGCATCCCGACGACAAACACAAAACCGCCTTCTCCACATCCAACGGCAAACATTACGAGTTCAATGTCCTCCCTTTCGGACTCTGCAACGCTCCTGCCACATTCTCCCATTTAATGGAGTCAGTCCTTAGCGGTCTAACCTGGGAGACTTGCTTAGCATATCTCGACGACGTCATTGTTTTCAGTCGTACATGGGCCGACCACCTTCACCGCCTCAAGCAAGTGTTCCACCGCATACGCCAAGCAGGACTTAAATTGAAACCTACGAAATGTGTGTAAGCAGAGAGATCAGTTTCCTTCTTGGGGCATCTAATTAATGCAGAGGGCATCTCACCAGACCCAGAGAAACTTCGAGCCATCGCAGACATCCCACTCCCCCGCGACGTGCACGAAGTCAGAGCATTTCTGGGGTTGACATCATATTACAGGCGATTCGTCAAAGGATTCGCTGACATCGCAAAACCCCTCCGCAAACTAACAAAAAAGGGCGAACCCTTTCTATGGACGGGGACAAGACAAACAGCCTTCACCACCCTCAAAGCAAAACTAACCACCTCGCCAGTAGTCGCGTTCCCAGACTACAATCTTCCCTTCCGCCTCTACACCGATGTGTCCCTCATCGCCATAGGAGCTGTCCTTGCCCAGGTGCAAAATGGCAAGGAACACATCATCGCCTGTGCCAGTCGCACCCTTAACACGGCAGAGCGGAACTACGCGGCCACAAAACGCGAGTGCCCAGGGATCATCTGGTCCCTCGAGTACTTCAAATCCTACATCTCGGGCACCCATGTAGTAGTCATCACCGATCATCAATCCTTACAATGGCTACGACAGTCAAATACAAATAACGCCCAACTAATATGCTGGCGGGAAACCCTCGAAGAATACGACTTCGAAATTGCATACCGACCAGGCAAGCTGCACACCAACGCTGATGCCCTATCCCGCCTCCCAATCAACACCATCAAAGAAGAACCCGACCTGGTTAAAATGTGGTTTGACAAACAACGCCCCACTTGGATTCCACAGACCACATTTAACAAACTACACCCGCATGGCGAACATCTTTTTGACCCAAACGGACACATTGTCCTCAGCCCAGCCACGGCCCACGACACCATGCTCCACCTCCATGCCCACAACGGCATCCACCTAGGAACTAAAAAGTTACTGCAAATATTCAACGATATGTACTGGACTCCCAACCCATCTACCATCGCAAAGAAAATCATACAATCATGCCGAGCATGCGCACTTGGCAAAGATATCACCCGAACACCAGGCCCTACAGGAAAAGTCACAGCACAAAAACCGTGGCAACTTCTCTCCCTAGACGTCGTCGGCCCCCTCACACCAAAGTCCGGCTATAAGTACATAATTACCTTCGTGGATGTGTACTCTAAATTCATCATCGCCTGCCCAGCCAAGGACCACACAGCACCGTCAATCGCCGACGCCCTCATCCGACATGTTTTCCCTTATTTCGGGATTCCCCAGGCTCCGGCCTTAACACGCTGAGGAGAGAGAGTTGCCTGTGTGCATCCCTCTCCAGTTGTACTTTGGCTACGGCCAGAATACGGTCCAGGGTAGATAGACCCTGCTACCGTACGTGTAGCGCTACCCAATTATGGAAGCGGCGACTCGGGGCCGGCCTCTCGCCGGAGCAGACGGGTGATCCTGTTTCTCCGCTAGTCGATTCCCGTACAGGCGGACACTCAGTTACGACTGGGGCACGTACCAGGGTGGAGAATTCCCTGATGGTAGGATCTGTCCGTATTGGAGAGAGTGCGGCCCTCGTGCCCCTCACTCCGGCTTGTTCCCTACTGCGGGAGGAACACCACGCTGACGGCCGCTTGCCTCGGCGAAAGGGCGACCCCGATCACCCTACTGGTGTCCCTCGCACGCCGGACAAGTTCACGGCACCAGCTAAAGTCCATACTAGGGGAAGTGGAGCCCCACCTCAGCCCAATGAACACACTCAGGGAACCACGGAGAGCGTGAGTCTCCCTCAAGCCTCTTTCCCTCCGGGGAGCCCCTCGTCGCCATCCAGGCTTCTTGGCCAAGCGGAGGCGTTAGAGTGGTGGCAAGGCCCGATTGCGGAATTACCGCCCACACCCGGACGCTCCTTAGCACTGTTGGAGCCCTACAGGAGTCGCTGCCGCAGCCCAGCCCTGACGGCGCCTCTCCCCCTGAGCCCCTGCAGGCCCCGGACGCCCAGGCCTTCCACCACAGTCCCCGACGACGGCGACCTAGACTCCCTCACGCCCCGGCAGAAGAAGAAGCAGGCCCGAATCCTCCGCCTGTTCGGTCCTAGTCCCGAGGGCCCCCGATCAGGTCGAGGCCCCCAGATTACGAGGCCTCCCTGCACCCCACCAGCGCAGCCCTAGGAAGGAGCTGCCTCTCAGGTCGAGGCCCTAAACAAGGGAGCCTCCCTGACAGTAAGTACTAGTGACCCAACTACCAAAGAAACACGGGTAGAACAGTGAAAGTGACAGTGACCCCTAATACAGTGACAGTGATCCAATGCACAGTGGCAGTGACCAATAAAAGTTATGTTAAAGGACACTCAGTTACGACTGGGGCACGTACCAGGGTGGAGAATTCCCTGACGGTAGGATCTGTCCATACTGGAGAGAGTGCGGCCCTCGTGCCCCTCACTCCGGCTTGTTCCCTACTGCGGGAGGAACACCACACTGACGGCCGCTTGCCTCGGCGAAAGGGCGACCCCGATCACCCTACTGGTGTCCCTCGCACGCCGGACAAGTTCACGGCACCAGCCAAAGTCCATACTAGGGGAAGTGGAGCCCCACCTCAGCCCAATGAACACACTCAGGGAACCACGGAGAGCGTGAGTCTCCCTCAAGCCTCTTTCCCTCTGGGGAGCCCTTCGTCGCCATCCAGGCTTCTTGGCCAAGCGGAGGCGTTAGAGTGGTGGCAAGGCCCGATTGCGGAGTTACCGCCCACACCCGGGCGCTCCTTAGCACTGTTGGAGCCCTACAGGAGTCGCTGCCGCAGCCCAGCCCTGACGGCGCCTCTCCCCCTGAGCACCTGCAGACCCTGGACGCCCAGGCCTTCCACCACGGTCCCCGACGACGGCAACCTAGACTCCCTCACGCCCCGGCAGAAGAAGAAGCAGGCCCGAATCCTCCGCCTGTTCGGTCCTAGTCCCGAGGGCCCCCGATCAGGTCGAGGCCCCCAGACTACGAGGCCTCCCTGCACCCCACCAGCGCGGCCCTAGGAAGGAGCCGCCCCTCAGGTCGAGGCCCTAAACAAGGGAGCCTCCCTGACAGTAAGTACTAGTGACCCAACAACCAAAGAAACACGGGTAGAACAGTGAAAGTGACAGTGACCCCTAATACAGTGACAGTGATCCAATGCACAGTGGCAGTGACCAATAAAAGTTATGTTAAACAGTGACATCAGAGTAAGTCGTGCTTGAACATTAAACAGTTCAGTTCCCCCCTACAGAAGGGAAGCGGGGAGTTTTCTGTGGAGTCGAAGGTAGGTGTGTGAGCGAGCCGAAAGGCTAGTGAAGTGCTTCCCTGCGACTAGGTGACGGTGTCGGATGTCGCCACACGCACCCTACATTTGTTATAGTATCATATCCCCCACAGACTCCCAATCACAGTGAATATAAGTGAGACTCCTCCGTTTATTATTATCCACCAGTGACACGACCAGTGTTCTCGATTGACCATCGCAGTGAAGTGATATCTCTCCTCAATAATAGTCACCCATATCCCTGACTGCCCTGTGCCCAGTGCAAAAGTAGATTGGATCCAATTATAAGTGTATTATTGTATCTCTGTGTTATTGTGTATCAAATAATGTGTATGTAGCACTGTAAGGGATAGAATTTAAGCAATAGATGTGATATGGTGTACTGTCTCTTTTTATGCCCTGTTCCTTTGTTAGTGCATTACATCCGGTCTAGCCAAAGGACCCCGTCCCAGTGCTCGTGTTTTTACGACGAGAAGTCGCCTTAAAAACACAGCATTACAAACTACTCATCATGGAAAGAAGTGACTAGTGGAGTACCACAGGGTTCAGTGCTGGCACCAATCATGTTTTTAGTGTATATAAATGATATAAACAGTAACACTGGAAATGAGAGCTATCTGAATATGTTTGCAGATGATGCAAAAATACAAAGGAGAATTACTAACACAGACTCTTGTAAAGAGCTACAAGAAGAATTAAATAAACTTCATGAATGGAGTAGTACATGGCAAATGGAATTCAATGTGGACAAGTGTCATGTAATCAAGTTTGGTAAAAGTGGAAAAAGACCTGATTGGGATTATAAGTTAGGAAATAAAACCCTATACACATCAGAAAGAGAGAAAGACCTAGGTGTGATTATCAATAACAGACTATCTCCGGCTGACCACATCAGCGAGAAGGTACGGAACATGTATACACTGCTTGCAAATATGAGAATAGCATTCATATACATAAATGAAGACATGCTAAGAAGGATAATAACATCATTCATTAGACCAACCCTGGAATATGCATCAGTAGTCTGGAGTCCTCATCTCAAAAAGCACATAGACAAGACTGAAAAAGTTCAAAGGGCCGCTACAAGATGGATACCAAGCTTAAGGGACCTAAGCTACGAAGAAAGACTAAATAAACTGAATCTACCAACAGTACAGGAGAGAAGGAAAAGAGGTGACATGATAATGCTATATAAATGCATATCAGGAAAGGAGAAAATAGACATAAATGATTACTTAACATATGGAGAAGCATCAGCAAGAGGACACTGCAAAAAATTGCATAAGAAGAGAGGTGATAAAGACGTAAGGAAATTCAGTTTCCCAAACAGAACAATTGATCAATGGAATGCACTACCGAATGAAATAGTTGTGCCAAAACAATTCACAAATTTAAGGATATGTACGATAAATATGGTTTAAGACACGGGACAGTACGAGCTTGACTCATTCCTGTAAAGATACAATTAGGTAAGAACATTAGGTAAGAACACACACACACACACACACACACACACACACACACACACACACATATATATATATATATATATATATATATATATATATATATATATATATATATATATATATATATATATATATATATATATATATATATATATATATATATTGTTACAGAACAGAGACTAAAATCACTACTGTCTTGCAAAGTTCCAGGTTCAAAACAAAAGAGTTAGGTAAAATTACAAGTTAAAGTTTAATGCTCAAACTAACAACTAAACATTCAGGACTCATAAGGATAATGTAATGGCAAAAAACAGATTAAATATATGGGTAACTGCAATAGCCTCTATTAACACGAAATTAGCAAGAGTAAATTTATCTAAGTCAGCCCTGATAAAATGAGAAAACCAGATAATGCTCAGTTAATGCAAAATATATTAGTACGGATACAAAATATTATTAATAATGGCTGACACCTAAAACACATGAATCACAAAAACCTCACTAGGCCTATGAATTAACACCTTATGCTATACAGTACAAGAAAAAAATATAATAACACTTATACTCAAATTACACAGCAGCTAGATGGTTGGAGACTTCCAGAGCACTCACAAAAATAATAACAACTGTACAGGGGAGGACAGAGATGTGAACAAAATGAGGAGTAGATCTAAGTGGCAATTAATCCAGAGACTGAGCTCATTATATAGGGGCCGGCAGAGCTTGATACAACTTGCAAGAAGGACGCGCAAATGAAGTCACAGGGGACAAAGAGCCGACAATCCCGCTCCGAACAACAGAAAGAACGACTCACTCCACTACAAGGGGGAGATGGGAGGAGTGAGGTAGAACACAGAAGCTTGGTCACTATGGAAGCCACGAGGCGAATCGTGATCAAACATGCAGCACACTGCTCGCTAGAATTATACAAAGGATGATGAAATCATAGGCTATGTAACACCTCCCCACAAAAAAAAAAAAAAAAGAAATTTACAAAGGAAATTTCTTATTACTCTAAAACAATCTGTCTAAAGTCTAGATAAGCAATCTGCAATAACATTTTCTTTCCCCTTGACATGTTGTATGTCTAATGAATACACCTGAGGAAGTAGACTCCATCTTGTCAATCTCTGATTTTTATCTTTAAACTTACTAAGGAATTTCAGTGGGTTATGATCGATATAAATGACTATGGGGTCAAAACCAGAACACAAATAAAATGAAAAATGCTGTAAACCCAAAATCAAGGCCAAAAGCTCTTTCTCAATAGTTGAGTAGTTCTTTTGAGGTGGAGTGAACTTCTTACTGTAATAAGATACAGGGTGTTCAATACCCTGATCATCCTCTTGCAGCAAAACAACCCCAGCTCCTGTATCACTTCCGTCAACAGCCATCTTAAAAGGCTTAAAAAAAATTTGGAGTAGCGAGCACTGGCTGACTTAATAGGATAGCTTTAAGTTTACTGAAAGAGGATTCACATTTATCGGTCCAGACAAATTTAACTCCCTTTTTCAGTAGGTCTGTAAGTGGTGATACAAGAATTGAAAAGTTAAGAACAAATCTCCTGTAATAACCTACCATTCCCAAAAATCTTTGTAGCTCTTTCCTACTTTTAGGTCTGGGAAGATCACTTATAACCTGAACCTTAGCTCCTGGTGGTGCAACATGTCCATCACCAATTACGTACCCAAGGTACTGAACTTTAGCTTGACCAAACTCACACTTTGATAAATTAGCTACAAGATTAGCCTGAACCAAACGCTCAAGAAATTTACTGACATGGCATAGGTGATCTTTCCAGTTGTCACTGAAGATAAATACATCATCAATATAAACAACACACCCTGCCAAACCCTCTGTTACAACATTCATGAGCTTCTGAAATGTGGCTGATGCATTCTTCATACCAAATGGCATTACAGAACATGCAAAAGTCTTTCCTAGTGTTACAAAACATGAGATCTCCCTAGCACGTTCAGTCATAGGTACTTGCCAGTATCCCTTTAACAAATCAAAATTACTTATGTACCTAGCCTTTCCGATCTTGTCTATGCAATCTTTCACGCGAGGGAGAGGGTAAGTGTCTGTTTTGGTTATCTGGTTAACACGTCTGTAGTCGATGCAAAGCCGCTGTGACCCACCTGGCTTAGGGACTAGAGTGACAGGAGAACTCCACTCGCTCTGACAGGGCTCAATCATCTTGTGGTCCAACAGGTAGCCAAGCTCCTTCTGAATGAGAGGAACTTTCACTGGGTTCACACGGTAAGGAGGCAGTTTAATTGGCTTTGCGTCTCCAACATCGACATCATGCATCAACACAGTGGTTCTTCCTGGAGTGGCACGGAACACTTGCGGGTACTCCTGCAGTAATGCCGAAAACTCCTGCCTTTCCTCAGGAGCTAGAGGAAAAAGCTTAGTCTGGAGATCATTCATGATATCAGGATTCTTCCCCAAACTATCACTCAGGCTCACACTGCATGGGAGAACTTCACTTGCAGACTCGGGTGGAACAGCTACAGTGCAGACTGGGTTATTTTCGTCCCACCTGTGATATAACTTTAGCATGTTGATGTGACAAAGTTGCTTGTTCTTTCTACGATCTGGTGTGGCGATGACATAGTTGACATCACTGAGTTTCTTCTCCACGAAATAAGGACCACTAAACTTGGCTTGAAGAGGTTGCCCATGCACTGGTAGCAGAATCAAAACCTGATCTCCTGGCTGAAAGTGGCGTAACCTGGACTTCTTATCATACCAAGTCTTCATCTTCTCCTGAGCAGCTCCTAAATTCTCTCTTGCCAGCTGTAAAGCAGTGGACAGCCGTTCTTTGAACTTCATCACATACTCCAGCAGGTTGACGTCATCTTCCTCCGACAGCCAGCATTCCTTGAGTAGCTTAATGGGTCCTCTCACTTCATGGCCAAACAGTAATTCAAAGGGTGAGAAGCCCAGTGATTCATTTGGAGATTCTCTTGCGGCAAATACAACGAATGGAAGACCTTTATCCCAGTCTTTCTGATTTTCCAAACAGTATTTCCTGAGCATCGATTTGAGTGTTTGATGATATCTCTCCAACGCTCCTTGGGTCTGGTGATGGTAAGCTGCAGACGTGATCTGCGTGATGCCCAACTCTTTCAGAGACTGCTTCAAAACATTTGACATGAAATTACTTCCCCGGTCTGACTGTACTTCCTTGGGCAGACCAAACTTGGTGAAGAATCCTAGCATTTCCTTAACCACGTTCTTTGCAGAGCTATTTCTAAGTGGAATGGCTTCAGGATAACGAGTAGCCATATCAATCAGGGTCAACACATAAGAAAATCCTGAAGAAGTCTTAGGAAGAGGGCCCACAACATCCACCAACACACGGGTGAAAGGCGCCTCAAAAGGAGAAATGGGAACTAGAGGTGCAACCTTTTCGGTCTGATTACACTTCCCCACAACTTGATAGGTGTGACAAGACTTACAATACCAGGAAACATCTCTGACGATACCTGGCCAGTAGAAGTGTTTCAAAATGCGTGCCACAGTCTTCCTCACTCCAAGGTGTCCTGCCAAACTGGAATCATGAGCCACTCTAATGATATCCTGCCTACAAACACGAGGGATGACAACTTGATGTACAACCTCCCATTCACAGTCGGCTGATGCTGTTGGGGGTCTCCACTTCCTCATAAGTACTCCTGACTTTATATAATAACAAGTAGAAGCACCAGCTGACTCTTCCTCACTGCAAGCAGAGTTAGCTAGACCTATCAACTCAGGGTCAGCAACCTGCAACTCAACCAACTCTTGACGAGACAAATTATCAACACTACGGGGTACTGCCTCATCTGGTGAGTGGTCCAAATTAGCAAGAAAAGTGTCAGCTAGGATAACATCATCATCATCATCATTATCCTCTAAGTCACCAGTAACTTTAGACTTAGCCCTAGTGACAGCACATGCAGAGAACACATCAGGGACATCACAATCCTGGGTCGCAGTCACTGGTTCACTAGACAACTGAGGAGCTGGACACACTTGACTTCCACCAATATCATTTCCAAGTAAGAAAGTTACACCTGACATTGGGAGTGTCTCAACCAACCCAACCATAACGGAACCATTAACAAAACCAGACTCTAAATTCACTCTACACAGAGGGACAGAGAAGTAATTATTCCCTACACCTTGTAAGATTACAGTTTCATCAGAGGAATTAACAGTAGAGCCTAGAACACTGGTCAGCATAAGGGATTGGCAAGCATCTGTATCACGATATATTTTAATTGATTTCCTGTTATTACTGTCCAGAGGACTGACAAAACCATCAGACAGGAAATTAGCACATGAACTCTTGAGAGTGTCACCCACGTTACTGCTCAAAAGAGGAGCTCCATCATGAGAATTTAATTTACCCCTCAAAGCAGGTTCAATTAACTCAGTTAAAGAATTCTGGGAACTCTCAAGGGTGGACACTAGACCAATTGACTGAATATTTAAAGACTCCTTTTTGTTCACATCACGCTGTCTCCTGAAACATTTCTCCGTAGTATGACCAAGCTTACTATAATAAGTACATTTACTTTTCTGAAATCTAGAGGTGAAGCTGGTATTTACTTCCTGAGAAACATCATCTTTATTCTCTTTCCTGTTACCTGTACTCTGAATAGAGGCAACGTACTTACTCTCGGCTTTCCTTTTTTCTTTAGAATATCTCTTGTGAGTGAAAACATATTCATCAGCTAAAACTGCAGCATCAGACAAATTATCAATTCTTCTCTCATCAAGATATAGGCTTACATCCTTATTAATACACCTTTTGAAGTCCTCCAGCAAAATCATCTGCTTAAATTTACCAAAATCAGAATCCACATTCTTAGAATTTAACCACTGCTCTAACAGATCTTCTTTGATTTTTGCATACTCAACATGGGATTGCTTATCTTGCTTATAAGTTGTCCTAAATTTTACTCTATAGGCTTCAGGAACAAGCTCATAGGCCTTAAGAATCAAGCTCTTAACTACATCATAATTATCAGATTGATCCTGGGGCAAAGATGCGTAAGTTACTTGAGCTTTACCGGTGAGAACAGTTTGAAGGAGTACTGGCCAATACTTTTTGGGCCAATTAAAACCTGTAGCTACCCTCTCAAACAACTGAAAGTACTTTGTTAAATCAGATTCATTAAAAGGAGGGACAAGTTTAACATTTTTAGCCACATCAAAATCATCAGAGCTAGATGATCCAGTTCCACCTTGTTTCATGCGATACTCATGGTCTGCCTGAATCCTAGCAATTTCAATTTGTGCCTGTGCCTCCTTAGAACGTGCCTGAAACTCAGCCTCCTTAGCACGAGCCTCCTGCAGGGCTAGCTGTAACTTAGCTATTTCAATCTGCGTTTGCTCATCTGGAGGAGTTACATTAAACAAGCTTTCATTACTCATGTCAACAATTTGATCTTTAGACTGATGAGAGCGAACAGCAATTCCCAATTGTTGAGCAACAAGCTTAAGTTCATTCTTTGTTCTGTTTTCTACGTCACACACTGTTTGCACATTTGACAAAAAATCTTTGGCTTCATCAAGAGTAGTAATAGTAGACATCATGAATAAATTACAGTCACAAAATACCAAGCAATATCCTTATGATAATAAACTGAATATCCTGATAAGAGGTCGCCAAATTTATGTTACGGAACAGAGACTAAAATCACTACTGTCTTGCAAAGTTCCAGGTTCAAAACAAAAGAGTTAGGTAAAATTACAAGTTAAAGTTTAATGCTCAAATTAACAACTAAACATTCAGGACTCATAAGTATAATGTAATGGCAAAAAACAGGTTAAATATTTGGTTAACTGCAATAGCCTCTATTAACACGAAATTAGCAAGGGTAAATTTATCTAAGTCAGCCCTGATAAAATGAGAAAACCGGATAATGCTCAGTTAATGCAAGATATATTAGTATGGATACAAAATATTATTAATAATGGCTGACACCTAAAACACATGAATCACAAAAACCTCACTAGGCCTACGAATTAACTCCTTATGCTATACAGTACAAGAAAAAAATGTAATAACACTTATACTCAAATTACACAGCATCTAGATGGTTGGAGACTTCCAGAGCACTCACAAAAATAATAACAACTGTACAGAGGAGGACAGAGATGTGAACAAAATGAGGAGTAGATCTAAGTGGCAATTAATCCAGAGACTGAGCTCATTATATATGGGCCGGCAGAGCTTGATACAACTTGCAAGAAGGACGCACGAATGAAGTCACAGGGGACAAAGAGCCGACAATCCCGCTCCGAACAACAGAAAGAACGACTCACTCCACTACAAGGGGGAGAAGGGGGGAGTGAGGCAGAACACGGAAGCTTGGTCACTATGGAAGCCACGAGGCGAATTGTGATCAAACATGCAGCACACTGCACGCTAGAATTATACAAAGGATGATGAAATCATAGGCTATGTAACAATATATATATATATATATATATATATATATATATATATATATATATATATATATATATATATATATATATTTATATATACTGTATATTGAAATACCAGCCATGGCATCCCAGGTCGCCACCACACCCCCAGCAGGAGACAACGGAGGGGTAGACAGAGCACGTGACATGTCCAGTCTATATGGACACAAGTGCACCTGGGCTGCACGCCTCTATTTCCCGAAAGGCACTCGACGAGACCACCCCAGTCTGAGTGCACTACCTCTCGGGCGAGCTAGCCCTCACCAGGATCGGAGTAGAGCTGACCCTACAGCTCCAGGCAACACCCCAGCAACGACCCAAAGCCGCACAAATAAAGAGACGGCTCAAAGCCACTCTGCTAATAAGGAGACGGCCCATAGCTGCTCCGACCAAAGGGGCATGGCCTATAGGCGGGCCCCAGTGACGGCCAAAAGCTGCACACACAAAAAGGCTACGGCCTATAGCCAGGGCGCCAACAAGGAGACAGCCCATAGCCGCTGCATCAGGTGCTGTCCATACTCCCTGCAGAACCAGCGACGGCCCATAACTGTGCCGGGGAGAGACAGGTACGCCCCCTCTCCTTCTACAGTTGCCTCAAAGGGCACAACACAGGCAACGGCCCATAGTTGCACCTGTAGACAGGAGACGGCCCATAGCTTCTCGCCTGCATGTCGCCCTCCATATGGGACTTCAGCGATGGCCCACTGCCACGCCAACGGGCAAGTGATGGCCTATAGCCGTGCTTCATCTGCGTACCTGTCAGGGAGTCGGGCCCTGGTGACGTCCCAAAGCTGCACCAACAGCGAAGGGACAGCCCATAGCCTCCCTCTGTCTGTTGCCCAGGGGAACCCAGCGATGGCCCATAGCCGCACTGGGGAGGGAAACCAAAGCCCCTCACCACCTGTGACTCCACGACGCGAGGGTGACCTGCGATCAGCCCTGCCTACCAGCAGAGGCGCAGGCCTCCCCTCTGCTCTCCCAGGCTGAGGCAACTTCCAGAAGGAGGACTTCTGCCCTGAGGACTGGTGGAGAGGCCCGGTGTTATCCCCGGGACTCTTCTCCATCCAGTCGGCCCCCGAGGAGGACCTCCAACTGACAGACTCCGACCAGGAGTGATACTGCAGCCCCAACCTGATGGCGCCGCCACAAGAAGGAGACCACAGTCCACTGGCCTCTGAGGGCACCCCAAGGACCCCGGGGCAAGACCTCACCCCTCCCCAATGAAGGCGATGCCCTTCCTCCACCAGGTGCCTGAGGGAGCTCTTCCAGGACTTATTTGGCCTAAGTCCCAAGGGCGAGACCCCAGTCCCCAGCCCTGACAGTGAGGGGCCTTTCACCACGCCCAGCCCAAACCCTTGATGAGAGACGATGCCCCTGAGAGTGGTCCCGCGGCTGCAGGACGAAGGGATTGCTGACGGGACTCCTCCTACCGACAACTGTGAGTCCCTAGGCCTCCCCTTCCCCCTCGCCCGATCAGTGACATTCCCCAACAGTGACAGTGATATATGGCTCTTACAGACTGACAAGACGAGGCCAATACTGTGATATAAGTGAAAAATGTGAATCAGTGAAATAAGGAAAACGCCAGAAACCATGCATACCTATTTTGTATAAGACGAGAGGCGAACACTCAGTATTACTACAATAGTAGGACAAATCTAAATTTGCGGCTAGGGTGGGGCACGAAGCTCTGTACAGTGTTGCCACGTTTTCCACAGCGCGATGCCACCCCCCCCCGCTCTCTCCTGGGGGAGATGTGCGTCACCCTGGGGAATTTTGTTTCTTTTATGAGTGACTTTCATTTCTTTATTTTTTTTATTATATCTGATTATATTTAAAAATATTATTGTTTTGCATATGTCGCCAGATGACCTCGCTGGTGCGGCGCCATGATTTTTCATTCAATCACTCCCTCCTTCCTTCCCTCCCTTCCTCCATCCCTCAACACCTCCTCTGGCCTGCCTTCTTCCCTCCCCCCCTTCTCTCTCTCTCTCTCTCTCTCTCTCTCTCTCTCTCTCTCATCTATAGAGTTTTAGGATACATTTTGGTTATTTTCTTTAACATTATATTGTACATATTGTAAATTTGACTTTATTTTCACACCTCCCAGGAGGTAAGGACACAAAGTAAAGTGACACGAGGAGGGTCTGGCCGGGTTAGTCTGGGTCTGTGTGAGTGTTGCCGCTCTCGAGGGTTTAATGTATTATTTTTTCTTTTACTAAGAAATTGGCATATTTTTACTTATATTCCTGCACATTATCTTATAATCACAATTATGACATTATTACCCACCCCAGAAATACGGTAAAAGCCAATAAAAGTGGCTACTTTTTTTTCTTTTTTTTTTAGCAACACTGTAAAATATTTATGCCACGTTTCTGTATTGCCGTACAAATATTTCATGCATAATATGTTTACTGTTCTTTCATATATTGTAATACACACGTTAACATTGTATTCATATGTGTTTATCGTATTTGTGATGCCTTTTACATATATAACAGCCGTTTCACATCGCGGGTTTGGGAAACATAGCACCACTGTACAGAGGGTCGTGCCACACCCTGGCCGCAAGTTTAGATTTGTCCTACCATATAACTCAGTGTCAGTGTCCAGCCATCCTGTGTAAGTCCAGAAACAGAAAACGGTGGCATAACTCTCATAACTATCGTGCGATCCAGAACCAGAGTCAGTGCCCAAACAAATTTCCCTGAATTCATAAAACCTATGTTTTGCCTCCTTTGTGGAAAAGAGCTTCTTGTGCAGAGACTGTAAAAGTTGTATATTGCCCAGACCCTAATTAAGACTCCTGTCTATCTAGTATCCTTCGTGATACTCCAAACCCACCTACCAGCCTATGTATTAATTTTGATCAGTATATTGTGTACGAGTCTTCCTGTTCCACAGAATTTGTCAATACACGGGTAAGGTTGTTGCCCTGTGTATTTATGCCCTGTTCCTCTCTTATTGTGTCTAAGCTCCGGTCTAGAAAGGGAACTCAGCTACACTCTAGGCGTTCTGGGGACGGAAAGCCGCCCCTTAAACACCTAGCATTATATATATATATATATATATATATATATATATATATATATATATATATATATATAGTATATATATATATATATATATATATATATATATATATATATATATATAGTCAGACGCCATAATCCCGTAAGGGGTGGCCATTTGACTTTCAGTTATTTGTTTTTATGGGGAGGGGCACTAACCTGCACCAACCCACTTGTTGACACATATGGAGCAAGTATGGTTTGTAAAATGCTGAGTAGTCTTATGGAGGACAGCCCAACACCCCCAGAAGGAGCCTATGGAGGGGTGAATAGAGCGCGACCTGACTCCGTGTGACAGTGACAAAAGTCCACCCAGGCGGCGCGCCCTTATGACCGGGAATTCGCCTGCCGCCACCATAACAGGAAAAAGAGACTACCTTGTGGGCGAGGCGACCACTGACAAGATTGGGATGGAGTTATTACTCTAGGTCCAGTCAGCACCCCTGAGACGGCCGATAGCCGCTCAACCCTCCTACAAGAGACGGCCTGCAGCTGCTCTGAAGAGGTAATCAGGAGACGGCCGGTAGCCGCTCCAGCCTTCGTCAGGAGACGGCTGGTAGCCGCTCCAGCCTTCGTCAGGAGACGGCCAGAAGCCACTGTGAAGGTGCCCTAAAAGAGATGCCCAGTAGCCGCTCAATCCTTCTACAGGAGACGGCCGGTAGCCGCTCTGAAGGTGCCCTAAAAGAGACAGCCGATAGCCGCTCGACCCTCCTACAGGTGACGGCTGGCAGCTGCTCTGGAGGTAATCAGGAGACAGCCGGTAGCCTCTCCCGCCTTCATCAGGAGACGGCCGGTGTATCATTAAATTGTGAGGACCGTGAAAACCTGAGGACGAGGGCACCAGGCACACCCCAAAAATTCTCTTCTCGGCTAATTTTCACCATTCATAAGTATATTCATCGCCATAAAACCTACATCATCGCATCATCGTCTTTGTCGATGTTTTTTCCAGCTGATAAGCATGAAAAAAAGGGGGGAAAATCAAATACTAGCACCTTAAGGTGAGGAAAATATATCCTCGCCTTAAGGTGCTAGTATTTGATTTTCCCCCCTTTTTTTCATGCTTATCAGCTGGAAAAAACATCGACAAAGACGATGATGTAGGTTTTATGGCGATGAATACACTTATGAATGGTGAAAATTAGCCGAGAAGAGAATTTTTGGGGTGTGCCTGGTGCCCTCGTCCTCAGGTTTTCACGGTCCTCACGATTTAATGATACACCGGTAGCCACTCTGAAGGTGCCCTAGAGATGGCCGGTAGCTGCTCAACCCTCCTATAGGAGACGGCCAGTAGCCGCTCTGGAGGTAATCAGGAGACGGCCGGTAGCCGCTCCTGCCTTTGTCAGGAGACGGCCGGTAGCCGCTATGAAGGTGCCCTCGAGTCAGCCTGTTGCCGCTCCCCTACACAGGCCACGGCCAGTAGCCGGGCATTTGCGACAGCCGGTAGCCACTCCTCTGTCAGGTGCTGACTCCCCTCCACGAGACTACCACCCAGAGGGAGGCCCCAGCCTGGAGGACTACTGGAGAGGCCCCGTGACCACTACCGGGCTCTTCTTCCTACAGCCAGTCCCTGAGAGGCCTTGCCTGATGGACCCCGACGGAGGGCGATGCCACAGCCCACTCCTGATGGTGTCCCTGACCACTGGAGACCGAAGCCTGCAGGACCTCCAGACCGCCCCCAGGACCCCCGGACGAGACATCCCTACACCCTGACACCGGAGACCGTCCTCTTCTGTCAGGTGCCTGAGTGAACGATTCACGCAGCTGTTCGGCACCAGCCCAGAGGGCCAGACTCCAGACCCGAGCCCTGAGAGCACAGGGCCCTTTGCCACCCACAGCCCCGGACGCGAGAGGACGCCCCTACACGTGATCCGGTGGCCCCTGAACACAGAGGCCCCTGGCAGAGTTCAGCCCCGTCAGTAGTCAGGCTGAGTTGTTCCCGCCGCCCTTGTACCTGACTGCCACCACACCCAGTCCTGATAGTGAGTGACAGTGAAAGCCCAGTGAAAGTGATACAGTGAAGCAAGGGCAGAACAGTGAAATATTTGAATACCGGAAGTCGGAAATAAAAGCTGTCAGTGTTGGTGTAAAAGAAAGGTGGAATATATAAAGTAACTGTGAGACAGTGAACACGGCCGGGCAGTGAGTAAAGTGTCTGTCCGAGTGAACGTAACACCAGCATAGTGAAATAGCCTCAAGCTGAGATCAATCAGAGGTTCCCAGTGTCATAGCATAATTAATAACGTGACAGACAAACAAAGTAAACTGCCAACAGTGATAACAATGCCAAGGCCCCAGTGAACGGAACTCCACCTGATAGATAGAGCCTGGACTTACCCCTAGTGACAATATTTGGTTTCACTGGCCTAGGACTCCTGATTTTAGTGCTATTCACTTTACCTAATCTTGTCCCAAATAGTATCCTGCACGATACTAACATCCACGATCTAGACCTAAGTTTTATAATTGCTCAGAATAATTACTTTTGTGACATCTACCCATTCCATTTGTAGAATTTAGCAATGGATGTGTAAGGTTGTTGCCTTGAGTTTTTGTGTCCTGCCTCTCTCTTATTTGTCTAAGCTCCGGTCTAGAAAGAGAACCCAGCTACACACTAGGCATTAGAGGGACGGGAAGCCGACCCTAAAACACCTAGCATTACACTGGTGGACAGCAGCGGTTCTTGACCCGGGCATACGAGAGAGGTAATCAGGAAATACCAGCAAAACGGCGACCAAACCTCACGTGCAATTGCCCAAATTCGCCCCGAACAGTATGATGTTCAAGCATACCTTGCAATTATTAAACCTTTGCTAGATATCGGGATTGAAGAGGACAAGCAAAAAATCGCGGTTACACTCCCGCTACTGGGTAAAGCGGCAGCCAATATCGCACCCAAGATTGTCCCAGGGCTCACCTGGCAGAATTTCACGAAGCTCATGATCCAGGCCATCACCCCATCACTAGGTAAAGTGGTGGTGCTATCCCAATTGGATAGCCTAACTTTTGATGGCAATTTAGATGACACTTTAATCCAGGCTAGATGCCTGGTCACTGCTTCTTACCTGAAGGCAGATGATGAAACCCGGGAGCAACACACTTTCTATACTGTACTCAGAGTTCTCCCCAGCATGGCCAAGGACCATTTTACAATCCACGACCCTACAGGAGACATGGATTAGATATCCAACTCATACGCCACCTCCTGATCTCCCACCCCGCACCTCAGCAAATCAACGTGGTGAAAAAGTTCCCCACGACCATCCCGACTCCTCCAGTCAAGCCACGTCCGCCTATGCCCCACACCAGCCCCACCTTAGCACCCTGGCTGCCTAGGGTGCACCCCACCCACTGGTGCCCCAGTCACAAGGATTCTGGTGAATCCCTGGTAGTTTTCCGCTTGCAGCTCCAGGTGCTCACTGCATGACATCAGGGACCAATTGAAAGCTGCGAGGCGCAAGACCACCACCCCAGGCTGACGTAAAGTCTCTTCCTTAGGAAACGAGGAGCCGGAAGATGAACTTGCACCTGCGGAAGATACCGAACCCGTGGAACAGGAGCCGGAGGAAGAAGAAGGAGGCCCCCAGCAGTTGGATTTTTAGGACCGCCCCTGCATCTTCCCACGGTGGTGGGGGCCACTTCCCCCAATTACCGCCCCCCAAGTTTACCACAAGATCAAACTGAACGGGATGAAAGCCAGACTTCTGGTTGACATGGGAGCAGCAGATCCTTCGTGTATAGTCACTACTTCAGTCATAAGTTGACTTTCGGCCCGCTATTCCCAACGGCTACTCATCTTGTGGATGTGGGGGATGGCCCCCTGCTGATCTGTGGGGAAACACAGGCCCTGCATGTTGACACCCACCAACCGGCATTCACACACCATAAGTTCATCGTATTTGACTCTTCCTGCCTCAACTACGATGCATATCTGGGACTGGACCTGCTACAGAAACTAGGAGCCACCATTGATTGCCACAACAGACAGCTCCAGTTCCAGGAATCTCCCTCCCCCCCTCCCCCTGGGCCATTTGTACCTGCACGCCCGGGCCCTGGCAAGAAGAATCCATGTCCCTCTCCCCTCCCCCCGATCCACCCTCTTCCCCCCCTCCCTCGTTCCCCTCTGCCACCTCCTCCTCAGTAACCATTCCCCCCCATCACGAAGCCTGGGTGCCCCTCAACCGGCCCTCGGGTACATCTGTCCTGTTCTTCCCACACGTGCCACCTGGAACCCTCTCGGCCTGCCTCCTGCCCCCAACCTTCGTTCCCCCTCATTACATGGCAGTCCAAATTGACAACCTCGCCCCTTCACCCCTCACCCTCCCTAAAGGGCTCGTAATCGGAGAGATGGAGGAAGCCGAGCCCCGCACCCCCTCCCCCTCCAGCTCCCCCGCCCCCTTGCCCCCCATTCCTGACCATCTCTCCAGCCACCAATCAGATACCTTCTGCTGCCTCCTCCTGGATTTCCAGGACCTTTTCGCGGCGGGACCTGCCGATATTGGACGTACCACCTACCTGGCTCACAAGATCCACATGATGGGCCCACCAATCCGACAGCCATCCTGGCGGAAAAATCCCAAGCAGCAGGAAGAGGAAGACCGCCAGGTTCAAGAGATGATCGAGGCCGGAGTCATCTCCCCCTCCACCAGCCCTTGGTCCTCCCCCGTTGTTCTTGTGAAGAAGAAGGATGGCACAATACGGTTCTGTGTAGATTACCGCCGGCTCAATGACAAAACCACCAAGGACGCTACTCTACTGCTGCGGATAGATGACTCCCTGGATTCCCTGTACAGCGCTTCCAGGTTCTCCACCCTCGACTTCCAGTCGGGGTATTGGCAGGTCCCAGTGTGACCGGAAAACAGAGGCAAGAGTGCTTTCTCGACCAGCAACGGGAAACATTATGAATTTAATGTCCTACCCTTCGGCCTCTGTAACACCCCCACCACCTTCTCAAGACTAATGGAATCTGTCCTCAGTGGCCTCACCTGGGAGATCTGTCTAGCCTACTTACTGTAGACAACATCATTGTATTTAGCATGACCTGGGCCGACCACCTCCAACACCTTCGCAAGGTCTTCACATGGATACGGCAAGCAGGCCTCAAACTCCGGCCCTCCAAGTGCATCCTGGCTACCAGAACCGTTTCATTCCTGGGACATGTTATCTTCCAGGCTGGCAAATCTCCTGACCCAGACAAGCTCCACGCCATCGCAGACAACCCCCCGTCACAAAACGTCCACGGGATTCGGGCCTTCCTCGGCCTGATATCCTATTACTGACGTTTTGTGAAAGGGTTCTCTCATATTGCCAAACCATTCCACGACTTGACCCGGAAGGGAGAACCGTTCATCTAGACGGACAAGAGACGAGCTGCCTTCCAACAACTTAAGGACAAACTCATTTCCGCCCCAGTCATGGCCTTTCCTGACTGTACCCTCCCATTCCAACTCTACACCAACGTCTCCTTGATTGCAATCGGCGCTGTGCTAGCCCAAGTCCAAGAGGGCCACGAGCACATCATCGCCTGCAGCAGCCACACCCTCAACCAGGCGGAAAAAAATTATGCCGCCACAAAGAGGGAGTGCCTAGGCATCATCTGGGCACTAGAGCACTTCCCAGCATACCTGTCAGGGACCCAAGTCACCATCATTACCGATCATCAGTCCCTCCAATGGCTGTGGCAGTCTGACACCCACAACGCCCAGCTCATCAGATGGTGCGAGACACTGGAGGAATTTAACTATGAAATTCCATACCGCCCCAGCAAACTCCATACCAGTGCAGATGCTCTCTCCCAGCTCCCCATCAGTGCTGTACAACCGGAGCCAGATCTCCTCCAGCAGTGGCATCATAAGGAACGACCCTCCTGGATTCTCCAACATCTCTTCAAAAAGCTATATCACCAGGGTGACCACCTGCTCACTCCGTCCGGGGATATCATCCTAGCCCCCGACACTGCCCTTGACGCCCTCCAGCACCTGCATACCCACAACGGAATCCACCTGGGGATGGAAAAACTCCTGCAGGTCTTTAACGACACCTACTGGGCACCCAATCCCTCCACCCTAGCCATGGAGATTATCCAATCCTGCCGAGCGTGCGCCTTGGGTAAAGATATCACCTACACCGCTGGTCCATCAGGGCACATTACCGCCCACAAACCTTGGCAGTTATTGGCGATTGACGTAGTGGGACCTCTATTTCCGAAATCGGGCTATCGGTATGTTATCACATTCATTGAAAGTATTCAAAATTCGTCATAGCCTGCCTGGCAAAAGAACACCATGCTGTCGCAGTTGCTGATGCCCTGATTCAGCACGTTTTTCCATACATTGGAATCCCACAGGCAATCCACTCTGATAATGCACCAGAGCTCACCAGCAAAATCTGGGAGGAGCTAGCCCACATCATCGGCTACCACATATCTCACTCGTCCTCTTACTGGCCCCAAGGAAATGCTATCTGCGAACAAAGCCATCATACGCTAATGAACCAACTCCACACCCAGATAGAAGCCACCAAAGACGATGACTAGCCCGCCCATGTCTCCTGTCCCCAAGAGGACGGCATTTCACCATACAAACGAGTGTCTGGGGAAACACCTCTCCTCCTACCCCTGCGACAACACTTACAGCCCCCCACCTCTTCTCCCACATCTGACCCCCTTCACAACCTCAAATGGCGACTATCCCACCTTCAGAACAACCTGGACCTTCGCCCCGACACTGCCTCCAACCCTACAAGCTGGGTGACACTGTCATGATAGCACAGGTCCCCACCTCCCACAAGCTCATGCCACGGTTCATGGGACCCCATACTATCATCTGCATCCCTAACCCCTACCAAGGGACGCTTGAATATCACAGCACGTCTCGCACTCTCAGGAACCGTCACTTATGGCCATTTCACACCCCCATGTCCCCAGCCCCTGCCCTGCACCCTGCCCCACCTGATGCCCCCGCTTCGCTCCCCTCTACCTCCTATACTGCTACATCTCCCCCTCACCATCTCTTTCCCCTTCCCCCTCCCCCACCACCTCCACCTCACCCCCCGCCACGCCGCCTCACACCTCACCTGAAGGTTCACCAACACCACAAAGTCCGGATCTCTCCCCCACTTCCTAGCCACCAGCCACCCCATGCCCCACATCCAGCACCATGTGTCTCACCCACTCGCCTGCACCTTCTTCAACCGCCACACCCCAGCCCCAACCATCACCCACCACTGGCCCCAACCCACCCCACCTGTCTCCCTCTCCTGCCCCCTCAGCCCTGCCTGCCCCATCCCCCACACCTGACCCCACCTGCGCTGCCCACGCACCCACGACACCACCACCCACGAGGCCTACACCCCGCCCGGCACTCCATGCCACCCCCAACCCTACTGCCTTACATCCACCACTGCACACCCCACCCACTTCACACACACACCGACACCGCACACCCACATCACCTCCCACATCCACCCTTAAAACAACCATCACATGCTTCGGCCACCTTTCACACCCACCCGCCTGATACACCAACACTCCCACACCACCCACCTTGCTGCAAAATCACACTCCACATCCTACCATAAATCATATCACTCTCATGCTACAACAGGCCCAAATCCCAGCCACCTACACTCCCCAGAGACTTTGCGCTGCATCACTCCGGCATAAAACCCCATACTCATCGTCCATCTCCAGCATTCAGCACAGCTCTCTGCAGGAGACAACACCTACCACCATAAGGATTCGCTGAGCCATATGGGCACCACCCTTGGGACATAAACACCGAGTCCATGGGCCCCTCCACCTCCTATGACTCCTCCGTTCCTCCTCCAACCCATCCACTCTTTCATCACCTGCGACGCTCAGCTAGATGAAAATCCCGCCACCACAGCCTGGCACGGCCTCCTCCAACACCTGCAGCCAGTCTACCACACACTAAAGTTTACAACCTCCAGTCACAGGGACGTGACTTTTTCCCCAAAGACGGTGGTAAAATGTTGAATAGTCTTACAGAGGACAGCCCAACACCCTCAGAAGGAGCCTATGGAGGGGTGAATAGAGGGCGACCTGACTCCGGATGACAGGGACATAAGTCTGCCCAGGTGGCGCACCCCTATAACCCGGAACTCGCCTGCCAGCACCATAGCAGGAAAAAGAGACTACCTTCCAGGCAAGCTGACCACCAACAAGATTGGGTTGGAGCTATTACTCTATCTCCAGTCAGCACCCCTGAGACGGCCGGTTGCTGCTCGACCCTCCTACAGGAGACGGCTGTAGCCCCTCTGAAGGTGCCCTAAAAGAGATGGCCGGTAGCCACTCGACCCTCCTACAGGAGATGGCCAGTAGCTGATCTGGAGGTAATCAGGAGACAGCCGGTAGCCACTCCCACCTTCATTAGGAGACAGCCGGTAGCCTCTCTGAGGGTGCCCTAGAGATGGCCAGTAGCCGCTCGACCCTCCTACAGGAGATGGCCGGTAGCAGCTCTGGGGGTAATCAGGAGACGGCTGGTAGCCGTTCCCGCCTTCGTCAGGAGACGTCTGGTAGCCGCTCGAATGATGCCCCCGAGTCGCCTGTAGCCACTCCCCTACACAGGCCACAGCCAGTAGCCGGGCGTTTGCAACAGCTGATAGCAGCGCCCCTAGAAGGCCACGGCCAGTAGCCAGGCCATCCGAGAGGAAATGGCTGGTAGCCATTCCTCTGTCAGGTGCTGACTCCCCTCCACGAGACTACTATCCAGAAGGAGGCCCAAGCCTGGAGGACTACTGGAGAGGCCCTGTGACCGCCACTGGCTCTTCTTCCTACAGCCGGTCCCTGAGAGGCCTCACTTGACAGACCCCGATGGAGGCCGATGCCACAGCCCACTCCTGATGGCGTCCCTGCCTACCGGAGACCGCAGCCTGCAGGACCTCCACACCGCCCCCAGGACCCCTGGGGGGGACATCCCTACACCCCGACACCAGAGACCCTCGTCTTCCGTCAGGCGCCTAAGCGAATGATTAAGGCAGCTGTTTGGCCCCAACCCAGAGGGCCAGACTCCAGCCCCAAGCCCTGAGAGTGTGGGACCCTTTGCCACCCATAGCCCCGGATGAGAGAGGACACCCCTACACGTGATCCCGTGGCCCCTGAATATGGAGGCCCCCGGCGGAGCTCAGCTCCATCAGTAGTCAGGCTGAGTTGTTCCCGCCACCCTTGTACCTGACTGCCACCACATCCAGTCCTGATAGTGAGTGACAGTGAAAGCCCAGTGAAAGTGATACAGGGAAGCAAGGGCAGAACAGTGAAATGTTTGAATACCGGAAGTCGGAAATAAAAGCTGTCAGTGTTAGTGTAAAAGAAAGGTGGAATAGATAAAGTAACTGTGAGACAGTGAACACGGCCGAGCAGTGAGTAAAGTGTCTGTCCGAGTGAACGTAACACCAGCATAGTGACATAGCCTTAAGCTGAGATCAATCAGAGGCTCCCAGTGCCATAGGATAATAATGCGACAGACAAATGAAGTAAACTGCCAACAGTGATAACTGCCATGGCCCCAGTGAACGGAACTCCACCTGATAGATAGAGCCTGGACTTCCCCCTAGTGACAATATTTGGTTTCACTGGCCTAGGACTCCTGATCTTAGTGCTATTCACTTTACCTGATCTTGTCCCAAATAGTATCCTGCACGATACTAACATCCACGATCTAGACCTAAGTTTTATAATTGCTCAGAATAATTACCCATTCCATTTGTAGAATTTAGCAATGCATGTGTAAGGTTGTTGCCTTGAGTTTTTGTGTCCTGCCTCTCTCTTATTTGTCTAAGCTCCGGTCTAGAAAGAGAACCCAGCTACACACTAGGCATTAGAGGGACGGGAAGCCGACCCTAAAACACCTAGCATTACAGTTTAGTTATATGGTTACCACCCAGCATTGTAAATAGTTTCTTGGCTTACAGGAAACCATTTGGCTTGTCACTCAATGTAAAGCCACCTGTAAAGGAAAGAAAAGCAATTATAAATGTTAGGAAAGATGGGAAAAATAGGAAGAGAGGAGGGCAGGCACATATAAAGAATGATAAAAAGCTAAGGAAGAAGTAGGCAGCACTACATCAAGTGAGTGGATGGTAGTCGCCACCAAAATATATATATATATATATATATATATATATATATATATATATATATATATATATATATATATATATATATATATATATATATATATATATATATATATATATATATATATATATATATATATATATATATATATATATATATATATATATATATATGATTATAATTATGGAGCTCCAACCAGATTGAGCCAGTGAAGGTTTATATCCAAGGGGTGATTGAGGTTTATTGCTCATGAAATGCCACTCAGGGATGAGTGAGGCTGGTCACTCCTATCTTAAATGTTTAGACCAAATACCTAGCCCCGGGCTCCTATGCTCCTCATGGGGCAATGTAGGATTGGGTGATGGCTGGCTGGATATATATATATATATATATATATATATATATATATATATATATATATATATATATATATATATATATATATATAGATATATATATGTGTGTGTGTGTGTGTGTGTGTGTGTGTGTGTGTGTGTGTTGGAGCGGCCCTTATGAGAGAGGGCAGTGTTTGGAAACTCCCTGTACTGTTGTTGTTTGCAGATAATACTGTGTTGTTAAGTGAAGACGAAGGGGAGATGCAACGCTTGATGGATGAGTTTGGGAGAGTGTGTAAGAAACGGAATCTAAAGGTGAATGTAGGGAAGAGTAAAGTTATCGTCTTCAAAAGAAGTGAAGTCGGGGAATGTACAGTTAGGTTGGATGAGGAGGGAGGAGGCAATGGAAAATGTGAGTGCATTTAAGTACTTGAATAGTGTGATGGGTAAGGATGGAAGTTTAGAGGGTGAAGTGCTTGAAAGGGTACAACGAGGAAGAAGGGTCACTGTTTCCTTGAAAGCAGTGATAAGAAATAGGGGAGTGAAATACCTGCGCTGCGGAGCGAGCCAGACACCACTACCCTAGGAGGAGGGTACAGGGAGGTGACCCCCACCCCACAAGGAGATGACGGGGAGGCATTTTCACTTGCCGATCCTTCCGAGCGTAAACGACATATCTCCCCCGTGACCCGATGCCCCTCTTCCTCAAAGCCAGACCACCAGGCAGTACGCAGTCTCAGTGCACTACACTCCGACAGAGGAAGCACTTGCCAGAGTCGGGATGGGACTTGTACACACAAAGTCCCAAGCAAGCCCTCGGATGCCGTGTCCACCGGATCGGCCTCCATAAAAGAGAAGGACTCAGGAAGCCCCTCTAGTCTTGCAACACCCCAGGGGAGCAGCGGCACAGTAGCGCCCACTGGGTCTACTGTGGGTGGAGTGACCACCAGTTCTCCATCCTCTGCCACCCACCTTTGTGAGCTGACACGTCGGCACTTCCTACAGACGACCTTTGTTGGGACTCCCCAGGAGGAAGGTGGGCCCAGGGGTAGACTCCACCAGAGTTACCATTTGGGACAGGCTACTGGTCGTCCCCCAAAGCTGACCCAGCCACGACAGACTCCACCGGAGCTGCAGCAGTCACCAGGAGAGCCCACCTGGCCTCCTCTTCCCTTCATTGCCAGGTTCTGCGGCACTTGGAGGAGTTCCCTCAGGTTCTCCCTCCACCTCTGTCCCGAGTAGGAGCTCAGGCAGTGCCCAAAGGGTCTGTCTGGCTGAAGGAACACCCACCGGGTCTCTCTCTCATCCCCCGATCCAGAGTTACAGCAGGACCCATCAGGTCCGCCAAGTCAGGGAGCAGGGCACTGGTCGCTCCCCCTACGTGACCCCAAGAGTTCCTACTGAGGGTGACGCCTCTTGCTCAGCCCACCCTTCCTGTGGCAGAGCGAGGTGCCCCCCCTCCCTCAGAGAGTGGTAACTGCTCCCCCACAGGTACCCCGCCAGAGACCAGCCAGGGCGAGATGATCCCGAGGCCAGGTGTCCTGACGTTGCGGCTCCTCCCTCGCCACCTACGGGTGCTGCTGGACTCCCCCAGAGTGAGAGGCCACAGTCCACCCCTGACAGCCTCCTCCTCCAGGTGAGGGCGCATTCCCCAGAGCAGACAGAGCACCACCGATGCCCACCGTAGCCGCCGGACCTCTCCTGGCATAGGTGGTCACAGCCAGCCCCTAACAGCCACCCCTACCAGACAGGACCGCAGCCCCACTAGGGCGCCACTGTTATGCTGAGTGTTTTTAGGCCGACTCCTCGTACTAGAAACACTAGCTACTGAGCGGGGTCCTCTTTCTGGACCGGAAGTAAAGCACCAACAAAGGAACAGGACATAAAAACTAGGCAGTCCACCTTTAACACATCTATTACCTTAATTCTAACACCGTGACAATATTACATAGAATGATATTCTGGACAGGGGATACAGATATACAAAGTTACGTTAAGATAGCACGGGATGTTCACACACTCTGTAATTACACTTTACAATGGGTTAGGGCTCTATAAGTGGATGTGACTGTCTTTCATTAAAGTCCAAAAGGTCTTAGTGCACTGGTACAATAGGGTTGTATAGGCTTAATGGTCCAGGGGAGGAATATTACTATAAAAGAACAGGGGGAGCAGATCACTATAATTTACTGGCTGGGCTCGGCATGGCGACTCTCGCCCGCACATGCACTGGTAAGGGGGAACTCCTCTATTCTGGGCTGGGGGAACAACACTAGATTCACAGGCCCAGAATTTATAGTCTTTAAGCAAGGGAAAGTAATCACGGGCACTTATAGATGGGATCCCTCTTATTCACTCTGTCGCTATATCACTGTCCCTGTCTCACTTCCTCGGATGTAGGAGGGAATGTCACTAATCCTGCCCGATTTTCTGGGGCGATATCACTCTGTCACTTTAAGGGGACCTCCGGGGGCTCTACCTGTGGCGGGAATCACCGTACCCGCTGGGGGGAGACTCGACCCGGGTCCGATCCACTGAGGCATTGCAGGGAGACCCTCTTGCCTGAGGTCTCGACCTGTTGTAGACACTCCTCTCTGGTCCCGTTGTCACGGTGCAGGGAGACCCTCTTGCCTGGGGTCTCGACCTGATGTAGACCCTCTTCTCAGGGTCCCGTCGTAGTGGTGCAGGGAGGCCCGTCTATGTGGGGCCTCGACGTGTTGTTGTGGCCCTCAGGACTGGAGCCAAACAGGTGGAGCAGTCGTGTCTGGCGTCGGGGGTTCTGCTTCAGGAGGAGAACAGCGTTGGTAGGCTGCTGGGCTCGCCTGGGGGTCCGGGGACTGTGGAGGTCTGTCAGGGGACGCGCCGTCAGGTGTGGGCTGCGGCCTCATCTCCTGCTGGTGCCTGGGGGAGACAAGAATTTCCCGGGAGTGGGAGGTAGGTCCCGACTGGGACTGGGTCTTTGCTCGGGGGACACCTTCGGGGCAACTCTCCTGAGTGGTGTCCAGCTACTCCTGCAGGAGTTGGCTGAATATAGAGGACACACGGAGGCCATGATCTCTCTCTTACACAGGGAGGGTAGCATGGAGGCGACTCTCTTGTCTCTGACACAGCCGTGGCGCCAGGTCGATCGGCCCTGGGACCCACTTTTGGCTTTATACAAGGGGCTCTTATCCTTGGGGTGGCTAGGGGTGTTGGCCCCTTATAGTTCACTATTGGGCCTCTTGCCCTGTTTGTGATAGAGGGTATTTCTCCCTCATGTTCACTAAAGGACCTCCTGTCCTGGTAGTGGCAGAGGGTATTTCTCCCTCGTGGCTCACTGTGGCAGAGGGTACTGGCCCCTCGTGGCTCACCAGAGTAGTGGCAAAGGGTGGTGTTCCCTCGTGGCTCACTGTGGCAGCAGGTGCGAACACCTCGTGCTCACCAAGGGACCTCCTGCCCTTCTGGGGTGAAGCTGTGGTCGTCACCACAATACTACTAGGGACTGATTTTAGATCAGTCCCACGTCACTGCTGTCGATGGTCAACCCGCCGTTGAAGTTGTTGCGGATCTAGGCTCACCTGGCGTTGGGACAGTTGCGGGGAGAAGGGGCATAGGTCAGTGGTGGTTGGGTGACCCTTTTGCCCTGAGTCATTAACCTCCCCGTTATCTCTTCCTTGGGTGGTGGGGTGGTGGTGGCCCGGTGGTGGAGTGGGGGTTGGCGGGGCCTAAGGCCCAGCGGAGGGCATTTTACCACCGTCGTCTTTGAAAAAGTCACGACCCCGTGACTGCAGGTGGTAGGTGATGGAAGTGAACGTCTTGTGGACCGGGGTGAGGTGTTGCAGGAGGTTCGTCCAGTGGTTGGTCATGGTGTCTGGCTCTCGGTGGGGGTTGAAAGAGAGACGGATGGAGGATGGGCGGTTTGTCTGGCGTAGGAGGCGGAGAAGCTGGGGTGTCCGTCGGATCCTGATGGGTGGGCGGTCGTGGAGGCGCCATAGTACGCTCTCAGTTTTCCTCGTTGGTAGTTTCCACGATGCCTGATGAAGGGGGAGGGTAATGGGGGTGGTGTTTGGTGTGTGGGTGGCATGTGTTTGGAAATGGGGAGCAGGATGGGGGGGAGATGGAGGTGTGGGGGTGTATGTAGATGGTGGGCAGAAGGTGCGTCGTGATCTGGTGGTCGTGGTGGTGAGGGTGGGCGTCGGCGGTGATGGTGGTTGGGCACGTGGGGAGTTGGTGGGTGATGTGTTGCGTGGGGCGGTGCGTGGTGGGGTGCGGGTGGGGTGTGGTGGGAGTTGTGGTGGTACGGTGGTGGTGGTTGTTTCCGCGGCGAAGGTGGGAGTTGGTGATGGGTGGTGTGGTGCGGTGTTGGTGGTGGGTGTAGCGGGCGGTGATTGGGAGTGGTGGGTTGGAGGAGGTGGTGCAGCCGGAGGAGATGCAGCCGGAGGTGAGGCTGAGGGGGAGGATGGTGTGATAGGGAAGGCGAATGAGTTGGCTGTGTTGGCGGGGAAAATGAGTGGCGGGGAAGTGATGGTGGTGGGTGGTGCGGGGTGGTAGGTGGGAGGGAGTAGACAGGAGGAGGCGGTTTTGGGAAGTAGGTTAGGGGAAGATGAGGTAAAGGTTCTAGGGGGTCTGTGAAGGGGGAGGCAGGCTTTGTGTTGGGGAGGAATAGGCAGGGGGGAGGCGGTAGTAGTGGAGAAAGTGGTGTGTGAGGTGGGAAGGTTAGGAATAGGGGTAGGAATAGGGGAGGGCAAAATAGAAGAGGCAGTGAGAGGAGAGGAAAAGGAAAGATGATGTTTTTCCCTGTCGTAGACTGGGAGAGATGTGAGGTGGCCCCCGTCATTACGGTGGGGCGCGGGGGCAGTGAGGGGGCGCCTTCTGTGCTTTCCTCATCCCGCTTTCCTGCTGTGAGGCTTGGGGCAATCGGCGCATGGTGGGGAGGCCTGTAGGCGCTCTTGTGTTGCTCTGCTGTGCCGGGCTGCTTTTAGCTGTTCACGAATGTCGTGGATTGGGCACTCCGGGCAGCAAGGAGAAAATTCCCACGGATTTACAGGGATGAGGTCCGTGGGGAATTGTTTGATGTCACCGACGCGCTTGGGGGAGGAGTGGACGGCTAGAAGGCGCCTTATTTGGTTGATTTCTTTATCCAGGTCTCCCGTCGGTTCATGTATTGTGAAGTTGTCTTTAATGAAACCGGGGAGGATCCTGAGGAGTTTGTGGAATATGAGTTGTTCCCAGGTTTTTGCGTCTGTGCCCGGGTACGGAGTGGTGACGAGCCGCCTAGCCTGGATGAAGGTGTCATCGAGGCTTCCGTCGTATGTGAGGGGGTCTAATTGCGATAAAGCTACAACTGTGCCCAGAGATGGCGTCACTGCCTGTTTCACAATTTGCGTGAACTGGTCCCATGACAGTTCTGGGACTACTTTTGGTATGACATTGGTGATAATTTTTCCCAGGTTAGGTAATGTGACTGCAATTTTCTCCTTATCTGAGTCAAACCCTATGTCTAAAAGGGGTTTGATCATATCCAAATAAACATCCATGTCACATTTGTCCGGGTTGAATTTTGGTAACTGAATGTGCGGTTTAGCTGCCATTGTGCAAGTTTCCTTTTATGTTCCTCCGTGCTTTTACTCGGATCCAGAACCACCGCTTGCCACCAGTGTTATGCTGAGTGTTTTTAGGCTGACTCCTCGTACTAGAAACACTAGCTACTGAGCGGGGTCCTCTTTCCGGACCGGAAGTAAAGCACCAACAAAGGAACAGGACATAAAAACTAGGCAGTCCACCTTTAACACATCTATTACCTTAATTCTAACACCGTGACAATATTACATAGAATGATATTCTGGACAGGGGATACAGATATACAAAGTTACGTTAAGATAGCACGGGATGTTCACACACTCTGTAATTACACTTTACAATGGGTTAGGGCTCTATAAATGGATGTGACTGTCTTTCATTAAAGTCCAAAAGGTCTTAGTGCACTGGTACAATAGGGATGTATAGGCTTAATGGTCCAGGGGAGGAATATTACTATAAAAGAACAGGGGGAGCAGATCACTATAATTTACTGGCTGGGCTCGGCATGGCGACTCTCGCCCGCACATGCACTGGTAAGGGGGAACTCCTCTATTCTGGGCTGGGGGAACAACACTAGATTCACAGGCCCAGAATTTATAGTCTTTAATCAAGGGAAAGTAATCACGGGCACTTATAGATGGGATCCCTCTTATTCACTCTGTCACTATATCACTGTCCCTGTCTCACTTCCTCGGATGTAGGAGGGAATGTCACTAATCCTGCCCGATTTTCTGGGGCGATATCACTCTATCACTTTTAAGGGGACCTCCGGGGGCTCTACCCGTGGTGGGAATCACCGTACCCGCTGGGGGGAGACTCGACCCGGGTCCGATCCACTGAGGCATTGCAGGGAGACCCTCTTGCCTGGGCTCTCGACCTGTTGTAGACCCTCCTCTCTGGTCCCGTCGTCACGGTGCAGGGAGACCCTCTTGCCTGGGGTCTCGACCTGTTGTAGACCCTCCTCTCTGGTCCCGTCGTCACGGTGCAGGGAGACCCTCTTGCCTGGGGCCTTGACCTGATGTAGACCCTCTTCTCAGGGTCCCGTCGTAGTGGTGCAGGGAGGCCCGTCTATGTGGGGCCTCGACGTGTTGTTGTGGCCCTCAGGACTGGAGCCAAACAGGTGGAGCAGTCGTGTCTGGCGTCAGGGGTTCTGCGGCAGGAGGAGGACAGCGTTGGTAGGCTGCTGGGCTCGCCTGGGGGTCTGGGGACTGTGGAGGTCTGTCAGGGGATGCGCCGTCAAGTGCAGGCTGCGGCCTCGTCTCCTGCTGGTGCCTGGGGGAGACAAGAATCTCCTGGGAGTGGGAGGTAGGTCCCGACTGGGACTGGGTCTTTGCTCGGGGGACACCTTCGGGGCAACTCTCCAGAGTGGTGTCCAGCTACTCCTGCAGGAGTTGGCTGAATATAGAGGACACACGGAGGCCGTGTTCTCTCTCTTACACAGGGAGGGTAGCACGGAGGCGACTCTCTCTCTTGTCTCCGACACAGCTGTGGCGCCAGGTCGATTGGCCCTGGGACCCACTTTTGGCTTTATACAAGGGGCTCTTACCCTTGGGGTGGCTAGGGGTGTTGGCCCCTTATAGTTCACTATTGGGCCTCTTGCCCTGTTTGTGATAGAGGGTATTTCTCCCTCGTGTTCACTAAAGGACCTCCTGTCCTGGTAGTGGCAGAGGGTATTTCTCCCTCGTGGCTCACTGTGGCAGAGGGTACTGGCCCCTCGTGGCTCACTGTGGCAGAGGGTACTGGCCCCTCGTGGCTCACCAGAGTAGTGGCAAAAGGTGGTGTTCCCTCGTGGCTCACTGTGGCAGCAGATGCGAACACCTCGTGGCTCACCAAGGGACCTCCTGCCCTTCTGGGGTGAAGCTGTGGTCGTCACCACAATACTACTAGGGACTGATTTTAGATCAGTCCCACCCCACTGCTGTCGATGGTCAACCCGCCGTTGAAGTTGTTTTGGATCTAGGCTCACCTGGCGTTGGGGCAGTTGCGGGGAGAAGGGGCACAGGTCAGTGGTGGTTGGGTGACCCTTTTGCCCTGGGTCATTAACCTCCCCGTTATCTCTTCCTCGGGTGGTGGGGTGGTGGTGGCCCGGTGGTGGAGTTGGGGGTGGTGGGGCGGAAGGCCCGGTGGCGGGCATTTTAGCCACCCTCCCCGCAGCCTGCCCTCGGCCTGGGCCTAGTCAGGTCCACCCCTAGGACTCCAACCAGGATGAAGGGCCGGGTTCGTGCTGCGTGCTTCCTGGCCCTAGTCTAGAGGGCCTCACCTCACCCAGGGCCCTACAGAAAGAGGGCCACCCGCCACACCGCCCACCAGCTTCTGTAGGACCTGTGGTGACCTCACAGACGACCTACAGCCAGAATACACTCCTGATGGCCTACCCCCAGTGCTCAGCTGCCACCTGCAGCTACTGGTCTAGGGACCTCTTCCCCAGCATGCCCTAGCGCCCCTCTCCGCCTGCCCTGTAAGTACAAACACCCTGAGGTTGTTGTTTGTCCCCTAGTTACATAAACACATGATCCTCAGTGAACCAGCCCCCCCCAGTGCTACCCTTCCCCCCCTTCCCCCTTGCAGATTTAGTGAACTTGCCATCACAGGGGAAACCCACGTACAGGGTATGAGACAAGAGGCTCTGGGCTGTCCCCCAGTGTAACCCCCCCCCCAGTGCAATACACAACAGACTCTCAGTATCAGTGCCATGCCCCCTGTCCCCATAATTGTTGTATGCCCCCCCCATAGACCAGTCTGACTCCGTGTATGCCGAGGGCATATACGTAAGGTATACTCACTGTGACTCACCCACGTAGAGATACTGTGTAATAATAGCTCTCCTCCGTCCCTGTCACGTGAGTAGACAACAAGCGATATATTCTTCCATTCTCTGTCACACGCACGTAATATCAGGTAGCTAGGATATTGCCCATGTCACGCAGATGTGTATAACCAGCATAAGGTGTCGTCTGTGTCACATGAATGTGTATAGGAATAAAAATATAGTTCCGTCTATTTCACACACTATGTATACTGAAATAGACTGTATTGTGAATTGAAATAACCTCCAGCAGCAGCACAACACCCCCAGGAGGCGACAACGGGGGGTTAGTCAGAGCGAGAGGGACATCCGTGTTATATGGACGCAAGTCCCTAGTAGCCGTGCACCCCTACTCCCAGGAACTGGCCTGATCCAGACACCTCAGCCCAGGCACATTACCCTCTTGCCAGCCCGGCCTGCATCAGGATCAGGGTGAAGCTGAACCTTAAGCCCCATACAGTGCCCCAGAGATGGCCTCCAGCTGCTCACACCAGGAGACAGCCTCCAGCTGCTCCCCCTTAGAGATGGCCTCCAGCCGCTCCACCTGGACCACACACTCCACCTGCAGGGCCTGTGACAGCCTCCAGCTGCACACGGGGAAAGAAGGGTACGTCCCCTTTCCACCTGCAGGAGACACGGAGGACACAACACCGGCGACGGCCTCCTGCTGCGCCTGCAGATGGGAGATGGCCTCCAGCCGCTCCATGCCCACACGTCACCCTTCATACGGGACTCAGGCAATGGCCTCCAGCCCCGCCCCGTCTGCGGTCCCGTCAGGAAGTCGGGCCCCGACGATGGCCTCCTGCCACGCCAACAGGGTTGGGACGGCCTCCAGCCCCCCTCCTCCTGTTGCCCAAGGGACCTCAGCGATGGCCTCCTGCTGCACCAGGGAGAGTAGCTACCAAAGTCCCTCGCCCCCTGTGACTTCACAAAGTCTCTCCCCCTACAACTGTAGCAGAGTCGAGTGGGGCAGCCCCCAAACAGAGAGTGACCCGATCGTGGACTGGTGGCAAGGCCCTGTATTATCCCCGGGGCTATTCTCCCTGCAACCGGTGCCTGAAGACGACCTGCCCCTGATGGATCCCTCCCTGGGACAACGCCGCAGCCCTGCCCTGATGGCGGGACACCAGGAAGAGGACTGCGGTCTCTGGGATCCCAACGGCACCTCCAGTACCCCGGGGTGAGGCCTCCCCAGTTCCCACCCCAAACGATGTCGTTCTCCCACCAGGCATATACGGGAATGCCTGGAGAAGCTGTTTGGCCTGTGTCCTGTGGGCCAGACCTCTGTCCACCGTCCCAAACACGAGGGGCCCCTCACCAAGCCCAACACGAAGGGGACGACCCTCACCCTTGCCCAGGACTAAGTGACTCAGGCGTGTGTATATGAATAAGTGACTTATAGTGCCGTACAGTGCCAAGTGGAAAGATGTGAGAACTCCCATTCAGTGCAATAGTGACAAGCCATCTGTGATCTCTCTCTTTCCCCCTCCCCCCTTGTGATTGTGCCAACCTATCGTCCAACTTAACTCTCCCCCCCACTCCTCCAGTTATCAGACAAACTCGGTAAGACTCTTAGAACAAGTGTTTAACAGTGAATCAAGGAACTCCCACAGAACCAGAGCCACCAAAACGAGAGACTGTGTGCAGGGGAATATCTAGAGCTAACCCTCCCCCAGCATACGGCACTAAGTTAGAGACAGTGAGCTAAGGTATCCCCACACGCACTCACCCTGATATAATAATACCGATTGTGTCTCTCATATCCTGCGCAATATGCTCAAACTGATCAGCAGTCCAAGGATTGATGAAACATAAATATTGTGAGATTGCCGTTCCTGTAATATAAAATTGGTGAATACATGTGTAGGTTGTTGCCCAAAGTTTTTATGCCCTGTTCCTCTTATGTTTGTGTCCTAGCCCCTGTCTAGAAAAGGACCCCACTACACGCCAGGTGTTTCTAGGACGGAAAGCCGACCTAAAAAGACCCAGCATAACAGTGGGTAACTGGGGAAGTGATAAAGTAACCCTGTCAACACCGAGTAGGACCACCCACCACCTTTGCTATCGCCCTGTTCCAGTTGCCCTACAATAACATGTGGTATAGTGACAATATTGAATGTTTTACTAGAGATCTGGTATTTTAGCCTGACTTACCCTGCAGAGTTAAAGGCTATATTCAAACTAATGTATTATAATCCGCAATTGCACTGCATATCTGATTGAATAACATTTAGAAAATAAGGTCTTACTGTGTACTGATCATTAAATGCTTATTTGCCATATCGTTAAACTATCTATCTATCTATCTATTGCCAGACGCCTCAATCCCGTTTGGGGTGGCCACAAACAAATCGCCTCCAAGTCGCCCTGTCCCCCGCCATTTCACTGCCCTGCTCCCAACTCACACCCCTCTCTCTCACATACCTCTCCATCCCATCCCACCATCTCATCCTCGGCCTCCCACTCCCTCTTCCCCCCTCCACCTCACTCACATACACTCTCTTCGTCAGTCTTTCACCCTCCATCCTCTCCACATGGCCAAACCACCTCAGTGTGTTCCTCATAACGCTTCCTATCACATCCACATCAACACCACAACGCTCCTTTATATCCGCATTCGTCAGCCTGTCTCTCCATGTGACTCCACAGGCTCCTCTTAAATAACTCATTTCCACTGCTCTCACTCTTGACTTGTGTCCTTCCAACAACGTCCAAGCTTCACTTCCGTACGTTAGAGTTGGTATCACAATACTGTCATGTAGTAACTTTTTCACTTCCATGCTCACTTCCCTGTTTCTTATCACTGCTTTCAAAGAACCAGCAACCTTTCTTCCCTGCTGTACCCTTTCAAGCACTTCACCGTCCAAACTTCCATCCTTACTCATCACACTACCCAAGTACTTAAACGTACTCACATTTTCCAATTCCTCACCATCCAACCTCGCTATACATTCACTGACTTCACCTCTCTAAGACCATCACTTTACTCTTCCCTACATTCACCTTTAGATTCCGTTTCTTACACACTCTCTCAAACTCATCCACCAAGCCTTGCAGCTCCCCTTCGTCTTCACTCAACAACACAGTATCATCTGCAAACAACAGTACAGGGAGTTTCCAAACACTATCCTCTCTCACCAGGACCACTCCACCATCCACTACCCTACCTTGTACCTCTTTTATTACCCCATCCATGTACAGATTGAACAACCATGGAGACGTGACACATCCCTGTTTCAAACCAACTTTCAAAGAGAAAAATTCACTTAGTTCACCATCCACACGCACTGCAGCCTTCGCACCATCGTACATACTCTTCACAGCATTCAACAACTTCCCATCTACTCCATATATTCTTAACACTTTCCACAATCCTTGTCTATCCACCCTGTCATATGCTTTCTCCAAATCCATGAAAGCCGCATACAACTTCTTTCCCTTCTCTAGAAACTTTTCCACTAAAGATCTAAGAATGAATATCTGATCTACACAACCTCTTCCCGTCCTAAAGCCTCCCTGTTCTTCTCCAACTAATTCCTCTGTTCTTTCTCTAACTCTGTCAATAAGTATCCTACCATACACTTTTCCTATTATACTAAGAAGACAAATGCCCCTATGATTACCACACAGTTCTTTTTCCCCTTTTCCTTTGTACAAGGGAATAATTATACCTGACTTCCAATCCTCCGGGACTCTACCTTCCTCCCAGGCCAATCTGCACATCTTCCACATCCATTCTACTACTATCTCTCCCCCATGCTTCAGCATTTCACCACACACTCCATCAATTCCTGGGGCTTTCCCCACTATCAATATCATTTATATGGTGCAGTTGACAATATTGTAATGCACACTTCATGGTGATAATAAAGACGTGTTTATGAGCATTGGTGGAAAACACACACACACACACACACACACACACACACACACTATCCACCCCGAGCAGAGCCGTCGCCCCCGGGCCCATCTCCCTGTCCCCATGCCCCCACCACAACGTGTGACGGCCAGCTACCCCTCCCCCAACACAGCCCACTACAAACATCTACATGTAGCTTCCGACTGTTTAATGTTACACACTGACTGGAGACAACCGTCAAAATGATAAATTGTATGATTACATACCTCACTATCATACGATTATATTACTATTTTATATCACCCTGTGTTCAGATCGTGGTGTATAGATAACTATACTGGGGAGTAAAACATTGTGTAATGTGTTTTTATTCGTTATGATAACAAAACCATTATTTCCCAAGACGGATGATGAAAGAGTGGTTGAGACAATGTGAGTAGACCTTACTGTCTTGCCCTTGGATGTGGGGAGGGTGGAGGGTAGACGAATGAATGGGAACGAGGCAGGGGAGGTGAAACTGACGGTGCAGCAGTGCCACATATACCAACCTGCTCGTCAGGACCTGGAGCGGTGGCGTCTTCGTCGTGGGTCTACCCCCCAGAGGCTGTCGAAGAGAAGAGGACAGCATGGGGGGCAAACCACCGCAAACCTCCCCAGCCCCTCACGGGGCTCGAGTACCTGGGAGTGGCTTCGGTCACCCGGGCAAGTACTCTCCCGACACAACACACACAACAACACCATTTTTTCTACACTTAGAAATGACTCCCCGGCTGTCATTTCTCGACGACTTCTTCTAGCCGGGGACATTGAGAGCAATCCAGGACCCACCAACAAATACTCGTACATATGTCCAACATGCTCAAAACCTATCACATCGAGCCGACAGACAAAGGGTTCAGTTCAATGCAATTCCTGCAAGAACTGGACCCATTACACCTGCACAACACTTGCATCCAGAAAACATTACACAAACACCTGGACCTGATCCTTATGCTCCTTCCCCACACCCATCAACCCCCCTTCCAATCCTACTCCTACTTCCTTCACACCTCCACAGCCAAACCCACCGACCCTTCCCACACCATCCAGTCCCCCAACTCCTCTCATTCCAACCCATCCTAATCCACCTCAACCCTTACCTCCATCACAGTCTCCTCCTACCCCTTCCCCTCCACCCACACCACCTCCCCCCCGTGCTGCAGCAGCCAACACACATCGTACACACAACATAAACATCCTTCAGTTAAACATAGATGGCATAGACACCAAAAAACATGAACTCACACAATTCATCGAACAATAGAACATACACACTGCCATCTTACAAGAAACAAAACTACACAGAGCACAGAAAACACCGACATTTCATAACTTCACCACCATTCGACAAGACCGGGCCGATGGCGGTGACGGTGGACTCATCGCCCTGGTACACAAATCCATCAACTTTGCAGATACCAGTGCACACATAAAGTCACTCCTCCCCCCACATGACACCACAACAGAAATATAATCAATTAAAATACACACTGGTAACAAATCACACAACAATCGCTAACACATACTAGGCTTCTGAAAAGCCTAGTATTCCGTCAGATGGCTCCACTGTAGCAGTAAACACATTCCCGCAGTTTAAAAGCATAATTTTATTTGTTAAATATTTACACTGTTGTGTGAAATTGTGAATCATGGTAATGTCATATGCCGTAATATAAATGATACAAATAGAACACGTATATATAACATATCATGAATTGTTTATATTTATCATAAACTGAAATTAAAATATCACTAATGGCATGTGATGGCAATCCGCCATTTCAGTTGTCCTATATTATTTAATTTCTGCTACATTTAGTGCAAGTTAGATTCTTAATACATAGTTTCTTCAGAGTGTAAAGTACGCCTAGTGGGTATCTTGACTTATCCAGTCTCTATGTGGGCAGAAATTTAATGTTGAGTAAATACTAGGATTCACCATCATAAATCATCCGGTCTGAGGAACCGTCCCAAAACCAAGATCGTTTACGTGTCATTTTTTGCCCGGTCTCACCGAGGACAGACGACTGTGTAAGGTAAACAAGCCAAGACATCGCCTCAAGTGATCCACAAGATTCACACGGAGTCAAGTTCAGTATTCACGATTATATATATATATATATATATATATATATATATATATATATATATATATATATATATATATATACACGCAAACGTGAGAACACATGAATAAATACTACTGCATCCTCTTAAATGTCTACCCCCAGTGAGATTGCATCCAGGTCAAGAAGACTGGTATGTGCACGAGCTACTGACTCAGTCAGTGGAAGATCTTACGGTAATTTTTTACAAGTGCACAGGGACGTCTTTTTTGGTGAAACCAAGGTATTTCTGATAGTTTTTGATGTGTTTTGAACGAATCTGACCTTCATTTCTGCCGCAAATCAGTATATTTCAAGATATCCCCCACCCCCCCTTCCCCCCACAAGAATGGGGGAGATGGGCGAACCCGGGGTTTTTGGGTGGGGGAAATCACATAATATATTGATCTGCGTTAGAAATGAAGGTCAGAATAATTCACAGCACATCAAAAACCATCAGAAATACATTGGTTTCACCAGCCAGGCCGCTGCGCGCCGGGCCGTCTGGCCTACTCCTCACCGCCTTGCACCAACAATCGCCTGCCCGCTGTCACCAGCAAACCATTATCTCCTAAGCTAAACTAAGCTAAGCCATAAAATTCTATTTTTCCGTGCCAAGAACAATTGGGGACCTGTGGGAAAGCGGGGTTTTGGGTGGGGAAAACACGCAAAAATGACTTATTTCTGACTGAAACTGTTATTAAATTCAAACCGAAAACACTAAAATCCTTCGGAAAAATGGAATTTTAAGCTTCTTAGGGAGTCCGTGTTTGCTAACTGGGGGGCTTCGCCCCCCAGACCCCCCAGCCCTGGCCGTGCTTTCTAACTGGGGGGCTTCGCCCCCCAGACCCCCCCTGACATTAACCAAACCTCATCTAACCTAACCTAACCGGGTTTAAATACGAAATAATGCCTTACTCACCAGTTTACAGCTCCTGAAGTACTTACGGTAAGTTTGCAGGCTTCACAGGTCGTGGCTGGAGACGAACTGACTTTCAAATCCTGCGGGACCCTAGCGTATCTGAAATTCAAATTTGTGCGCCGGTTGTATCAGTTTGAACTTCACGCATGAGCAGATAGTGCGTGACGTAACAGTAGACACATGCTTTAGCCCCACCCATAAGTCACGTGAACCGTGACGTGATGGTAGACACACGCGAGACAGGACCACAACGCATTAGGCACGAGCCACGATGGGTCTCACGTACCGCCAGACTATGTACCGTAGAGAGCAATTTTTCGGAAAATTTTCAAAAATCTTTTTTCGCGTTAATATTCATTTGCGGAAGTTGTTTCTAGGGTTCAAAATGTTCGCAATGGTGAGATTTAGATATCTGTAAGAGTAAAATTGAGATTCCAAATCCCTGTGCACTTGTAAAATAATACCGATCTTACAAACATATGTGTGTGGACAGGTGGCCTGGAGACAGTTCTCACATGACCATACCATTAGGGTCTTGCCAAGAAGGGGCAATGTGTGTGAGATATTGATGATAAGATGACCTTAAGGTATTTATTTGGTAGGCAATTGGTGAAATGTAAAAATTAAAATAACCACTAGTTCTCAACAGAAAAAGACAAAACTTCACTGTAACACTTTATTTACAAAAAGCTACAGTGATAAATATGAATATGACTCACTCATGGTGCAAGGAAGCTGCAGGGGAAGGTCTCTCTCTCTCAGCTCAACAGTCAGGAACTCACATTACTGAAGGGGGGTGCGGTAGCACAGTGGTAGCGCGCTGGACTTGTGATCGGGGGATTGCAAGTTCGAGCCTCGCCCAGGCTGCCGTGCCGGGAGGGGTAGCTCCTTCCTGTAACCCTAGCGGGGCTTAGCTCGGGGGAACTCCATTTTTTTTTTCACATTACTGAACTATGTGTGTTTGTGGGTGTGTCCATTTATGACAGTAATGTAACCAACGTCGGGTACAGGGACATGAGAAATGGGCGTAGCTTAGTTAACAGCTAGAAAGGCAAGATGTGGGAATGACAATTACACAAAGATATCGCTCAGTGAAACACACTGCCTATACATAGTCACTCATGAACCAATGATGAATGTTATGAATATAGCTCATTTCTACTCTGAGTGAATCCGTGACATTACACGCCATCAAAATAAAAATTTTAATGGAAACTTGACATCCCTCGTGAAAAAACTTAAACACGGGACTGTCTTGTTGTGCGCATGCGTGAAGGATGCGAGCAAAATATTGAATGCCAGTATTTACTCAACATTAAATTTCTGCCCACATAGAAACTGGATGAGTCTAGATACACACTAGGCGTACTTTACAGTCTGAACAGACAATGTATTAACCCTTTAACCGCGGGCATTGTTTTGACCCGACTGCCCCCCCCCCCGCGGGGGTTCCAGCAAAAATGTAAACAAACTTTAAACCTTTATAACTCTGCACAGAATAAATCTAGAGCGAAAAATAAGGTACCATTAGAAAGTACTAACCTTCGGCTTTGCAGTTATGTAGGTTTCATGATTTTGTTGACTATCACTGGATGGGCAGTGCCATTAGAAGTGAGCGATCTAAAATCACTATTTTCTGCTCACACACCATTACCAAATGCCAACCTCATTCTGATAATAATACTATAAACATATATGAACACTGCACATATGATAAACACCCACTCTGTGTTCACTGAAGTAGGTAAAAGGCACTGTAATTGCCCGCACTTCACTGCCACATCAGCGCTGTTGTCACTCACAAAGCTGGACAGATACTGATGCGTGTATGGTCAGGGGTGGGATGGGGGGCCCAGGGGGTGGGAGGTGGGGGCCCGGGGGGTGGGAGGAGGAGGTGGGGGTCGGCTGGAGTGAAAGAACTTAATAGCTACTCTCCCTTGAAACAATTGCCGCGCGGAAAAAAACGTGCGGTAATCAAAATATTCACAAACATTCCAGAATGACACCTGCAGTTTGGTCCAGTTTTTGCAATGTCATTCTGGAATGACACCCGCGGTTAAAGGGTTAAGAACCAAATTTGCACTAAATGTAGCAGAAATTAAATAATATAGGGTCACTGGAATGACGGGTTGCCATTACATGCCATCAGTGATATTTTAATTTCCGTTTATGATAAATATAAACATTTCATGATACGTTATATATACGTGTTCTATTTGTATTATTTATATTTCGGCATATGACATTACCATGATTCACATTTTCACTCAACAGTATAGATATATAACAAAGAAAAATATGCTTTTTAAACAGCACGGGGAATGTGTTTACTGCAACAGTAGAGCCATCTAGTGGAATACTAGCTTTGAAAGCACCTCATTACTCTCTACAAATAAACCCCATCGCTAACATACCCAACATCATCCTGGGTGGTGATTTCAAAGGCAAGTCGTCGGCCTGGCATGTCAGCAACCCTGACACAGACAGAGGGCTGGTACTACAATCCCAGACAGATCATCTTTTCATACTAAACAGTCTAGACCAAAATACCCATATCCCACACCAAGCCCTCTTCTTCCCATCATCTCCAGACATCACCTTCTGCTCCCCAAACCTCGCCTCTACTACATCATGGAGAGTGGCGAAAACCCTAGGTTCTGATCACGTCCCAATCATCATCACTACCAAAACCAGAATCAGCCCAGCTGGCCACAAACTCACATACCTTACACTAATTATAAGAGAGCCAACTGGGAGGCCTTTGTAAATGAAACAGAACAACATCACGAAACACTAAATAGTACACCCATCACAAACATCAACACCGCTGTGCACACTTTCAATACAATTATACAAAACGCAGACAAAAGACACATCCCTAGAGGCAACAGAAAGAGACACAACGCCAACTTCACACCAGAAATTCAAGGCCTCATCAGACAACGGGACACACTGCGACACTCCCCAACACCCCATACACAAGACACCGTACAACAATTACAAGAACTCAACACTCAGATAAACAATAAAATATCAAAACAGCAAACACTAAACTGGAAAAATTACCTCTAAACACTTGACCACAAAACAAACATCAGCAAACTATATAAAACACTAAACAGCATCACACTTTCCAACAGCAACACCACACAATCACACGTTGCCATTACAACAACAGACACCATACCCTCAAACAAACAACAAGCAAACAGTCTCATCAATCACTTTTCACAAGTCAGCCATCTAAACCCCCATTCCGAAGACCGACATATCATCCGACGTAAGAGACAGTTCCCCACAGACCCAGACTATGCACCTTTCACTTACAACCAGACGAAGCACATCATTAACAACCTCAAGCACTCATCTGCCTGTGGACCAGACAACATAAGCAACATTCACCTTAAACACCTAGGACCACAAGGCATACAAGCACTCACCAACATATCAAACTACAGCTACTCACACAACATAATACCCAACATCTGGAAGCATGGCAATATCATCACTATCCCTAAACCCTACAAAGACCCCACGTTACCCTCCTCACATCGCCCCATCACACTCCTCTGCACCCCGTCTAAAGTCACTGAACGACTGGTACTAAAACTAGTCACACCTCACATTCCCCTAGCCTAGTCACAACATGTCTTTAGGCCACTACGCTCCACAAACACCCTTCTTACAGACCTTACACAGAGAGTTTTCGATGGCCTGGATTCAGCTAGGCCACCACACAGAACACTCCTAATCACACTAGACATTAGCAAAGCTTTTGATGCCATCCCCCGCCACAACCTCACAAACAAAATACTCAACACAAACATGCCCAATAACACAAAAAGATGGCTGGCAAACTACTTAGCAGGCAGATGTGCTCACGTAACATTTGCCGGTCAGTCTTCTAACATCAGAAATTTCACAAACGGCGTCCCCCAAGGATCTGTTTTGTCCCCTACACTCATTAACCTATACATGCACGACGTACCCTCACCCCACACACCACAGATACACATAGCTTCCTATACAGATGATATAACACTTACATGTATGCACCAAAATGCAAACACAGCTGCACACATCATTCAACCTTACCTCAGTACACTACACGAATGGTTCACCACAAACAGGCTCAAAATAGCCGCAGCCAAATCTACAGTGACCCTTCTCACAAACTGGACAGCAGAACACAGTCACATCCCACACCTCACCATAAACAACACTCCCCTACCACACACACACACACACACACACAAAATCCTTGGTGTAACATACAATACATCAATGTCACTTAAACAACACATCACAAACATTAAAAATAAAATAACACCAAGACTCAATGCTTTGAGGTCACTTGCCCATACAACATTCGGATACAACAAAGAAACCACCACCACAGTATACAAACAATACATACGTTCAGTGATGAATTATGCAAGCCCTGCCTGGGCTCCTAACCTCACCAAAACACACTACAACACTCTACAGACCATACAGAACAAGGCCCTAAAAATAATCACAGGCTGCACAGCTACTACACCCACAGACCACCTACATCAAGAAACCAAAGTCCTCAAAGTCAAGGATCACTTAGACATGCGAGGCACCCAGTTTCTTGCTGCAGCCTCCACAAACCAACAACATCAACTACAGTACATGGCAGCACATCCAGCCACACCAAGGAGCATCAAAACAACACCCAGCACACGATACCATACACAAATACTGTCATCTCTCCCCCCTCGCCCACCTCAGACCAGCTTCCAGAAACATATCCACACTCAGATCACTCGCCGCTCCATTCAGTCACTTAAAGACAACACACAGCTGCATGCACGGCCTCCTGACATCCACCCTTCTGAATCCTATCTTCCTCGTGAGGACAGGGTCCACCTGGCCAGGCTGAGATGTGGGCATCATCCAGCCCTCTTAAGCTACCAGAAGAGGCTGGATGACTCCGTCACTGATGCCTGTCCAGGATGCAACACAGCACCCCATACTATTAAGCACATTATGGAAGACTGCATTGCACACAATCACCTACGCCAACAGCACAACATACCCTCTCTGAGAGCTCTGTGGGAAAGCCCGGTCTCGGCCATGGCCTTCCTAAGGGACTCGCGGCTATTCGGCCAGACTGCCTAGGGAACAACTACTACTACTACTACTACCTGCTCGTCAAGCCGGTAGCTATATTTTTGCTGGAGACTGTACCTCAGCCGGCCTTTCCTGAAGGTGCTTCACAAAGCTTGTGGTGTCTGTAGGCAGCTCTTCACCAGATGGTCTTCCCATTAATAAGTCAACAGGTAAGCGTAACTCATGGCCCAACATCAGTTTTGCATGAGTGTAGCCGGTAGACTTATGGGATGCAGACCGATATGCCATCAGCAATGCAGGTAATTTCTGGTCTCATTCTGTTTGCCCATTGACGCAGTACTTGGCCAGTTCTTGTCCCAGGGTCCAGTTGAATTTCTCCATCATCCCATCTGACTGTGGCCTTAGTGGGGTCGTCCTGGTCTTCTTGATCCCCAATAACTTGCAGCACTCACGGAACACAGCAGACTCGAAGTTTCTACCCTGGCCTGAATATAGCTCTTGTGGCATCCCAAAACGACAGAAAAACTGGTCAACCAACACCTAAGCAACAGTTGCAGCCTCTTGATCGGGGATGGCATTGGCTTCTGGCCGCTTTGTGAAGTAGTCCATGGCGACACACATGTACTGGTTTCCTCTCTCAGCGAGTGGCAAAGGTCCAGCAATGTCCACCGTGACTCTTTCCACCGGTGCACCCACTTGGTACTGCTGGAGAGGGGCACAACCATGTTTCTTGGGTCCCTTCTTGGCACAATACACATCACAGCTCCAACACCCTTCAACATCCTGATGCATGCCAATCCAGTAGAACTTGTGTCGCAGCCGGCTTAGAGTTTTCTTCACTCCTAGGTGCCCACTAGTGATCTGGTTATGGGACTCATCGAAGATCTTGCACCTCCTCTTCTTCGGAACCACCAGTTGCCAATACTTGCTGTGGCCATCAGGCGTCTCCCACTGACGCTCCAGTAGTCTGTCGTTCAAATGAAGACTCCACTGACTCCAGCGGCTCCCAGTCGCAGGGCCTAACCCAGGAACCCCCTCCCAGGATGGTCGCACTGCACTCCGCTGCAGCCATTTCAGCACCGGTTGCAAATCTGCATCCACCCCAGGACTTCATCTGACGCTGGCCCTGTCACTACAGTACAGCAGCGTTTCTTCCTATGATTCCCATTCTTACTACATTGCATGTCGTCTGTTCTTCCATCGTCCCACACACCACTCATCAAGGCACTCTTGCATTTCCTTAGTGGTGGGGCTTCTTGAGAAAATCTGGCTGGTTGTTGCTTCTCGTCACCAGCCTTCACTAGGGACTGATAACTGTTCCTCTCCATCACTGACATGTGGCCCAGAATTTCCATCACAGCACCCTCAAGGCTAGTAGCAAGCTGCACTGCCCTCTGCATATCATCCCACCCATTCTGATCATCACATAACTCAAACTGTGCACGGACAGCTTCCCAAGATACTCGACCATCAAATTCCTGAGGTTTCTTTTTAATTGGACCCCCATAATAGCCAAGCACTTCACTAGTTTAGGGCCTAAATATTGGGTCATCATATTTAAGGCCAGGACTTAAAACTTCTGCATTCTGATTATTCAACCCTGTAATGCTACCTTTAGATGCCTGGGATCCATCAAGCTTCACCATACACTGTCCATTACTTTCATATGCTCCCTGTACACTAACCTGGGGGTCAGCAGTGCAATATTTTTCTACAGCCTTCATTTTCTCACTGATTATCTTCACATGGTCGACTACATGCTTCAACTGGCTATCTACATGCTGTCTGCACTCCATCACTATTTCCTCATTAATTGTCTTCAAGTGGTCGTCTACATGTTGTTTGCACTCTGTCGCTATTTCCTCACTTATTGACTTCAACTGGTCGTCTACATGCCGTTTACACTCCATCACATTAATGCATACCTCATAAATCTGGTGCTCTAGCATGGCATCTACTTCCTCCTTAACCTGTTGCTGTTCTTCCTTCATTTCTCCCATGAATGCATCTAGCTGTCCTTGCACCCTCAGTTGTACTTCCGTCTGTTCCTCCTCTGATGCCTCTTGAAGTTGTTCACTTCGTTCTTTTTGTTCTCCACGTTGTGCCTCTAGTCGTTCACTCTGTGGCTTCAACTGTAGCCAATGTGCCTGTTTTAGTTCATTGAGTTCTTTAGTTTATTCCTGTATTAACTTCGCAATTGTCGCCAGGGTTATTTCCTCCTCCTTTCCAGCTCGAGACCTAGTCTGCACACCTTCTGCTTCCATGTCGAAAGGTTAGACTCACTGCAGCTCTGGAATTATCCCACACTCCTGACATCAGTGTTACGTCCTCACCTCACACTGCCACAAACTCCAAAAGCAGTAGTTCAGTACAGGAAGGACGTTGCCCAGTGAGTTCTTCCTATGGTCAGCCTTTAGGTGTACAGTACACAAGATCAGCTGAGGCAGAAATAAACACTGGCTCCTTAAAGTTCACTGCCTTTATTTTCCAAGTAATTCAACTTAATGCTTTCCAACATCACCTCACTGTTCTCACAAGGACTGGAGCTATACAAACTGTACTAACTGCTATTACATTTAATGCTTGACAACACTTCAGTGTTATTACAAGTTCTGATGATATACTGAAATACACACCGCCGCCGCCGGACCAACCACCCCACCATCCCCCACCCTACCACCGAGCCCCCACCTCACCACCACCCCAGGAGCGCCATCCCCCACCCTACCACCGAGCAACCGCCTCACCACCACCCCAGGAGGACACCATGGCAGGCCGGGTCATTGGGAGACTGACCCGGAGCGAGAAGGGCGCCAGGGCTCCCCTGTCTTAAGTCCCTCTTCCACCCAACCAGTTCGACAGCGACCACGCAGGAGAAAGACATGACCCTGCGGGCGGAGCAGCCTTCACCAGGTTCGGGGTGGGACTGAGCCAGATTCAGTCCCAGACAACACTGCGGGAAAGGCCACTGTACGTGCCGGGGAGGGAGCGGCCACTGTACGCCCCTCAGTTGTTTTCCCCTGTATCGCTGCCACAATGGCCACTGTACGTGTGGGGGAAGGAGCGGCCACTGTATGCCCTTCAGCTACAGCCACATCTGGAGACGGCCTCGGAGTGTTAGCTATTGAGCGCAATCCGACTGGCAAAGGAAGGAGTGGAACCGCGATAACGGCCACTGTACGTGTCGGGGAGGGAGCGGCCACTGTACGCCCCTCATCCACTACCTCCTCCTCCTACGGGAGTAACACCGTGGTAACGGCCACTGTACGTGCTGGGGAAGGAGCAGCCACTGTCCGCCCTTCAGTTACTTCCCGTTGGGCAGGCAGACCCGCGGTAACGGCCACTGTACGTGCCGGGGAGGGAGCGGCCACTGTACGCCCCTCATTTGCCTCTTCCTTCTTCGGGAGCAGCACCACCACAACGGCCACTGTACATGTGGGGGAAGGAGCGGCCACTGTACGCCCTTCAGCTGTGGACCTTAGGAATTGCGGAACCGCCACAACAGCCATTGTACATGTGGGGGAAGGAGCGGCCACTGTACGCCCTTCATCCGTGATTCCTGGGGTCCTCCTGGAGAAGGAGATCCCTTGCACGGACGGCCTTTCACCTCTTGGCTGCGTGGGACGCCCTTTACTTACTCCCTCCAGGTGTGGTTCCCCGGAGGTGCTGCCGGAGTGGTGGTGCAGCCCTGTGTCAGTCCTGCCACTATCCCTGGTCGGTCCCGGTCCCAGACGGATGCCAGACAGAAGAGGTGCCGCAGTCTGCCCCTGACGGCGCCCCTCCCTACAGGCGACCGCAGTACCCGGGCTCCCAGACCAGACCGGCGGGCCCCAGAGCCAAGCCGCTTGGACTCCACTCCCCCACGGCTCCCTGCCCAGAGTAAGAGGCGACAGGCCCGCCTCCTGCAGCTGTTTGGCCCCAGCCCCGAGGGCCGCCCTTCAGGTCGAGGCCCCCAGGTCGGAGAGCCTCCCTGCACCCCACTGACGAGGCTCCAGCATGAGGGCCTCTCAGGTCGAGGGCCCCAGACGGGAGAGCCTCCCTGCACCCCCCTGATGAAGATGGCCCGGGCAGTGACACCCCTGTGGGTGGTGCACTGTCTCCTGCAGGAGGGCTCCCCAGTAGAGCCCCCTTTCACGCCTGGGCGCCTCCTTTGTTAAGCCCAGGAAACAAGGGCAAGTAGTGACTTTAACGCATCTCGTGTGTCTTGAAAAACCACAGAGACGGGAGTGAACAGTGACAGTGAAAGAGTAAGGCCAGAATGATAAAAGTGACACACAGTGAGACTAATACCCAGGCAGAACAGAAAAGACTAGAAAACACGGGCACAGAGATCTACAGAAATAGTGGGGTGCGAGGAAAAACCATAAACTTGTGAACAGTGTCTCCGCGACTAAGTAACTATTCCAAGTGTCAGGACTCGCGCTCTGACAAGTTATAATAATTTTCACTCTCTCGGCCCCTGGTCCTCTTTACCCCTAGCGCATCTGGTTTAGACTATTAAATGCTAGTTCTGCCTTTGGACATAATACGGGCATCGAGAAATTGTAACGCACCATCGATGTATAACTAAAGATCTCCACTGTCTGCCTGTGCTGTGTGTGATACAATATATTGAGAAGCTAACTCTGTAAACCTATCTCCATCATATCCTGTAACTCTTTGTGTTTATATTGTAACAGTTTATTGGATTAAGACAATAGATGTGTTAAGGTGTGCTGTCTAGTTTTTATGCCATGTTCCTTTGTAGGTGCTTTATTTCCGGTCCGGAAAGAGGACCCTGCTCTGTCGCAGGCGTTTTTAGGACGAGGAGTCGGACTAAAAACATCCCGCATAACATATACAAACTTCAATAAACACTTCATTGGTTTCACAAGTACCAAAAATAATCTTCACCAACTGTAATTACACTTAATGCTTGCCAGCAACACTTCACAAACTTCACTAACACGTCACCGTTTGCCACTGCTGGAATGTGCTGGTTTTACATCAGCCCCTGGCATCAAAACATGCCAGAGCTTTCCTACATTACATAACATTCTAAATCATTTACCATAGGAACTTAAACTACATGATTTAAGAAGCAATCACTTAAATGTAATATTATTGAGAAAAAAGCACAAAAATTAATGCATAACTCACAAAACACCTATGCTCACAAACAACAGCCAAACTGGCAACTCTGACTCGTACCGATACTGGAACTATCGCACACGAAACGCCGAAAAGCTTCTCGAGCACCTAGCTGGCAAATCTCACTTCTTAACAGTATAATGTATCACCCTCCATTCGGCAAAAGCGACCATGCAGTATTAATAAAATGCCGCCGGTAACAACACAAGCCGCCACCACACCCCCAGGAGAAGGACATGGAGGACTGGATGGCACAAGGATTGTGCCCAGGGCAACAAGGCCATAAGATCATCCAGGTCGCGCGCCCCTATTCCCAGGAACTCTATCGCCGCCATCACCTTAGTCAAAGTGCACTACCGTCCAGGTGAGCTGATCACCGACAGGATCAGGGTGGAATTGGCCTAACAGTTCAGAGCAGCACCTCAGCCACGGCCTATAGCCGGGCACCCGAGACAGCCGATAGCCGCTCAGTTTTTAAAGAGACTGTCTATAGCTGCTCCCAAAATGAAAGGCCATGGCCTATAGCTGGGCACCACAGATGGCCTATAGCCGCTCACAAAAAAGGTCACGGCCTATAGCCGGACCATCAATTAGGAGACGGTTTATAGCCGCTCCGCCCAGTGCTGCTCACACCCCCTGCAGAAACCAGCAATGGCCGATAGTCGCGCTGGGGAGAGACAGGTATGTCCCCTCTCCTTCTGTAGTTGCCTCGGAGGGCACGCCACCAGTGACGGCCGATAACCGTGCCTGTAGGGAGGAGACGGCCTATAGCTGCTCCTCTCCTACATGCCGCCCTCCTTGAGGGACCTCAGTGATGGCTGATAGCCACACCAGCAGGCAGGTGAAGGCCCATAGCCTCACCCCATCTGAGTGCCCATTAGGGAGTCGGGCCCCAGCAACAGCCAATAGCCGTGCCGCCAGCGAAGGGACGGCCTGTAGCCGCCCTCCATCTGTTGCCCAAGGGAACCTAGCAATGGCCAATAGCCATGCCAGGGAGAATCACCAAAGTCTCTCGCCCCCTGTGACTCCACAACGAAACGGTGAGCTGTGCTCAGTCCTGCCCTCCAGCAGCAGCACAGGTTACCAGTCTGTCCACCCAGACCGAGGCAACCCCCAGGAGGAGGACCACTACTTGGAAGATTGGTGGAAAGGCCCAGTACTGTCCCCGAGGTTGTTTTCCCTCCGGCCAGAGGAAGAGGACACCTACCTGAAGGACTCCAGCCATGAGTGATGCCGCAGCCCAGCCCTGACGGCGAAGCCCCCAGCAGAAGACCACAGCTGGCGCCCCTCCGAGGACGTCCCCCGGACCCCTGGGCGGGCCCACTCCCCACCCCGACGAAGGCGACGCCCGTCCTCCACCAGGCACTTGAGTGGGCGCCTCCAACGCCTGTTCAGCCCCAGTCCCAAGGGCCAGACCCCAGTACCCAGCTCCGACAGTGAGGGGCCTTTTGCTACCCACAGCCAGAGCCCAAGCAGAGAGACAACGCCCCTGAGAGTGGTCCTGTGGCCACGGGACAAAGGGACTCCCACAGGGCCTCTGCCCACCCCAGGCTGAGAGTTGTGAGCCCTGGACTTTCCCTTCCCCCAGTGAAACCAAGTGTGCACGAAAAGACAGTGAACTTATAGTGAACAGCGACATCGGCACTAAGAGTGTAAAAGTGGGTTTACAGTATATACAGTGAAATGCGTGAGTTAGAGTTTAGTGCCCCCAAGAAACCACCGACACCCTTAGAGTTTAGTGCCACCGAGAAACCACCGACACCCTTAGAGTTTAGTGCCCCCGAGAAACCACTGATACCCTTAGAGTTTAGTGCCCCCGAGAAACCACCGATACCCTCACATGGACCCCATGGAGTAGCTGCAGCCGAACACCGAACGTCCAGGCAACAATGACACAAGTCAGCCCGGGCTGTGCGCCCCTATAACACCCAGCCGCCCCACCACAATCCTAGCAGGAAAAAGACACGACCTTCGAGGAGTGGGGTCGCCAAGCCAGCCCGGGGTGGAGCTGAGATTTCAGCTCCTGACAGCACCCCTCTGGAAACGGCCAATTGACGCTCCCGCCTTCATCAGTTGGCTCAGCGTCATACTGAAGGTGCTTTTTCTGAGACGGCCTACTGCCACTCTACTCTTCTGTAGGAGACAGCCTACTGCCGCTCCTCCCCCCTGCTGAAGGAGACACCCTACTGCCGCTCTGAAGGCGCTGCCCCTGAGATGGCCTACTGCCGAAGGAGATGGCCTACTGCCACTCTGAAGGCGCTGCCCCTGAGACGGCCTACTGCTGCTCCCTCTCCAGCTGAAGGAGACGGCCTACTGCCGCTCTGAAGGCGCTGCCCCTGAGATGGCCTACCGCCGCTCCTCCCTCCTGCCGAAGGAGACGGCCTACTGCTGCTCTGAAGGCGCTACTCCTTAGACGGCTGATTGCCGCTCCTCCCTCCTGCCGAAGGAGACGGCCTACCGCCGCTCTAGAGGCGCTGCCCTGAAGATGGCCTACTGCCGCTCTAGAGGCGCTGCCCCAGAGATGGCCTACTGCTGCTCTAGAGGCGCTGCCCCAGAGACGGCCAACTGCCGCTCTTCCCTCCTGCCAAAGGAGATGGCCTACAGCCGCTCTTCCCTCCTGCCGAAGGAGACGGCCTACTGCCACTCTAGAGGCGCTGCCTCAGAGACGGCCTACTGCCGCTCTGCTCTCCTGCCGAAGGAGACGACCTACTGCCGCTCTGCCCTCCTGCCGAAGGAGACGGCCTACTGCCGCTCCTCCCTCCTGCAGAAGAAGACGGTTCACTGCCGCTCAGGAAGTGACCCGAGGCGTCCTGACCCCTTTGCGCAGGCCACGGCCAGTTGCTGGGCCTTGACACAGACTGGTTGCGCCCTTGGGCAGCCATGGCCGATTGCCAGGCTCCACGACCTGCAAGTGTCACCCACATCACTGCCCCAGTGTGAGGCGAGAGTCGGGCCCTCCAGCCCCCAAGAACCCCTGTCAGGCCCCACGGCCTCCCCTGGTCTCCGTTCCCTACGCCTGGCCCTGGAGCAGACGCACCTGACAGACCCTAGTCCGGACTTGTGCCGCAGCCCTCCCCTGACGGCGTCCCACGACGCTAGGGACCGCAGCCCGCTGTCCCTCCAGGCCCTCCCCAGACGCCCGGGTACGACCTCTCCACGCCCCCTAGATGGTCTAAGGCCTCCACCTCAGGCCGGGACCTACACCAGCGGTTCCTGGAGTTATTTGGCCCCAGTCCTGAGGGCCATGCTCCCGAGCCCAGTCCGGAGACTGTCGGCTTTTACCCCCCCTGCAGCCCTGGATGTGAGAGGACACTCCTGCGCACAGTCCCGTGCCCTCTCGGCACGGCCTCTTTTGACGGTGCCCTCTCCCCGGCCTAATTCACGCTGGCGTACCACCCTGTCGCCCACCACAGATAAGTGAACTGTGTAATGTGTTGCCCTCAGTATAAGTGAAGTGACTCAGGTTAAGTAGACAGTGCCCTCAGACAAGTGATATAGTGACTGGGAATAAGTGATGTCAGACAATTGAGATCATGGGTAAATACTTACGGGCAGATACAGAGACTAAGTAAAATCACGAGTGACGCCCTTATAGAAAACAGCCAGAGTGTTACCCTACAAATCGTCCCATTGAGAAACTGGGAAATATCATTCATTGTGAGGGAACAGTGAAGAGGTAGTGTTTAGAATACTCCTGTACAAATATTACTCCCAGTGTGTCTCCCCCCCCCCTTCCTTGTCCAGGCCTCCCTTCAGGAATCTCCTCCCCGACAGCCTGTGTGAATATAATGACTCAAGTAAGAAATATAGTCAATCGCCAAAACCCTTGTACTGTCAGGAAGTAGTAAACCTGCAACAGTAATACCCTCCCTCTCTCGATATTACCATAAATACATTCTAGCTCTACGTGCGTCATCCCTTGCCCCCCCCCCGCTCTCTCTCTCTCTCTCCCCCGTAATACCTCCTCCGCGCGCCCCAGTCCTGTATTCCCTTGTACATTGGATCATTGCTTATTGTGTTGGCATTGATATCGTTAAGCCAGTATCCTGCTAGATACTAACATCCTAGTTAAGGTATTATTTTGTCACATACTGTGTTGTATTATCTGCTGAATTTGTCCTGTGTCTGACTGTGGTAATATACGTGTAAAGGTTATTGCCTGGAGTTTTTGTGCCCTACCTCTCTTTATTGCATCACGCCCCGGTCTTGAAAGGGAACCGCGCTACACGTTAGGTGTTCGAGGACCGAGAAGTCGGGCCTTTTTCACCTAGCATTACACTGGTGGCCAGTGGTGGTTCTTGACCCGAGCGTAGAAGAGAGGTAGCAGGGAAATATTTGACAAGATGGCAACTAAACCACACGTACAATTACCCAAGTTTGACCCCGACCAGTACGATATACATACGTATCTGGCAATAATCAAGCCCTTACTGGATATTGGCTTTGAAAATGACTAGCAAAGAATTGCCGTCACACTTCCACTATTGGGCAAAGCAGCGGCGAGCATAGCACCAAAAATCACCCCGGAGCTCACCTGGCTGAATTTCACAAAGTTCGTGATTCAAGCCATCACCCCATCATTAGGGAGAGTGGTGGCTCTATCCCAATTGGATAGCTTCTCATTCGACGGGGATTTGGATAATACCTTGATACAGGCTAGACGCCTAGTTACTACTACATACCCGGAGGTAGATGAAGAAACCCAGGATCAGCATACATTTAACACTGCTTAGAGTGCTTCCGAGCATTGTCAAACAACACTTCACTATCCATGACCCAGCTGGGGACATGGATAGAGATGTCCTGCTCATACGGTGCCTCCTGACCGCCTGCCCTACTCTCCAACAAATAAACGTGGTAAAGAAATTTCCCACTCAACCCCCGGCTCCCCCAGCCATGCCACGTCCGCCTCTGCTTCGCACCAGCCCTACCCCGGCACCCAGCCCACCTAGGGCACACCCCTCCCGTCGACTCCCCGCCCCACGAGAAAACCCGAACCTAATCTTGGTGAATCTGTGGGAATTCACCGCCTGCAGCTCCCGCTGTCCCCTACATGACATATGGGATCAACTTAAAGCTGCCCGCCGCAGAACCACGGCCCCGGGCTCACGCAAGGTATCCTCCTTAGAAGGCGAAGCCCCTGAGAACGAACTGGCACCCCCGGACGAGCCCCCACCGGGAGAACAGGAGCAGGAACAGAATGAAAGCCCTAGGCAGCTGGATTTTTAGGCCTGCACCTGCACCAACCCACGGTGGCGGGGGCCATTACCCCTCAGTATCGCCCCCCAGTGTACCACAAGATGAAATTAAATGGCGTGAAGGCCAGACTGCTAGTCGATACGGGAGCTGCCAGATCCTGCCTTTACAGCCACTATTTCTCCCGTCACAAATCGACCTTTGGCCCACTCCGCCCCACTGCCACTCACCTTGTGGGCGCGGGGGATGGCCCCCTGCCCACCCATGGGGAAACTCGGGCCCTATGGGTCGACACTCACCAGCCAGTGTCCACCCAACACAAATTTATTATTTTCGACTTCTCCTGCCGGAGCTACGACGGGTACTTGGAACTAGATTTGCTCCAAAAACTCGGAGCTATGATCGACTGTCGCTACCGGCAGCTCCAGTTCCACCCTCCACCTCGCCCCACTCAGGCCATCTGCACTTGCACGCCACGGCCACGACCGGAAGATTCACCCCCTTCTCCCGACCCGTATTCCTCTCCTCCCCCTCCTCCCGACCCGTATTCCTCTCCTCCCCCTCCTCCCGACCCGTATTCCTCTCCTCCCCCTCCTCCGCCCTCTCCCCCTTTTCCTCCAGTGCCCCTCCCTTGTGCCACCCCTCCCCCTTCCCTCCCCGCTACTGCCTCCGCCGCTGTTACCATTCCCTCTCACCACGAGACCTGGGTGCCTCTTAACCAGCCCTCTGGCCCCTCTGTCTTGTTCTCCCCCCTCCTCCCATCTGGGCCCCTTTCTGCCTGCCTCTTATCTCTCACTTTCCTCCGCCGTCCGCATAGCCAACCTCGCCCCTTCCCACCTGACCCTCCCCAAAGGGCTTGTTATTGGAGAGATGGAAGAAACTGAGCCCTGTTCCCCACCCTCCTCCCACTTCCCCGCCCCTCTACCCCCCATTCCCGACCATCTCTCCGCCCAACAGTCAGACACCCTACGTCACCTTCTCCTAGATTTCCAGGACCTGTTTGCGACTGGACCAGCAGACATAGGGCGTACCACGTACCTGTCCCATGAAATTCATATGACAGGCCCACTTATCAGACAAACTTCCCGACGGAAGAACCCCTGACAAAGGGAGGAAGAGGACCACCAGGTACAAAAAATGATAGAGGCGGGCGTTATTTTCCCTTCTACCAGCCCTTGGTCCTCCCCCATCGTTCTCGTAAAAAAGAAGGATGGCACGATGCGATTTTGCATCGACTACCACCGACTGAACGACGTCACCATCAAGGATGCCACCCCCCTCCCACGAATTGACAATTCCTTAGACTCCCTCCACTGGGCGTCTTGGTTTTCTACCCTCGACCTCCAGTCTGGATACTGGCAGGTCCCCATCCATCCAGACCATCGAGGCAAGACGGCCTTTTCCACCAATAATGGCAAGCATTACGAATTTAATGTTCTGCCATTCGGCCTCTGCAATGCCCCTGCCACTTTCTCCAGGCTAATGGAATCTGTTCTGAGCGGCCTCACTTGGGAAATATGTTTGGCCTATCTGGATGACGTCATCGTTTTCAGCCAGACCTGGGCCAATCACTTACAGCGCCACCGCCGAGTCTTCACTAGGATTTGCCAGGCAGGCCTCAAGCTCCATCCCTCTAAACGCGTCCTGGCCGCCAGGACTGTCGCGTTCCTGGGGCATGTGATATCTCAAGCAGGGATCTCTCCGGAACCTGACAAACTCCGCGCCATAGTGGACATACTGCCACCACAGGACGTCCATGGTATCCGTGCTTTCCTAGGGCTCACATCCTACTATTGTCGCTTCGTAAAAGGGTTCGCCGAAATTGCAAAGCCTCTTCACGATCTGACCCAGAAGGGGGAGCCGTTTGTCTGGACTGAAGAAAGGTGAGCTGCCTTCCAACAACTGAAAGACAAACTTGTCTCGGCTCCTATAGTGGCATTTCCTGATTATGCCCTCCCCTTTCACCTCTACACAGATGTTTCCTTCACTGCTATCGGCGCCATGCTAGCCCAGGTACAAGCCGGTCAGGAACACATCATCGCCTGCGCCAGCCGCACTCTAAATCCGGCTGAGAAAAATTATGCCGCAACTAAGCAAAAATGGCTCGGCATAATATGGGCCCTCCAGCATTTTAGGGCTTACCTTTCCGGGACCCAGGTCTCAATTATCACTGATCACCAATCACTTCAGTGGTTACGCCAATCTAACTCACACAATGCACAACTCGTCAGGTGGCACGAGACCCTGGAAGAGTTTCAATATGAAATCTCCTACAGGCCCGGGAAACTCCACACTATTGCCGATGCCCTCTCCTGCCTCCCCATCCATGCAGTACAGCCAGACCCCGACCTCCTACGACTCTGGCACCTGAAGGAATGGCCCCCCTGGATTCCCACCCACCTCTTCCCTAAACTCTGCCGGCAAGGTGATCGCCTCCTAACCCCGTCTGGGCATATCCTCCTGACCCCCGACACAGCGCGTGACACCTTGTGCCACCTTCATGCCCATAACGGCATCCACCTGAGCACCAAGAAATAATTACAGGTGTTTAATGACACCTACTGCTTGCCCAACCCCTCCACCCTTGCCAAGGAAATCATTCAAGCTTGCCGCGCCTGCGCCCTGGGGAAAGATGTCACCCGGACTGCCAGACCCTCCGGCCACATTACCGCCCACAAGCCCTGGCAGCTCCTGGGGATAGACGTAATAGGCCCCCTCCCTCCCAAATCTGGATACAAATATGTGATCACTTTTGTAGACACCTATTCAAAATTTGTAGTAGCCTGTCCAGCTAAAGAGCATCATGCCGTCGCCGTCGCTGATGCCCTCCTCCGACACGTATTCCAGTACTTTGGCATCCCTCAAGCCATCCATTCCGATAATGCCCCAGAATTCTCCGGAAAAGTCTGGGAGGAGCTAGCCAGAATTTTCGGGTTTAAGATCTCCCACTCCTCTCCGTACTGGCCACAGGGAAATGCAGTATGTGAACGTAGCCATTGTACCCTCATGAACCAGCTATGTACATGCATTGAGGCTACGAAAAACGATGACTGGCCTGCTCACGTGAAGATCGTCCAGTGGGGCATAAATTCTTGCCCCCGAGAAGACGGAGTTTCTCCACAAGAAAGGGTATTCGGTGAAACCCCCCTTTTGCTGCCACTATGCCAACACCTGCAGCCACTGACCCCCACTCTCACTACGGACCCGCCGATTACACCACCTACAAAAAACCTTAGACCTCAGCCCCGACACAGCCACCAACCCTTTCCGACCGGGCAACACCGTTGTTATTGCCCAACTCCCTACCCCTCACAAACTCGTCCCCTGCTTCACGGAGCCCCACACTATCACCCGCATCCCCAACCCGTACCAGGTCACCGTGGATTACTACGGCACCCCCCGCACCCTCAGAAACCGCCATGTGCCCCCTTTCCGTGCACCCGCCCCGGCTACCCCACCCCCACACCCCAAACCCCCCCTGCTCCTGCACTGCCTTCCACTTCCACATACAAGTGTTACATTTCCTCCTTGCTTTCCCTTTCTACCCCCCCTTCTGCCTCCGCCTCCCCGGCCGCCATCACCCCCTACACCATACCTGATACCTCACCTGCCACACCAAGCTCCCCCCACTCACCCTCCCCCACCCCCTCTGCCGCCCTGTCCTCGCCACCCAACCCCACATGTCCCACCCACGCTGACCCACCCTCACCCTGACCCACTTCCACTGCCCACCGCCCACTCCCTTGTGTACGCCCACTCCAACAACCTCGCCCCCAACCACACACCCCACTCGCATGACAGCCCGCACTGCCAGACCCCGCCCACCATGCCCACCCACTTCCCCACCCACCCCACCCTCAAAACCACCACCACCCACTCAGGCTGCCTCTCACGCCCACCCGCCCGATACACCCATTCTCCTACACCACCCACCTCCCCGCAACTTCACACTATCATGCTACATCAGGCCCAAATCCCCTCCACCCACATTCCCCAGTGACTCAATGCCACATTACCATGGCACAAAACCCGACCCCAACCCTCGGTCTCCAGCATACTGCACCCTACCACAGCAGCAACAACAACAGCCAGCATGAAGGTCCGACGAGCCGTACTTATGGCCACCCTTGGCAAGGACCGCTGACTCCAAGGGCCACACCACCTGCTAACCCTCCTCCGACCCTGCCCCACAACCTCCACGCTCTTCCTGACCTACGATGCAGAGCAAGAAGAGGACTGATACACCACTGCATGGCAGGCCCTACTGAAACACCTCCAGCCGGTATACGCCACGCATGACACTCATGTATACCACCTCCAGCCACGGGGACGTGACTTTTTCCAAGAGGAGGGTGGTGAAATGCGTGAGTTAGAGTTTAGTGCCCCTGAGAAACTACCGACACTCTTTGAGTTTAGTGCCCCCGAGAAACCACCGACACCCTTAGAGTTTAGTGCCCCCGAGAAACCACCGACACCCCCACACGGACCCCACGGTGTAGCTGCACCCGAACACCGAACATCTAGGCAACAACGACACAAGTCAGCCTGGGCTGTGCGCCCCTATAACACCCAGCCGCCTCACCGCCATCCTAGCAGGAAAAAGATACGACCTTCGAGGAGTGGGGTCGCCAAGCCAGCCCGGGGCAGAGGTGAGATTTCAGCTCCTGACAGCGCCCCTCTGGAGACGGCCGATTGCCGCTCCCGCCTTTGTCGGTCGGCCCAGCATCGTACTGAAGGTGCTTCTTCTGAGACGGCCTACTGCTGGTCTACTCTTCTGCAGGAGACGGCCTACTGCTGCTCCTCCCCCCTGCCGAAGGAGACTGCCTACTGCCGCTCTGAAGGTGCTGCCCCTGAGATGGCCTACTGCCGCTCCCTCCTCCTACTGAAGGAGACAGCCTACTGCCGCTCTGAAGGGGCTGCCCCTGAGACGGCCTACTACCGCTCCTCCTTCCTGCCGAAGGAGATGGCCTACTGCCGCTCCCTCCTCCTGCTGAAGGAGACAGCCTACTGCCACTCTGAAAGCGCTGCCCCTGAGACAGCCTACTGCCGCTCCTCCCTCCTGCCGAAGGAGACGGCCTACTGCCGCTCTGAAGGTGCTGCCCCTGAGACAGCCGATTGCCACTCCTCCCTCCTGCCGAAGGAGATGGCCTACTGCCGCTCTAGAGGCGCTGCCCTAGAGACGGCCTACTGCTGCTCTTCCCTCCTGCTGAAGGAGATGGCCTACTGCTGCTCTAGAGGCACTGCCCCTGAGACGGCCGGTTGCCGCTCCTCCCTCCTACAGAAAAAGACGGTTCACTGCCACTCAGGAAGTGACCCGAGGCATCCTGACCCCCTTGCACAGGCCATGGCCAGTTGCCGGGCCTTGACACAGACTGGTCACGCCCTTGGGCAGCCACGGCCGATTGCCGGGCCCCACGACCTGCGGGAGGTATCACCCACATCACCGCCCCAGTGTGAGGCGAGAGTCGGGCCCTCCAGCCCCCGAGAACCCTGTCAGGCCCCACGGCCTCCCCTGGTCTCCATTCCCTGCGCCTGGCCCTGGAGCAGACGCACCTGACGGACCCTAGTCCGGACTTGTGCCGCAGCCCTCCCCTGACAGCGTCCCTCGACACTAGGGACTGCAGCCCGCTGTCCCTCCAGGCCCTCCCCAGGACGCCCAGGCGCGACCTCTCCACGCCCCCTAGATGGTCTAAGGCCTCCACCTCGGGCCGGGATCTACACCAGCGGTTCCTGGAGTTATTTGGCCTCAGTCATGAGGGCCATACTCCCAAGCCCAGTCCGGAGACCGCCGGCTCTTCCGCCCTCTGCAGCCCTGGATGTGAGAGGACACCCCTGCGCACAGTCCCGTGCCCTCTCAGCACGCCCTCTCTTGACGGTGCCCTCTTGCCAGCCTAATTCACGCCGGCGTACCGCCCTGTCGCCCACCACAGATAAGTGAACTGTGTAATGTGTTGCCCTCAGTATAAGTGAAGTGACTTAGGTTAAGTAGACAGTGCCCTCAGACAAGTGATATGGTGACTGGGAATAAGTGATGTCGTACAAGTTAGATCACGGGCAAATACTTATGGGCAGATACAGAGACTAAGTAAAATCACGAGTGACGCCCTTATAGAAAACAGCCAGAGTGTTACCCTACAAATCGTCCCATTGAGAAACTGGTAAATATCATTTATTGTGAGGGAACAGTGAAGAGATAGTGTTTAGAATACTCCTGTACAAATATTACTCCCAGTGTGTCTCCCTCCCCCTTCCTTGTCCGGGCTTCCCTTCAGGAATCTCCTCCCCGACAGCCTGTGTGAATATAATAACTCGAGTAAAACCCTTGCACTGTCAGGAAGTAGTAAACCTGCAACAGTAATACCTTCCCCCTCTCAATATTACCATAAATACATTCTAGCTCTACGCGCGTCATCCCTTGCTCCCCCCCCCCCGCTCTCTCTTTCCCCCGCAATACTCACCTCCTCCGCGCATCCCAGTCCTGTATTCCTTTGTACAGCGGATCATTGCTAATTGTGTTGGCATTGATATCGTTAAGCCAGTATCCTGCGAGATACTAACATCCTAGTTAAGGTATTATTTTGTCACATACTGTGTTGTATTATCTGCTGAATTTGTCCTGTGTCTGACTGTGATAATATACGTGTTATGCTGGGTGTTTTTAGTCCGACCTCTCGTCCTAAGAACATCAGCGACTGAGCGGGGCCCTCTTTCCGGACCGGAAGTAAAGCACCCACAAAGGAACAGGACATAAAAACCAGGTAGTACACCTTAACACATCTATTGTCTTAATTCTTACACCGTGACAATATACACAAAGAGATATTGGATATGTATAGAGACAGGAAACATAGAATTAGCCTTTAATACAAATGGGTAGGGTTACATGCACAATAGGTCACTCTTCACTTGTACATGGATATTTGATACTAATATTACATTACCCAGATACTGTTTCTAGGAAGAGATGGTGTTTGATATACTAAGTCCATTTCACTAGGGGAGGACGTGACCAAGAGTGGGGGGAATGAATATTACCATAAGTGGGTAGGATGTGGGTCGCGACACTCGTGGGAGTCACTTAGTCGCAGTAGCCCTAGTTCACAAGTTTCTAATGAATCCTGCACGCCTCTGACTTTAACCCACGATTTCTATAAGTCCTCCCGTATGTAGTTATTGGTCTTTTCTGTTCTGCCAGGTACTGAGTCACTGTGCACTATGTGTAACTCTAGTCACTTATGTATCGCTTGGCCCTTTACTCTGTTATTTGTCACTGTACACTGCTGTGTTGATTGTTCACTGTACTAGCATTATTAGTGTCACTATGTACCCGTATTTTCCTTGGGTATCACCTGCTGCGTGTCCTGGGTGTGAGAGAGGGGCCCTACGGGGAGCCCTCCTGCAGGGGGCAACGCACTGTCCGTAGGGGCATCACTGCCCTCCGGGGAACTGCACCTCCGGGGAACTGCTCCTGTTGGGAGACAAAGGGAGTCCCACGCAGCCGAGAGGAAAGGGGTCAGCCACACAAGGGACCTCCTACTCCGGGAGGGCCTTCAGAGTCACGAATGAGGGGCATACGGTGGCCACTCTCTCCCCGTCACGTACGGTGGCCGTGAATGCTTTTTTGTGACTCCTAGGACTTGCAGCTGAAGGGCGTAAGGTGGCCGCTCCTTCCCCCGCACGTACTAAGACACTGCTGGCGGTGCTGCTCCCGAAGGAGGAAAAGGCAGGAGAGGGGTGCATGGGGGCAGCACCCTCTCCGGTGTACGCTGAGGCCGTAGCTGAGGGTCTACTTACCCTTGCACACACTGTGGCCGTAGCCGTGCACCCACCCACCTGCCGGGAAGTAACAGAAGGGCGTACAGTGGCCGCTCCTTCCCCGTCACGTACGGTGGCCGTGAACACGGTGTTACTCCCGCAGGAGGAAAAGGCAGGAGAGAGGTGCACAGGGGCAGCGCCCTCTCTGGTACGTACTGAGGCCGTAGCCGAGGGTCTATCTACCCTTGTACGTACTAAGGCCGTAGCCGTGGGCCTGCCTGCCCTTCGGGAAGTAACTGAGGCGTTACTCCCGTAATAGGAGGTAATAGTCGATGAGGGGCGTACGGTGGCCACTCCCTCCTTGTCATGTACGGTGGCCGTGATCGCGGTTCCACTATTCCTCTCTCTGCCAGTCGGGGCTCGTTCAATAACTAACGCCCCGAGGCCGTCCCCAGAGGTGGCTGTGACTGAGGGGCGTACGGTGGCCACTCCCTCCCCCTTCACATACGGTGGCCGTGATGGCCGTGTCACAGGGGGAAACAACCGAAGGGCGAACAGTGACCGCTCCTTCCCTGGTACATACTGTGGCCATACCGTGTGTTGCCTGGGACTGACTCTGGATCAGTCCCACCCCGAACCTGGTGAAGGCTGCCCCGCCTGCAGGGTCGTTGCCTCTTCCCGCTCACCTGGTGTTGTGACAGTTGCGGGGAAGAGGGACTCTAGACAGAGGTGTCCTGGTGACCCTCTTGTCCTGGGTCACTAACCCCGCCATGGTGTCCTTCTGGGGTGGTGGTGTGGTGGTGGCTTTGTGGTGGGGTGGGGGGTGGCGGGATGAGTGGTCCGGCGGCAGAGGGTATTTTTATATGTGTAAAAGTTATTGCCTGGAGTTTTTGTGCCCTACCTCTCTTTATTGCACCACGCCCCAGTCTTGAGAGGGAACCCCACTACACGTTAGGTGTTCGAGGACCGAGAAGTCGGGCCTTTTTCACCTAGCTTTACATACAGTGAGGCCAGATAAGACCGAGACAAATGAATAAGGAAGAACATGCACCCTAGTGAATTCCAGTATGCGGTGGTCCAAGTAAGACTCTAGAACATAGAAACATAGACAGTGAATATTACCAACGGTGATATTACCCTTGCCCCCTTGTGATGACACTTGTAACTATTCCCCTCCCTTGTGCAAGTCAGTAACACCCCCCCCCCCAGTATTCAGCTTATGAACTCAGTGTCAGAGCAGTGAACGCCTCACGACAGTGCCTCACCACCACAAACAGTGTAATAGTGCCTTTGCCCTCTTGAACCAGACTTAGACTTCTGTGTATGCAGTATCCTGTGCGATACTAGACCCATTAATGTCAGCTTATGTATTGATTGTTGTCTATGAAACTGTATCAGATTGTCTACTCGTTCCACATAAGTAGAACTTGCCAATATACATGTAAAGTTGTTGCCCTGTGTTTTCATGCCCTGGCCCTCTCTTGTTTGTCTAAGCTCCGGTCTAGAAAGAGAACCCACCTGCACTCTAGGCGTTCTAGGGACGGAAAGCCGCCCCTTAAACACCTAGTATAACAATTAAATTGCAACTTCAGGATTGCATATGACATACTTACCAGTAATGAGAGTTACAAAAAGTCTAAACTACAAAATGGGCAACTATCATGACCTGAAGAAGTATTTCTTAAAAATAGATTGGGGAAAGGAGCTTAGAGGATAAAATGTAAATGTTATATGTAGAAAATTCTGTGATTTTTGTGAAATTGGAGTCCAGAGTTACATCCCTCATCACAAAGAAACAGAAATGAAATTAAAAAATGATTTAATACATGAAATACACACCTCTGCCGCCGCCGGACTGACCACCCCGCCACCCCCCACCCTACCACCGAGCCACCGCCTCACCACCACCCCAGGAGGACACTACGGCAGGCCGGGTCATTGGGAGACTAACCTGGAGCGAGAAGGGTGCTGGGGCTTCCCTGTCCTAAGTCCCTCTTCCACCCAACCGGTCCGACAGCGACCACGCAGGAGAAAGACACGACCCTGCGGGCAGAGCAGCCTTCACCAGGTTCGGGGTGGGACTGAGCCAGATTCAGTCCCAGACAATACTGCGGTAACGGCCACTGTACGTGCCGGGGAGGGAGTTGCCACTGTACGCCCCTCAGTTGTTTCCCCCTGTAGCACCGCCACAACAGCCACTGTACGTGTGGGGGAAGAAGCGGCCACTGTACGCCCTTCAGCTACAGCCACATCTTGAGACGGCCTCGGAGCGTTAGCTATTGAGTGCGCTCCGATTGGCAAAGGAAGGAGGAGTGGAACCGCGATAACAGCCACTGTATGTGTCAGGGAGGGAGCAGCCACTGTACGCCCCTCATCCACTACCTCCTCCTCCTACGGGAGTAACACCGCGGTAATGGCCACTGTACATGCCGGGGAAGGAGCAGCCACTGTATGCCCTTCAGTTACTTCCTGCTGGGCAGGCAGAACCACGGTAACGCCCACTGTACGTGCCAGGGAGGGAGCAGCCACTGTATGCCCCTCATCTGCCTCTTCCTCCTTCGGGAGCAGCACTGCCACAACGGCCACTGTACGTGTGGGGGAATGAGTGGCCATTGTACGCCCTTCGTCTGTGATTCCTGGGGTCCTCCCGGAGAAGGAGGTCCCTTGCGCGGCCGACCTATCACCTCTCGGCTGCTGGGACGCCCTTTGTTTTCTCCTTCCAGATGTGGTTCCCTGGAGGTACTGCCGGAGTGGCGGCATGGTCCTGTCTCTGTCCTGCCGCCTACCCCTGGACGGTCCTGGCCCCTGACGGACGCCCAACGGAAGAGGTGCCGCAGTCTACTCCTGACGGCGCCCCACCCTATAGGCGGCCAGAGTACCCGGACTCCCACGCCCGACCAGCAGGCTCCAGAGCAGGGCCGCTTGGGCTCCACTTCCCTACAGCCCTCCGCCCGGAGTAAGAGGCAATAGGCCTGCCTCCTGCAGCTATTCGGCCCCAGCCCCGAGGGCCGCCCTTCAGGTCGAGGCCCCCAGACCGGAGGGCTTCCCTGCACCCCACCGATGAGGCTCCAGCACGAGGGCCTCCTATCAAGTCGAGGCCCCCAGGAGGGAGAGCCTCCCTACACCCCTCTGACGAAGAAGGCCTGAGGAGTAGACTGTAGCACCAGTCGAGCAGGGCAGTACTCCCGAGGTGGATGGAAAGCTGATGACAGGGAGTGCTGGAACTCCCGTTTCATCAGCCCTCAGGACTAGTTCCTGACCATCCCCCTTTGCTGAACTTTTTCAGTGTCTCAGTTACACAGAGAGTAGGCCAGCATGCTCTCCAGTACAAATTTCTCTAACTATCTACACCAAACTACATGCACAGTACACACTACACTTCCTTTTTCAAAAGTCAAAAATTATGGCGTCTCATCACCAAGCCTCGGAGTCCCCAGGGGGGGGACCATAAATGCCCCCACCATCCGCCCCTCTCCCGGTGACGACTCGAGGTGCCTGGAACCACTGTCTGACTCGTCTTCTACATTTCTGCAACATTCGCGGCCTTTCCTCTAACTTTCGCTCTGTTGAGCACCACCTCTCCTCTAAACCTCAACTTCTTTTTCTAACTGAGACCCAGCTGTCTCAGGCAACTGAGAGCAAACCCTTTTCTGTATCCTCCTACTTTCTCTATACTCATTTCAAAGCCAAAGGTGGCTGTTGTGTATATATACGCAATGACTTATCTTGCTCTCGTGTTCCTGCACTTGATTCTTCTGAATTCTCTACACTCTGGCTTCGGCTTTCCTGTCATTCTCTGACTAAATATATCTGTGCTGTTTACTTATCCCCTAATTCTAGTGACTATCAAAAATTCTTCGACTATCTTACTTCTACGATGGAACACATTCTATCCATTTCTCCTTTCTCTGAAATCTCCATTCTAGGAGATTTCAATGTTCACCACCACCTTTGGCTCTCCTCTCCTTTCACTGATCCACCTGGTGAACAAGCCTAGATCTTTTCTATCCTTAATGACCTAGAGCAGCTTGTAAAGCACCCTACCCGTATCCCTGACCGCCTTGGAGAGAGCTCCAACATACTTGACCTCTTCCTCACAACTAATTCTTCTGCTTACTCTGTTAATCTTTTCTCTCCATTGGGCTCCTCCGATCACAACCTTATTACCTTAACCTGTTCTATCACTCTGGTACGGCCTGTGGACCCTCCAGGGAAACGTCGTCTGTGGCATTTTGGGGCCGCGGACTGGGAGGCCCTCAGGCAGTACTTCTTTGATTTTCCCTGGAATGATTATTGCTTCCATGGCCGTAAGCCATCTGAGTGTGCCTTGCGCATTACGGAGGTTATTCTCTCGGGCATGGAAGCATACATTCCTTTCTCATATCCTTTGACTAACGCAAGAAAGCCTCGGTTTAATCACGCTTGTTCTAATGCTGTCCGCAACAAGGAGAGGGCCTACAAAGGGTACCGGAGCCAACCCACCCCTGAATCACAATATCTTTACGTTTCTGCCCGGAATCGTGCTAAGTCTGTTCTACGCTCTACTAAAAATATTTTCATTCATACTAAATGCTCTCAACTCTCCAAATCGAATTCTTTCCACTCCTTCTGGCACCTTGCCAAAAATCTTTCTAACAACTTTACCTCATCATCCTTCCCTCCTCTTTTCTACTCTGATGGTTCTGTAGCTATTTCTTCTACTGATAAAGCAGATCTCTTCACACAGACTTTCTCCTCCAATTCCACCTTAGACGATTCCGGTGCTATTCCTCCATCACTTCCCCCCTCTGACTTCCTCATGGCTGACATTAAAATTTCTTCAGCTGATGTATTTTCTGCCATCACTGGCCTCAGTACTAACAAGGCATATGGGCCTGATGGGGTCCCTCCTGTTGTTCTCAAGAACTGTGCTTCTGTGCTTACACCATGCCTAAGCAAACTCTTTCGCCTTTGTCTGTCAACTTGTACCTTTCCTTCTTGCTGGAAGTTTGCTCTCATTCAGCCAGTCCCAAAGAAGGGTGACCACTCCCAACCCTCCAACTATCATCCAATTGCTTTAACATCCTGTATCAGAAGTTTTCGAGTCAATTCTCAATAGAAAAATTTTAAGGGATCTTTCCTATCACAACCTTCTTTCCAATCGTCAGTACGGGTTCCGTCAGGGACTCTCCACTGGCGATCTTCTCATCTACCTTTCAGACTCCTGGTCATCCTCCTTTCGGGACTTTGGCGAAAGCTTTGCCATTGCACTTGACATCTCAAGGGCTTTCGATCGAGTCTGGCATAAATCTTTAATTTCCAAACTGCCCTCCTACGGTTTCTATCCTTCTATCTGTGCCTTCATCGCTAGCTTCCTTTCTGGTCGTTCTATAGCCGCTGTTGTAGACGGCCATCGTTCTTCTCCTAGATCTATCAACAGTGGCGTTCCTCAGGGCTCTGTCCTATCACCAACTCTCTTCCTCTAATTCATCAATGATCTTCTAAGCAGTACATCTAACCCTATCCACTCATACGCTGATGACTCCACCCTTCACCTTTCCATTCGGTTCCCGCAACGCCCATCTCAACAGTTACTTCAACAAACAAGGGATGAGGTTATGGCACACCTAATGTCTGACTTGGCTCGAATCTCTGACTAGGGTAAAAATAATATGGTTGTTTTTAATGCATCTAAGACTCAGTTTTTACACCTATCAACCCGACAAAATCTTCCACAGGTATACCCACTAATGTTTAATAATATTCAGCTTAATCCTGCATCATCCTTGAACATGCTTGAGGTTTATCTTGGAAAGATCATATTACATCTCTTGTAAAATCTGCTTCCAAGAGATTGGGTGTGCTAAGCCGACTCCGCTCTTTCTTTACCCCTGCACAATTGTTGACTCTATACAGGGGTTTTATCTTCCCCTGTGTGGAGTACAACTCTCATGTGTGGGGAGGCTCCCCACATACAGCTCTTTTCAATAGGGTGGAGTCAAAGAGTCAAAGGCTTTTCGTCTCATTAACTCTCCTCTTACTGACTCCCTTCAACCTCTGTCTCTTCGCCACACTGTTGCATCTTTATCTCTTTTCTATCGCTACTTTAATGGTCACTGCTCCTCTGAACTGTCTGCTTGCATTCCTCCACCTCTACGACGGGCGCGTAGCACCCGTCTGGCAGCAAACTCTCATCTCTTTTCTGTCCAACTCTCTAATGCAAGAGTTAACCGTTACTCCCAGTCTTTCATTTATGCAACAGGTCAACTCTGGAACTGTCTCCCTCTGTCTGTATTTCCTGCTGCCTATGATCTCCAGTCTTTCAAACGCAGTGTGTTCAGGCATCTCAAAATGATCGGATCTTGAATTTGGCTCTCTATTGTATTTTCTTTTTCTCTTGGAGGGAACTGTTACTGCGGGCTCATGGCCTTTGCTTCCTTCTTCCTCGCATAAAAAAAAAAAAAGTGACGCCCCTGCGGGCGGTGCACTGCCTCCTACAGGAGGGTTCCCCAGTTGGGACCCCTCCCACGCCTGGGAGCCTCCTCTGTTAAGCCCAGGAAACAAGGGCGAGTAGTGATTTCAACGCATCTCTTGTGTCTTAAACTGCAGAAACGGGAGTGAACACTGACAGTGAAAGAGTGAGGCCAGAACAATACAAGTGACACACAGTGAGACGAATATCCAGGCAGAACAGAAAAGACAAGTGAACAAGGGCATAGAGACGTACAGAAACAGTGGGTCAGAACTAAGGGTGCGCCAAGAAAAACCAAAAGCCTGTGAACAGTGTCACCGCGACTGACTATTCCGAGTGTCGCGACTCACACTCTGACAAGGTATAGTAACATTCACTCTGTCGACCCCCGGCCCTTTCTATTTCTAGTGCATCTGGTTTAGAATATTAAATGTCAGTTCTGCCTATAACCATAATACGGGTATTGTGTATTTGTAACTCACCATCTGTGTATATCTGAAAAACCCCGCATTCGGCCCTTGATGTATGTGTGCACATTGTATTGAGAAGTTAACACTGTAAACCTGTCTAAATCATATCCTGTAACTCTTTGTTTCTATATTGTAACGATATTGTAACGGTGTGTTGAACTAAGACAACAGATGTGTTAAGGTGTACTGCCTAGTTTTTATGCCCTGTTCCTTTGTGGGTGCTTTATTTCCGGTCCGGAAAGAGGACCCCGCTCAGTCGCGGGCGTTTTTAGGACGAGGAGTCGGACTAAAAACATCCCGCATAACACTGGTAGCCAGCGGTGGTTCTGGATCCGAGTAAAGCACAGAGGAACACAAAAAGGGAGACTTGCACAATGGCAGCCAAACCTCACATCCAATTGCCAAAGTTCAACCCTGAATAATATGACATTGATGTTTACTTGGATATGGTAAAACCCCTCCTAGACATTGGGTTTGACACCGACAGAGAGAAAATAGCAGTCACACTACCCAGCCTGGGCAAAATAATTGCCACTATCGCCTCAAAACTCGTCCCTGAACTAAAAGGGGACCAATTCTTACACATTGTGAAGCAGGCTGTCACGCCTTCCCTGGGCAAAGTTGTCGCCCTTTCACAACTCGATGCCCTCACCTACGACGGCAGCCTAGAGACGACACTTTCGTCCAGGCACGGCGACTCGTCACCGCTGCGTACCCGGACACAGACGCAAAAATCCGGGAACAACTTATATTCCACAAACTCCTCAGGATCTTCCCCGGTTTCATCAAAGAATATTTTATAATACATGAACCGATGGGAGACCTGGATAAAGAAATCAATCTAATAAGGCGCCTTCTAGCCGTCCACTCCACCCCTCAACGCATCGGCAAAATCATTCAATTCCCCACGGATCTCATCGCTGCAAACCCGTGGGAATTTTTTCCTTGTTGCAAGCCCGGAGCAGCACGACGACACAGGGGCGACTAGAAACCTCCCCACCACACGCCGATTGCCCCGAGCGTATCTATCTATCTATCTATAGCCCGACGCCCTAATCCCGCAAAGGGTGGCAGCAGACAAAACGCCTCCAAGTCGCTGTCACCCACCATTTGACCACCCTCCCTCCAACTCACTCCCCCCTCCCTCATATACCTCTCAACTCCATCCCTCCACCTCATCCTCGGTCTACCCTTCCCTCTCCCTCCCTCCACCTCACCTACATACACCCTCTTAGTCAGTCGTTCATTCTCCATTCTCTCCACATGCCCAAACCACCTCAGTGTATTTCTCCTAATCTTCTCAACCACATCCACATCCACCCCACAACGTTCCTTCACTTCTTCATTCGTCAACCTGTCCCTCCATGTCACTCCAAATGCTCCTCTCAAGTAACTCATTTCCACTGCTCTCACTCTTGACTTGTTCCCCTCTTGCATGGTCCACGCCTCGCTTCCATACGTCAGGGTAGGGATCACAATACTATCATGCAGTGACTTCTTAACTTCCATACTCACCTCCCTATTTCTCATCACTGCTTTCAGTGAACCAACAACCTTCCTTCCCTGCTGTACCCTTTCATGCATTTCATCCCCCAAAGTTCCATCCTTACCCATCACACTACTCAAGTACTTGAATGCACTCACATTCTCCATATTCTCACCATCCAACCTCACTGTACATTCTGTGACTTCATTCCTCTCAAACACCATAACGTTACTCTTGTTTACATTAACTTTCAGATTCCTCCTCCTACACAGTGTCCCAAATTCATTCACCAAACCTTGCAACTCCCATTCATCTTCACTCAACAATACTGTATCATCAGCAAACAGCAACACCGGAATCTTCCAAATCTCACCCTCATTCATTAGAGCCACTCCCACATCCACTGCCCTACCTTGCACCTCCTTTACAACCCCATCCATGTATATATTAAACAGCCATGGAGACATCACACAACCCTGTTCAGTCCTACATTGAGATCAAAGAACTCACTCAGCTCACCATCCACTCGCACCGTAGCCCTAGCTCCTTGGTACATACTCTTCACAGCACTCAACAATTTCCCCTCCACTCCATATATTCTTAATACCTTCCACATACCTTGCCTATCTATTCTGTCATAAGCTTTCTCCAAGTCCATGAAGGCAGCATACACTTTCTTTCCCTTCTCTAGATACTTCTCCACTAAACATCTTAGAACAAATATCTGATCTACACACCCTTTTCCCCTTCCTAAATCCCCCTTGTTCTTCTTCAACTAGCTCCTCTGTCATATGCCTAACCCTATCAATGAGTATTCTACCATATATTTTACCAGTCATATTAAGAAGGCAAACACTCCTATGGTTACCACATACTTCTCTCTCCCCTTTTCCTTTGTATAAAAAAACAATTATACCTGATTTCCAGTTCTCAGGAACCCTTCCCTCTTCCCAAGCCAATCTACACAACTTCCATATCCACTCCACAACAGTCTCACCCCAATATCTCAGCATTTCACCACCACTCCGTCAATTCCTAGGGCCTTTCCCAACTTGATCTTCTTCATTGCTTCCACTACTTCCACCCTACTGATCTCTTCCTCCCTCCTCTCATCTCTTCTTCTCTCAACCATTCCCCAGCCACTTATACTCGCACTACTCTCACTTTCTACATTCAACAAATCCTCAAAGTGCTCCTTCCATCTCCTCACTTTCTCTCTCTTCTCCACCAACAATCTATTATTCCTATCTTTCACTCCCCTACTATTTCCCGTTTCACACTGCCTTACTTTCTTTACCTCCTTCCAAAACAATTTCTTACTCTCCCTCCATTTCACACTCAGATTCCTCCCAAACTCTTCATCCACTTTCTTCTTACTCTCCTTCACCAGTCTCTTCACCTCCCTTCTCCTGCTTACATATACCTCTCTCTTCTCTCTCCCGAGTCTACTGTAAGTGAAGGAAAATGCCACGGAAAAGGCACAGAAGGCGCCCCCCCACTGCCCCCGCATCCCACCGTAATGACAGGGGCCACCTCACATCTCCCCCAGTCTACGACAAGGGGAAACGTCATGTTTCCTTTTCCTCTCCTCTCACTATCTCTTCTATTTTGCCTTCCCCTATTCCTATTCCTAACCTTCCCACCTCACACACCACTTTCTCCACTACTATCGCCTCCTCCCTTCCTATTTCTCCCCAACACAAAGCCTGCCTCCCCCTTCACAGGCCTCCTAGAACCCTTGCCTCATCTTCCCCTAACCTACTTCCCAAAACCGCCTCCTCCTGTCTACTGCCTTCCACCTATCACCCCGCACCACCCACCACCATCACTTCCCCACCACTCATCTTCCCTGCCAACACGGCCAACTCAATCGCCTGCCCTATCACACCCTCCTCCTCCTCACTCTCACCCGCCTCTCTTTCCTCGCTCACCTCCCCCACCCCACCATCAACCTCACCATACCCACGAACCACCTCCCCCACTTCACCTTCACCTGACCCACCACCACCTTCCTCCGATTATGATCCTTCACCAACCTCACCTCTGCCTGCATCTCCTACGGCTACCCCACCTCCTCCAACCCACCACTCTCAATCACCGCCCGCTACGCCCACCACCAACACCGCACTACACCATCCAGCACCAACTCCCACCTTCACCGCCGTGGAAACAACCACCACCACTGTACCACCACAACTCCCACCACACCCCACCCGCACCCCACCATGCACCGTCCCACGCAACACATCACCTACCAACCCCCCATGTCCACCAACCCCACCTGCCACCCACTCCACCCACTCATCCACTCCTGACCACCCATTACCCACCGACCATGTCCACTACACAAGACACCCCACACCACCACCATCAACCGCCCACAACCATGATGGGAAGCCCATGCCACCACGTGCCTCCCCACCTTCACCACCAACACAAATTCTCACTACCACTATCACAAGATCAGGATGCCTCTCCCGCTATCCGGCCCACCAGACATCGACCACCAGCGCATACCACCTCCAGTCACGGGGCCGTGACTTTTTGACCGCGGAAGGTGGTGAAATACACACCTCCGCCGCCGCCAGACCGACCACCCCGCCACCCCCCACCCTACCAACGAGCCACCACCTCAACACCACCCCAGGAGGACACCATGGCAGGCCGGGTCATTGGGAGACTGACCCAGAGAGAGAAGGGCGCCGGGGCTCCCCTGTCCTGTCCCTCTTCCACCCAACCGGTCCGACAGCGACCACGCAGGAGAAAGACACAACCCTGCGGGCAGAGCAGCCTTCACCAGGTTCGGGGTGCAACTGAGCCAGATTCAGTCCCAGACAACACCACAGTAATGGCCATTGTAAGTGCCAGGGAGGGTGCAGCCACTGTACGCCCCTCAGTTGTTTCCCCCTGTAGCACCGCCACAACGGCCACTGTACATGTGGTGGAAGGAGCGGCCACTGTATGCCCTTCAGCTACAGCCACATCTTGAGACGGCCTCGGAGTGTTAGCTATTGAGCGCGCTCCGACTGGCAAAGGAAGGAGGAATAGAACTGTGATAATGGCCACTGTACTTGTCGGGGAGGGAGTGGCCACTGTACGCCCCTCATCCACTACCTCCTTCTCCTACGGGAGTAACACTGCGGTAACGGCCACTGTACGTGCCAGGGATGGAGCGGCCACTGTATGCCCTCAGTTACTTCTCGCTGGGCAGGCAGAACTGTGGTAACGGCCACTGTACGTGCTGGGGATGGAGCGGCCACTGTACGCCCCTCATTTGCCTCTTCCTCCTTTGGGAGCAGCACCACCACAACGGCCACTGTACATGTGGGGGAAGGAGCGGCCACTGTATGCCCTTCAGCTGTGGACCTTAGGAATTGCGGAACCGCCACAACGGCCACTGTATGTGTGGGGGAAGGAGCGGCCACTGTACACCCTTCATCTGCGATTCCTGGGGTCCTCCCAGAGAAGGAGGTCCCTTGCGAGGCTGACCTTTCACCTCTCGGCTGCGTGGGACGCCCTTTGCTTTCTCCCTCTAGGTGTGGTTCCCTGGAGGTGCTGCCGGAGTGGTGGCGTGGTCCTGTCTCTGTCCTGCTGCCTACCCCTGGACGGTCCTGGCCCCTGACGGACGCCCAACGGAAGAGGTGCCACAGTCTACTCCTGACGGCGCCTCACCCTACAGGCGGCCGCAGCACCCTGACTCCCAGGCCCGACCAGCAGGCTCCAGAGCAAGGCCGCTTGGGCTCCACTCCCCCACGGCCCTCCGCCCGGAGTAAGAGGCGACAGGCCCGCCTCCTGCAGCTGTTCGGCCCCAGCCCCAAGGGCCACCCTTCAGATCAAGGCCCCCAGGCCAGAGGGCCTCCCTGCACCCCACCGACGAGGATCCAGCACGAGGGTCTCCTATCAGGTCGGGGCCCTCAGATGGGAGAGATTCCCTGCACCCCCCTGACGAAGAAGGCCAGGGCAGTGACGCCCCTGAGGGCGGTGCACTGCCTCCTAAAGGAGGGCTCCCCAGTAGGGCCCCCTTCCACGTCCGGGAGCCTCCTCTGTTAAGCCCTGGAAACAAGGGCGAGTAGTGATTTCAATGCATCTCTTGTGTCTTAAACTGCAGAGACGGGAGTGAACAGTGACAGTGAAAGAGTGAGGCCAGAACAATACAAGTGACTCACAGTGAGACGAATATCCAGGCAGAACAGAAAAGACCAATGAACACGGGCATAGAGATTACAGAAACAGAGTCAGAACTAGGGGTGTGCCAAGAAAAACCAAAAGCCTGTGAACAGTGTCACCGCGACTAAGTGACTATCCCGAGTGTCGCCACTCGCACTCTGACAAGTTATGGTATGGTTACATTCACTCTGTCGACCCCTGGCCCTTTCTACTCCTAGTGCGTCTGGTTTAAAATATTAAATGTCAGTTTTCCCTATAACCATAATACGGGTATTGTGTATTTGTAACTCACCATCTATGTATATCTGAAAAGCCCCGCGTTCGGCCCTTGATGTATGTGTGCAAATTGTATTGAGAAGTTAACTCTGTAAACCTAAATCATATCCTGTAACTCTTTGTTTCTATATTGTAATGGTGTGTTGAACTAAGACAACAGATGTGTTAAGGTGTACTGCCTAGTTTTTATGCCCTGTTCCTTTATGGGTGCTTTATTTCCGGTCCGGAAAGAGGACCCCGCTCAGTCGCGGGCGTTTTCAGGACGAGGAGTCCGACTAAAAACCTCCTGCATAACAATACAGAATGTAAAAATCAAAAGAAAAAGAGATCTGCTTGGAACATATACAGAAGACACAATAGTGAGAGGGCATATAACAATTATAAACATTCAAGAAATGATTATACAAAGATAAGTAGGGAGTCTCATAGTTTGAGGATGACATTATAAATAAAAGTAGTGATCAACCTAAGCCATTTTACAGCAACATTCGAAGGAAAACCAAAGTTAAAGCTGAAATATAGACCATTACAGATGAGGGGATCATCTATGCACAATAGAAAGATATTTGTGAAGCACTAAATAAAATTTTCCAATCAGTTTTTATAGAAGAAAATAATTTTCAAAGAGATGATATGGAACACGCATGCCCTCACATATTCCCAGATATACAAATATCAGAAAAAGTAGTACAGGAAGAGTTAAGTAAATTAGACAAAGGAAAAGCATATGGTCCTGACGAAATTTCAGGTTGGGTGCTACATGAATGTGCAGGAGAGTTAAACAGACCATTATATTCAAAATTCAAGGAATCCTTCGGTCAAGGTAAACTACTTGATATTTAGAAGAAAAACATTGCTCCCCTTTTCAAGAAGGGGAATAGAATCCACTCAACTACCGACCAGTATCACTGACTAGTTTATGCGGGATGTTTTTAGTCCGACTCCTCGTCCTAAAAACGCCCGCGACAGAGCGGAGTCCTCTTTCCGGACCGGAAATAAAGCACCCACAAAGGAACAGGGCATAAAAACTAGGCAGTACACCTTAACACATCTATTGTCTTAATCCATTACACTGTTACAATATAAACACAAAGAGTTACAGGATATGATGGACACAGGCTTACAGCTTCTCAATATATTGTATCACACACAGCACAGGCAGAGAGTGGAGATCTTCAGTTATACATCGATGGTCAGTTACAATTTCTCGATACCCGTATTATGTCCATACACAGAACTAGCATTTATTAGTCTAAACCAGATGCGCTAAGGGTAAAGAGGACCAGGGGCCGTGAGAGTGAATATTACTATAACTTGTCAGAGCGCGAGTCGCGACACTCGGAATAGTTATTTAGTCGAGAAGACACTGTTAACAGTAGAACTGGGCAAGAACCGTTAAAATTGGAGCCGAGGTTTTCGATCTCATTGCTAAAGGAATCGTTAGAACCGGTTCTGGAACCGGTTCCTAAGAGCAGCTGACATAATTGCTTTCTATTGTAAAGCCTTGTTTGCCAGCTGGAAAAGACAGCATATAATGTAAGCGCATTAAATAATAAATAGTTATATTTTTACTCTTTATTTTGTGGGAAGAGAAAACCTTATTTACCAAAACAGTTTTATCAACATTAATGATGCCAACCATTGGGGAATATTAAATAAACATATGCTTCTCCTTACCAAAAATAATGATGTCAAACAATAAACCATTGGGATTTATTAAATAAACATATATGCTTCTCTTAGTCTTTATCAAAAATAATAATGCTAACAACTGGGAAAATACTGAATAAACATGATCCTCTTTATCAAAAATATTAATGCCAACCATTGATAAACATTAAATATAAGTGCTTTTCATAATTCACTACCAGTGACAGACTACAGTTAACAAAACATAACAAAATATAATTTCCTTATTAAAAACACGTACACAATCATTTTGGAAATAAATCTGATTCACCACTAGGGCTATAATGAAATAAAATTACCGATGTCTAACTTGTTAACTGAACACACTAATTTGTAAGTAAAAAATATTTCTCACTTGGCAATTATTTCGTATTCTTGTTGAGGAATAATATCATGTTTAGTGTTGGTGGAGCCGCTTCTTGGGAACCGGTTCCGAAGTTGGGAATCGATTCTGAATTTACCTTATCAGAAGCGCTAGAACCGTTCTGGAGCCGGTTCTTGCCCAGCCCTAGTTCACAGGTTTTTGGTTTTTCCTCGCGCCCCACTATTTCCGAAGGTCTCTGTGCCCGTGTTTACTAGTCTTTTCTGTTCTGCCTGGGTATGAGTCTCACTGTGTGTCACTTATATTATTCTGGCCTTACTCTTTCTCTGTCACTGTTCACTCCCGTCTCTGTGGTTTATCAAGACACACAAGATGCGTTAAAATCACTACTTGCCTTTATTTCCTGGGCTTAACAGAGGAGGCGCCCGGGCGTGAAAGGGGGCTCTACTGGGGAGCCCTCCTGCAGGAGACAGTTCACCACCCGCAGGGATGTCACTGTCTGGGCCCTGTTCGTCAGGGGGTGCAGGGAGGCTCTCCCGTCTGGGGGCCTCGACCTGAGAGGCCCTCGTGCTGGAGCCTCGTCAGTGGGGTGCAGGGAGGCCCTCCGACCTGGGGGCCTTGACCTGAAGGTCGGCCCTCGGGGCTGGGGCCCAACAGCTGCAGGAGGCTCTTACTCTGGGCAGGGAGCCTTGGGGGAGTGGAGCCCAAGCGGCTTGGCTCTGGGGCCCGCTGGTCCGGTCTGGGAGCCCGGGTACTGCGGTCGTCTGTCGGGAGGGGCGCCGTCAGGGGCAGACTGCGGCACCTCTTCTGTCTGGCATCAATCAGGGACCGGGACTGACCAGGGGTAGGCGGCAGGACCGACACAGGGCCGCGCCACCGCTCCAGCAGCACCTTCGGGGAACCACACCTGGAGGGAGTAAGTAAAGGGTGTCCCACGCAGCCAAGAGGTGAAAGGCTGGCCGCGCAAGGGACCTCCTTCTCCGGGAGGACCCCAGGAATCATGGATGAAGGGCGTACAGTGCTCCTTCCCCCACACGTACAGTGGCCATTGTGGAGGTTCTGCAATTCCTAAAGTCCACAGCTAAAGGCCGTACAGTGGCCGCTCCTTCCCCCACATGTACAGTGGCCGTTGTGGTGGTGCTGCTCCTGAAGGAGGAAGAGGCAGATAAGGGGCGTACAGTGGCCGCTCCCTCCCCGGCACGTACAGTGGCCGTTACTGCGGGTCTGCCTGCCTGACAGGAAGTAACTGAAGGGTGTACAGTGGCCACTTCTTCCCCAGCACCTACAGTGGCTGTTACCACGGTGTTACTCCCGTAGGAGGAGGAGGTAGTGGATGAGGGGCATACAGTGGCCACTCCCTCCCCGACAAGTACAGTGGCCGTTATCATGGTTCTAGTCCTCCTTCCTTTGCCAGTCGGAGTGCGCTCAATAGCTAACACTCCAAGGCTGTCTCAAGATGTGACTGTAGCTGAAGGGCGTACAGTGGCCGCTCCCTCCCCGGCACGTACAGTGGCCATTACCGTGGTGTTGTCTGGGACTGAATCTGACTCAGTCCCACCCCGAACCTGGTGAAGGCTGCCCCGCCTGCAGGGTCGTGTCTTTTGCCGGTGTAGCTTCTGTCAGACCGGTTGGGTGAGAGAGGGACTTAGGGCAGGGGAGCACCGGCGCCCTTCTTGCCCCGGTTCGACCTCTCGGTGATCCGGCTCTCTGTGGTGTCCTCCTGGGATGGTGGTGAGGCGGCGGCTCAATGGTAGGGTGGGGGGTGACGGGGTGGTCGGTCTGGCGGAAGCAGGTATTTTAAAGATCCTAGAAAAGCTGATAAGAAAAGTTTGGGTAAACGATCTAGAAGAACACAGTATAATATCAGAAAGGCGGGTCGTTTTTAGAAAGGGGAAATCATGTGTTACTAATCTATTAAGCTACTATGATAAAGTTGCAGAAACATTACAGAAAAGAAAAAGGACGGGTGGACAGTATCTATTTAGATTTCAAGAAAGCATTTGACAGAGTGCCTCGCCAAAGACTTCTATGGAAACCTACCATCAAGGACGTATCCAAAGCAACCTGTGCTGTTGGATGCAAGATTTTCTCAGAAAAAGGGAAATGAGAACAGTACTAAGGGAAACTTACTCATCATGGAGGGAAGTGGCTAGCGGAGTTCCACAGGGCTCAGTGCTGGCACCAATTATGTTTTTAGTACATATAAATGACACAGTAACACTGAAAATGGAAGTTGTCTATATATATTTGCGGATGATGCAAAAACACAGAGGAAAATTACTAACACTTCTTGCAGAGAGGTAATAAGAAGAATTAAATAAGCTTCATCAATGGACCAATGAATGGCAAATGGAATTTAATGTGGACAAGTGTCATGTAATTAAGTTTGGTAAAAGTGAAAAAAGACCAGACTGGGATTATAAGTTAGAAAGATCAACTCAACCATATCAGAAAGGGAGAAGGACCTAAGAGTATTTATCAAGAACAGACTATCTCCGCCTGATCACATTAGTGACATGTTATGTAACATGTATACACTGCTTGCTAATATGAAAACACCATTCATTTATAAAATACCCGCTGCTGCCGGACCGACCACACCGCCACTCCCCACCCCACCATCAAGCCACCACCGGACCGTCCACACCGCCACCCCCCACCCCACCATCAAGCCAGCACCACACCACCACCCCAGGAGGACACCACGGCGGGGCTATTGACCCAGAACAAGAAGGTCACCGGGGCACCCTTGTCATGAGTCCCTCTTCCCCGCAACTTACCATTCACAAGGTACGCAGGAAGAAGCAACGACCCTGCGAGCGGGGCAGCCTTCACCAGGTTCAGGGTGGGACTGATCCAGAGTCAGTCCCAAGCAACAAAGCGGTACGGCCACTGTACGTGCCAGAGAAGAGGCAGCCACTGTACTCCCTTCGGTCACAGCCACCTCTGGGGACGGCCTCGGAGCATTAGTTATTGAACGCTCTCTGACTGGCAAAGCCAGGAGTAATGGAGCCGCGCTCACGGCCAGTGTACATGACGGGGAGGGAACGGCTATTGTGCACCCCTCATCCACTAACTCCTCCTTCTAAGGGAGTAACACCGCACTCACGGGCTCTGTACGTGACGGGGAAGGAGCAGCCACTGTGTGCCCTTCAGTTACTTCCCAAAGGGCAGGCAGGCCCATGGCTACGGCCGTTGTATGTACCAGGGAGGGCACGGCCACTGTGCACCCCTCAGCTGCTTTTTCCTCCTTTGGGAGCAGCACCGCCAACACGGCCACTATATGTGTGGGGGAAGAGGCGGCCACCGTACGCCCTTCAGCTGCAGGCCCTAGGAGTCACGGAACCGCGCTCACGGCCATTGTACATGTGGAGGAAGGCGCGGCCACTGTACGCCCTTCATTCGTGACTCCGATGGTCCTCCCGAAGCAGGAGGTCCCTTGTGCGACCGACCCTTTACCTCTCGGTTGCATGGGACGCCCTTTGTTGTCTCCCTCCAGGAGTGGTTCCCCAGAGGTGCTGCCAGAGTGGTGGTGTGGCCCGATCTCGGCTCTACCACATACCTCTGGGAGGTCCCTGCCCCTGACAGACATCCGACGGAGAAGGCGCCGCAGCCCACCCCTGACGGCGTCCCACCCTGCAGACGGCCGCAGCCCCCGGACCCCCAGGTCTGACCAGTGGACTCCAGACCCGGGCAACTCGGGCTCCCCCTCTCCCCGGAGTCAGAGGCAACAGGCCCGCCTCCCACAGCTGTTCGGCCCTAGCCCCGAGGGCCACCTCCCAGGTCAAGGCCCCTAGACTGGAGAGCCTCCCTGCTCCCCACCGACGAGGCTCCAGTAGGAGGGCCTCCTCCCAGGTCGAGGCCCCCAGACAGGAGGGCCTCCCTGTACATCCACGACGACGAAAGCCCGGGCGGTGACGCCCCTATGGGCAGTGCATTGCCCCCCTACAGGAGGGCTCCCCAATAAAGCCTCCTCCCACGCCCGGGCGCCACATCAACTTAGACCCAGGAAACAAGGGTATGTAGTGATCTCAACACCTCTTGTGCCGTGAACCGCCGAGACGGGAGTGTATAGTGACAGTAATAGAGTGAGGGCCAGAATAGTATAGGTGGCTAAGTTATAAGTGACATACTGAGCAATGATACCCTGGCAGAGCAGAAAATACTAATGAATACAGACAGAGTAACATATAGAAATAGTGGGTCAAGACCTGTGGTGCGCAGGAAAACCAAAGACCTAGAACAAGTGTTGCTGCGACTAAGTGACTTTCCCGAGTGTCGCAGTTCGCACTCTGAACACTTACAGTAATATTCACTCCCCTGACCCTTGGCCCTTTCAACCTCTAGTGCAACAGACTTAATTTATAAAATATCAATTCTGCTTATAAACAGAATACGGGTGTCGTGTATTCATTATTTATTATTCATGTGTAAGTGAAGAATACTACATCCTTAGTGTTACCGTGTACATTTATATTGAAGGCTAACTCTGTGTCCCTATCCAAAGCATATCCAGTGTCTCTCTGTTCCATATTGTAAAGGTGTATGAATTAAGACAATAGATGTGTCAAGGTGTACTGCCTGGTTTTTATGTCCTGTTCCTTTGTGGGTGCTTTACTTCCGGTCCGGAAAGAGGAGTCCGCTCAGTTGCGGGCATTTTTAGGACGAGAGGTCGGACTAAAAACACCCAGCATAACACTGGTGGCCAGTAGTGGTTTTGGATCTAATTAAAGCATGGAGGAACAATAAGGGAAACTTGCACAATGGCAGCCAAACCTCACATCCAATTGCCAAGGTTCAACCCAGAGCAATATGACATTGACGTATACTTGGATATGGTCAAACCCTTCCTAGACATTGGGTTCGACACCGATAGAGAAAAAATAGCTGTCACACTACCCAACCTGGGCAAAATAATTGCCACTCTCACAAAAAAAATTGTCCCAGGATTAACATGGACCAATTTTCACACATTGTGAAACAGGCTGTCATGCCTTCTCTAGGCAGAGTTGTCGCCCTCTCACAGCTCGACGCCCTCACCTACGACAGCAACATAGACGACACTTTCGTCCAGGCATGGTGCCTCGTCAGCGCCGCCTATCCCGAGGCAACCACAAACACTCCGGATCAACACACTCTTAACGCCCTGCTGAGAGTTCTTCCAAGCACAGTCAGGGAGCACTTCACTATCTATGACCCCTCTGGGAACATGGATTGTGACCTACAACTCGTCTGACGCCTCCTTGCCACCCGTCCCATGCCACAACCTATCCATGCGGTGAGCAAATTCCCTACCACCAAGACTCTGCCACCAAAAACAAAGCTGCCACCTCACTAGCCCACTATGGAGCCGTCAACTACCGTTCCCAGGGCCCACCCACAGAAAAAAAGCCCGAACCCCAGGGACCAGGGCAACCTCATCTCAATTGACCCATGGGAATTTATGGCCTGTAGTCGCACCTGCCCCCTGCATGACATCAGGGAGCAGCTCAAGGCAAGCAGACGCAGGACCATCACACATGGGCGCAGAAAGGTATCCTCCCTGGAGGACGACACTCCACAAGACGACGTTCCATCCCTAGTCTACCCTGGACCAGACGACGAGGAACACGACGAAGAAGACAATACTCAGCAGATGGATTTTTAGGTCCGCCCCCGCACCTCCCCACTTCACATAAGTACAGACCCCCAGTCTACGACAAAATACGCCTGAATGGGGTCAAGGCTAGACTACTGGTGGATACGGGAGCTGCCAGGTCATGCCTGAACTCACACGTTTACTCCCACCACAGTTCCGCTTTCGGCCCCCTTCTCCCCACCTCAGCCAACCTCATAGACGCGGGGGATGGCCCCCTGCCCATTCGTGGGGAAACATGGGCCCTGCGGACCGACACTCACCAACAAGCATCCACCAATCACCCCTTCATCATATTCAACTCCACATGCCGTCAGTATGACGGATACCTAGGCCTGGACCTCTTACAAAAACTTCACACCACTATCGACTGTCACCAACGCCACCTCCACTTCAGTCCAAAACCCACCAACCAAAAAAACAACAACAACAACAACAACACCACCCATACACCTCCCCCCCGACACTCATCCTCCCTAACCCATCTGCACATGCCACCCCGCTCCAACTTCACCCAACACCTCATTTCCTCACTCTCCACGATCATATTCCTCCCCACCTATATCAGCCACCTCTCCATCTTTCCCGGCCACTATCGCCTCCACTGTCACCATCCCACCGATACCTCCGTCCTCTTCTCCCCCTTCTTACCAGCCGGACCCCTCTCATCATGTTTAGTATCCCCCATTTTCCTCCTCCCCCAGGCCCAAGCAATCCATATCGCGAACCTCACCGCAACACCATTGACCTTACCACAAGGACTTATCGTAGGCGACACGGAAGAAACCGAGCCTTGGCAAGCACCACCCTCTAACCACCCCACTCTACCTATCCTACCTCCACACCTATCCCCCTCCCAAACTAACAGCCTCCAACAGTTACTCCTGGACTTTCATGACCTTTTTTCATCCGGCCCAGTAGACCTCGGCCACACCACCTATCTCAGCCACGAGATACACACAACCGGACCATCCATTCGCCAACCATCACGCCGCAAAAACCCTAAGCAACGTGCGGGAGAAGACCGGCAGGTCCAGGACATGCTCAATGCCTGTGTCATTTCCAACTCCACCAGCCCGTGGTCCGCCCCCATTGTGCTCGCGAGAAAAAAAGATGGAACCATGCGATTCTGCGTTGACTACTACAGAGTCAGTGATGTCACCATCAAGGATGCCACACCCCTGCCCAGAACCGACGACTCCCTCGACTCCCTGCACGGCACAACATGGTTCTCTACCCTAGACCTGCAATCAGGATACTGGCAGGTCCCCGTTCATCCAGATGACAAACAAAAGACAGCCTTCTCAACCTCAAACGGAAAACACTACAAGTTTAACGTCCTCCCCTTTGGACTCTGCAATGCCCCAGCTACATTCTCCTGCCTCATGGAATCCGTCCTGAGCAGTCTTACCTGGGAAATTTGCTTGGCCTACCTAGACGACGTCATAGTCTTCAGTCACACCTGGGCCGACCACCTGCACCGCCTCAAACAAGATTTCCTATGCATACGCCAGGCTGGGCTTAAACTCAAACCTTCGAAATGCGTCCTAGCCGAGTGGTTCATCTCCTTCTTAGGACACGTGATCGGAGCCGAGGGCATCTCACCTGACCCCGATAAACTACGTGCAATAGCCGACATCCCTCTACCTAAAGATGTCCACGAAACCAGGGCCTTCCTAGGCTTAACCTCATACTACAGACGTTTTGTTAAAGGCTTCGCTGACATTGCCAAACTACTCCATGACCTCACAAAAAAGGGCGAACCATTTGTGTGGACAGAACCAAGGAAAGCTGCATTCAACAACCTCAAATCAAAGCTTATCTCAGCCCCCATTGTAGCTTTCCCAGACTACAACCTTCCATTTCGTTTGTACACCGATGTCTCCCTCATAGCCATAGGGGCTGTTCTCGCTCAAGTGCAACACGGCCGTGAACATATCATTGACTGCGCCAGCTGCACTCTAAATCAAGCTGAACGGAAGTACGCGGCCACCAAATGCAAGCGCCTCGGAATCATCTGGGCTCTAGAATATTTCCGTTCATATATCTCAGGCACCCACATAGTCATCATCACGGACCACCAATCACTCCAGAGGCTACGCCAGTCCAACACCACCAACGCCCAACTCATCCAGTGGCGGGAAGCACTAGAAGAATTTGACTTTGAAATATCATATCGATCAGGGAAGTTACACACCAACGCCGACGCCCTTTCCCGCCGGCCCATAAATACCATCTGCCCAAAACCAGACCTCATTCAAATGTGGAGGGATAAACAACGCCCCACCTGGATCCCGCAGCGCACGTTCGCCAAACTCCACCAACACAGCAATCACCTGTTCATTTCAGATGGCCACATCGTCCTCGACTCTACCACCGCACACGATGTCATGTTACACCTTCACACCAACAATAGCATCCACCTCGGGACGAAAAAACTTCTGCAAGTTTTCAACAATATTTATTGGACAGCAAATCCATCCACCATTGCTAAAAATATTATCCAATCATGCCGTGCCTGTGCCTTAGATAAAGACATCACTCGCACACCCGGCCCATCAGGCAAACTAACTGCACAAAAACCGTGGCAGTTGCTCTTTCTCGACGTCGTCGGCCCCCTCACACCTAAATCAGGATACAAATACATCATCACATTCGTGGATGTTTACTCTAAATTCATTATCACCTGCCCGGCCAAAGACCACAACGCCGTATCAGTCGCCGACACCCTGACCTGCCACGTATTTCCCTACTTTGGAATTCCCCAAGCCCTGCACTCGGATAATGCCCTGGGATTTACTGGCAAAATATGGGAAGAACTCGCAAAAATATTCGGCTACCACATCTCCCACTCATCCCCATACTGGCCACAAGGAAACAGCATATGCGAGAGAAGCCATCGATCCCTCCTAAATCAAGTTGGAACTAGAATCATGCAAACGGGAAATGACGATTGGCCCGCTCACGTCAAAATTGTACAATGGGGCCTCAACACATGCCCCAGAGACCACGGCATGACCCCCCACGAGCGAGTTTTCGAGGAAGAACCACTCCTCCTACCCCTCCACCACCACTTCCAACCTCCCACCCTTCCCTCCACCACTGACCCCCTACACCACCTCAAACAGCGTCTCCACCACCTCCAATCACAACAAGACCTGCAACCAGACATTAACCACTCCAACCCCTACAAACCAGGAGATTCCTTCGTTGTGGCGCGTCTACCTACCCTCTCCAAGACCTCCCCCCGATTTGACGGTCCCTTCACAATCATCAAAGTCCATAACCCTTACCAAGTCACCATTGATCACCAGGGACACCCAAGCACATACCGCAACAGACACGTGCGTCCATTACACCCCTCTAACAATGACCATGCACACACCTGCACACCCCGCACCTCCTGCCGCGCACCTACTACCTTGGCGTCTTCTGAGAATTACCCCCCAGACTCCTCTTCTTACTCCTTCTCACCTCCCCCCTCCAACTCACCCACAATCACGCCACCTCCCACCTCACCGACCCTCAGCACATTGCCCCTTCTCTCCAACCCCAATCCCCAACCCCCCACACCTCCCCATGACCACCCTACCTCCGCACCACCATCTCCTCCACCCCATGCTTCATCACTGCCCTCGCCGCTCACTACCCAGCCCCCGGCCCACCAGCTAACCCACCCCCCACCCGACACCGCCACACCATCACAACCCACCCCTCACCCCCCACACACAACCCCACCCACCACACCACCCTCCATCCCACCACGTGCATCCACTCCACCGCAAGCACACACCGCCCATCCAACTCCACCGCAAGCACACACCGCCCATCCAACCACTCCTCCCCCCCCCCTTACCCCACGACCATTCTCACTACACACAACGCACCACACCCCCACCCACGATCGCCCCCAACAACAGCAGCACTCCCTCACCACCACGTGCTCAACCACCCTCACCACCGACGCCCAACCTCACCACCACCACCACCAGATCAGGACGCCTCTCATGCCCACCAGCTAGATACACCCCAACACCACTGCCCACCACCCACACAGCTCACCATTCCCCACCACATACCACGCACACCCCAAACACCTCCCCCATCACCCTCCCTCTCCACCAGGCAAGGTGGAAACTCCCCAATTCCCAATTCCCCAAAGGACAACACTCCTCCCACCAACCCATCCCCCATAAAAGCCCCAAGCTTCCCTCACTCGCCAGCATCCTGCCCCTGCCCCTACAGCAAGCAACACCACCGGAGATGAAGATCAAGAGACTCCAGTGGTAACCTCATGACCACCCCAATGTCAGGATCAGGGCAACACACCAGCTTCTCCGGCTCCTATGCCGGACCAACCACCCTTCGATCTTACGGCTCACCCACAACCACCATCAAGAGCTGAACCCCACCACCCACCACTGGACCAACCTCCTACAACACCTCAACCCGGCCCACCAGACATCCACCACCACAACATACCACCTCCAGTCACGGGGCCGTGACTTCTTGACCACGGAGGGTGGTAAATACCCGCCGCCGCCAGACCGACCACACCGCCATCCCCCAACCCACCATCAAGCCACCACCACACCACCACCACAGGAGGACACCACAGCGGGGCTATTGACCCACAACAAGAAGGTCACTGGGGCACCCCTGTCATGAGTCCCTCTTCCCCGCAACTTACCATTCACAAGTTACGCAGGAAGATGCAACGACCCTGCGAGCGGGGCAGCCTTCACCAGGTTCGGGGTGGAACTGATCCAGAGTCAGTCCCAAGCAACACAGCGGTACAGCCACTGTACGTGCCGGGGAAGAGGCAGCCACTGTATGCCCTTCAGTTGTCTCCCCCCTGTGACTCCGCCATCATGGCCACTATACGTGAGGGGGAAGAGGCGGCCACTGTACACCCTTCGGTCACTGACACCTCTGGGGACAGCTTCAGAGCATTAGTTATTGAACACGCTCCAACTGGCAAAGCCAGGAGTAGTGGAGCCGCTCTCACGGCCACTGTACATGACGGGAAGGGAGCGGCTATTGTGCGCCCCTCATCCACTAACTCCTCCTTCTACGGGAGTAACACCGCACTCACGGCCACTGTATGTGATGGGGAAGGAGCGGCCACTGTGCGCCCTTCAGTTACTTCCCAAAGGGCAGGCAGGCCCACGGCTACAGGCGTTGTACGTACCAGGGAGGGCACAGCCTCTGTGCACCCCTCACCTGCATTTTCCTCCTTCGGGAGCAGCACCGCCAGCATGGCCACTGTACGTGCGGGGGAAGAGGTGGCCACTGTACGCCCTTCAGCTGTGGGCCCTAGGAGTCCCGGAACAGCGCTCACGGCCACTGTACGTGTGGGGGAAGGTGCGGCCACTGTACGCCCTTCATTCGTGAATCCGATGGTCCTCCCGAAACAGGAGGTCCCTTGCGCGACCAACCCTTTACCTCTCGGTTGTGTGGGATGCCCTTTGTTGTCTCCCTCCAGGAATGGTTCCCCGGAGGTGCTGCCGGAGTGGTGACATGGCCGATCCTAGCTCTACCACCTACCCCTGGGAGGTCCCTGCCCCTGACAGACGTCCGACGGAGAAGGCGTCACAGCCCACCCCTGACGGTGCCCCACTCTGCAGACGGCTGCAGCCCTCAGACCCCCAGGCCTGAACAGTGGACTCCAGACCCGGGCAACTCGGGCTCCCCCTCTCCCCGGAGTCAGAGGCGACAGGCCCGCCTCCTGCAGCTGTTCGGCCCTAGTTCCGAGGGCCACCTCCCAAGTCGAGGCCCCCAGACCGGAGGGCCTCCCTGCACCCCACCGACGAGGCTCCAGTACGAGGGCCTCCTCCCATCGAGGCCCCCAGATGGGAGGGCCTCCCTGTACATCCACGACGACGAAGGTCCGGGCGGTGACGCCCCTATGGGCAGTGCTTTGCCCCCCTACAGGAGGGCTCCCCAATAAAGCCTCCTTCCACGCCCGGGCGCCACATCAACTTAGACCCAGGAAACAAGGGTATGTAGTGATCGCAACACCTCTTGTGCCGTGAACCGCTGAGACAGGAGTGTATAGTGACAGTAACAGAGTGAGGGCCAGAATAATATAGGTGACTAAGTTATAAGTGACATACTGAGCAATGATACCCCAGCAGAGCAGAAAATACTAATGAATATAGACAGAGTAACATATAGAAATAGTGGGTCAAGACCTGTGGTGCGCGGGAAAACCAAAGTCATAGAACAGGTGTTGCTGTGACTAAGTGACTTTCCCGAGTGTCGCGGCTCGCACCCTGAACACTTATAGTAATATTCACTCCCCTGACCCTTGGCCCTTTCCACCCCTAGTGCATCAGACTTATATAATATATAAAATATCAATTCTGCCTATAAACAGAATACAGGTATCGTGTATTCATTATTTATTATTCATGTGTAAGTAAAGAATACTACATCCTGAGTGTAGCTGTGTACATTTATATTGAAGGCTAACTCTGTGTGCCTATCCAAAGTAAAATACCCGCCGCCGCCGGACCATCCACCCCTCCACCCCCCACCCCACCACCAAGCCGCTACCACACCACCACCCCAGGAAGACACCACGCCGGGGCTATTGACCCAGAACAAGAGGGTCACCGGGACACTACTGTCCTGACTCCCTCTTCCCCGCAACTATCTTAACACCAGGTAAGCGGGAAGAGACAACGACCCTGCGAGCAGGGCAGCCGTCACCAGAATTGGGGTGGGACTGAACTAGAGTCAGTCCCAGGTAACACCGCGTTCATGGCCACTGTACATGACAGGGAAGGAATGGCCACTGTACGCCCTTCAGTTACCTCCCGAAGGGCAGGCAGGCCCAATGCTACGGCCAAAGTACGTACCATGGTAGACAGACCCATGGCTATGGCCCCTGTATGTACCGGAGAGGGCGCGGCCTCTGTGCACCCCTCTCCTTCCTTTCTCTCCTATGGGAGCAACACCGTGTTCACGGCCACTGTACGTGACGGGGAAGGAGCGGCCACTGTACGCCCTTTAGTTGCTTCTCAAAGGGCGGATAGGCCCACAGTTACGGTCGCTGTACATACCAGGGTAGATAGACCCACGGCTACGGCCTCTGTACGTACTGGAGAGGGTGCGGACTCCGTGAACCCTTCTTCTGCCTTTTCCTCCTTCGGGAGCAGCACCGCCAGCACGGCCACTGTACGTGCAGGGGAAGGAGCGGCCACTGTACGCCCTTCAGCTGCGAGCCCTAGGAGTCATGAAACCGCGCTCATGGCCACTGTACGTGACGGGGAAAGAGCGGCCACTGTATGCCCTTCATTCATGGTTCCGAAGGCCCTCCCGATGCAGGAAGTCCCTTGCGCGGCCAATCCCTTTCCTCTTGGCTGCATGGGACGCCCTTTGTCCCCTTCCAGGAGTGTTTCCCCGGAGGTGCTGCCAGAGTGGTGGCATGGCCCAATCCAGGTCATACCACCTATCCCTGGGAGGTCCCTGCCCATGCCGGACACCCGACGGAGACGGTGCCGCAGCTCACCCCTGTCGGCACTTACCCCTACAGGCGGCCGCAGCCCCAGGACCCCCAGGCCCGACCAGCAGCCCCCAGGCCCGGGCAACCCAGGCTCTCTCTCTCCCCGGAGCCAGAGGCGACGGGCCCGTCTCCTACAGCTGTTTGGCCCTAGTCCCGAGGGCCACCTCTCAGGTCAAGGCCCCCAGACCGGAGGGCCTCCCTGCACCCTACCGACGAGGCTCCAGTACGAGGGCCTCCTCTCAGGTCGAGGCCCCCAGACAGCAGGGCCTCCCTGCACTCCACCGACGACTGAGACCCGGGCAGTGACGCCCCTGCGGGCTGTGCATTGCCCTCTGCAGGAAGGCTCCTCATAGGGCCTCCCCCTCACGCCCGGACACTGTAGCAGATTATACCTAGGAACCATGGGTAAATAGTGACATTAACGCCTCGTGTCATGAACAGTCGAGACGGGAATATAATAGTGACCAGTGACAAAGTGAGGGCCAGAACAATACAAGTGACAAAGTTACCAATAACCTACTAAGGCCCGATACCCGGCAGAATAGGAAATATCCTAAATTCCAGACAAAAGAACTTATAGAAATCGTGGGCAAAGACCAGGGTGCGCCGGAGAATCAAAAGCCTGTGAATAAGTGTCGTCGCGACTGACTCCATCAAGTGTCGCGACCCGCACCCTGTCCATTTATAGTAATATTCACCCCACTAACTCTTGGCCCTGTCCACCCCTAGTGCATCGGACTCAATATATATAATACCAATTCTGCTTATAAACGAAATACAGGTATCACGATATTGTAATTTATTATCTAAGTGTAAATGAAGAATACTGTGTCTTAAGTGTAACTGTAAACCTAGGTGTTAAAGGCTAACTCTGTGTCCCTGTCCACAGCATATCCAATACCTCTCTGTTTTATATTGTAACGGTGTAGGAATTAAAACAATAGATGTGTTAAGGTGTACTGCCTGGTTTTTATGTCCTGTTCCTCTATGGGTGCTTTACTTCCGGTCCAGAAAGAGGACCCCGCTCAGTCGCTGGTGTTCTTATGACGAAAAGTCGGACTAAAAACACCCACCATAACACAAAGCATATCCAGTGTCTCTCTGTTCCATATTGTAAAGGTGTATGAATTAAGACAATAGATGTGTTAAGGTGTACTGCCTGGTTTTTATGTCCTGTTCCTTTGTGGGTGCTTTACTTCCGGTCCGGAAAGAGGATCCCGCTCAGTCGCGGGCGTTTTTAGGACGAGAGGTCGGACTAAAAACACCCAGCATAACAATTTATATGAATGAAGACATGCTGAGAAAGATAATAACATCATTCATCAGACCGACCCTGGAGTATGCGTCAGTAATCTGGAATCCTCATTTCAGAAAACACATAGATAAGAGTGAAAAAGTACAAAGGGCAGCTACAAGATGGGTACCAAGTTTAAGGGATCTAAGCTACAAAGAAAGACCAGAAAAACTGACTCTACCAACACTACAGGTGAGGAGGAAAAGAGGAGACATGATTATACTATATAAATGCAATTCAGGGAAAGAGAAAATACATAAATGAATATAATAACCTAAGTGGAAGCATCAGCAAGAGGACACTGCAAAAAACTACATAAAAAGTGAGGCGATAAATACGCAAGGAAATTCAGTTTCCCAAATAGAGCAGTTGATCAATGGAATGCACTACGGAATGAAATAGTGTGTGCCAAAACTATTCATAGATTTAAGGATATGACAAAAAATGGCTTAATACATGGGACAGTACGAGCTTGATTCATTCCTGTAAAGATACAGTTAGGTAAGAACACACACGCACACACACACACACACAGAGGCTGGCAAAAACATTATCGCTCCGCCTTATAAGGCGGGTGATAACAAACGCCAATATTACATATTTGACCGTCCCAAGACGGCAGAGGCGCAGACACATCACCGCTGCTCTGACGAATGGGCGATGCAGCATTTACGCTTATTTATATCTTTGATTAAAAATCCCCTCTGTTATGCAGCGTAGTCTGACCCCGACTCCTTGGGTTCTTTGTTCTCGACTGGGCCAGAGTATGCAGGTAAGGAGGGGAAGCCCAAACACCAACTGATCAAAGGTACACGTGTATTAAGCACAGAAAAAGATACAATGATTAGTACAACGATGTACACAACAGTACATGAACAAACCTAAAATACCCGCCACCGGACCCCCCCCCCCGCCACCCCCCACCCCATCACCGAGCCGCTACCACACCACCACCCCAGGAGGACACAACGGTGGGGCTAATGACCCAGGTCAAGAGGGTCACCTGGACACTACTATCCTGAGTCCTTTTTCCCCACAACTACCCCAACACCAGGTGACCGGAAAAAGGCAACGACCTTTCGGGCGGGACAGCCGTCACCAGAATTGGGGTGGGACTGAACAAGCTTCAGTCCCAGGTAACACCGTATCGACGGCTATTGTTACCACCTCAAGGGCAGGAGGCCCAAGGCTATGGCCAGAAGTGTGCACCAGGGTAAGGGGACCCTTAGCCACTCCAAGGGCAGGAAGCCCAAGGCTACAGCCAGAAGTGTCACCAGGGTAAGGGGACCCTTAGCCACTCCAAGGGGAGGAAGCCCAAGGCTACGGCCAGAAGTGTGCACCAGGGTAAGGGGACCCTTAGCCACGGCCTTAGTATACACCGAAGGTGCCGCCAGAGTGGTGGCAAGGCCCGAAACCGGACCTACCTCCCACGCCTGGGAAATCTCTGTTCCTGCCAGACACCAGACGGAAACAATGCCGCAGCCCAACCCTGTCGGCGCCTCTCACAATAGGCAACCGCAGTCCCAGGCCCGACCAGCAGACTCCAGACGAGGGCAACCCAGGCTCCCTCACCCCACGGAGCCAGAAACTACAGACCTGCCTCCTCCAGCTGTTTAGCCCCAGTCCTGAGGGCCGCCTCTCAGGTCGAGGCCTCCAGACAGGAGGGCCTCCCTGCATCCCACCAACGAGGCTCCAATACGAGGGCCTCCTCTCAGGTCGAGGCCCCCAGACAGGAGGGCCTCCCTGCACCTCACCGACGACCAGGACCCGGGCAGTGACTCCCCTGCGGGTAGTGTATTGCCCCTTGCAGGCAGGGTCCCCCTAGGGCCCACTCCTCACGCCCATACGACAGAGTGAACCCCACCCAGGAAACACGGGTAAATAGTGACGCCCCTTGTACCGAGAACAAACCAGGGGGAATAACAGTGACCAAGTGAAGACCAGTGTAAAGCCAGTGACAGTTACTATTAGTCTATAAGAACTTGATACCCGGCAGAACAGAAAATAATTTAAACCCTCAGTAAGAGAACTTATAGTAATTGTGTGAGTCCCCAAGTAAAAGAACTTTCAGTAACTGTGAACGGAGACTAGGGTGCGCGGGCGAGTTAAAAGTCTGTGTGTAAGTGCCGCCGCGACTAAGTGACTACTCGTACATCAAGTGTCGCGATCTGCACCCTGTCTTATTTATAGTAGCATTTCCCCCACGGACTCTTAATCTTGTTTATTCCCCTTGCTTCCAACTAAATATATATTCTGCCTAAAGATGAAATACGGGTATCAATACATATAGTTCATGACATTAGTGTACATGCATTATACCGTGTGTTAAGTGTGACTGTGCATTGTGGTGTCAGAGGCTAACTCTGTGTCCCTGTCTCCTGTATATCAAATATCACTCTGTGTTGTATTGTAACGGTGTAGAATTAAGGCAATAGATGTGTTAAGGTATACTGCCTGGTTTTTATGTCCTGTTCCTTTGTGGGTGCTTTACTTTTGGTCCGGAAAGAGGACCCCGCTCAGTCGCTAGTGCTTTTAGGACGAGAAGTCGACCTAAAAACACTCAGCATAACAAAACCTATTCAGTACAAATCTATTAACCAATACAGAAGAATACAGTTCACACATACATTAAATATTTCCACTATACAATACACATATGGCACTTATAACACACTGGATATGTTCCACTTGAACACACAAAGAGGTGAGGACACAATAGCATCTCTATCACAGTCTATCTCGATGTACATACATGCGCGCGACAGGGACAGGGATATTACCTTACTCCACAACACACTCACATGACATAGACGTAACTTTATATTACCTATAACATATCCACGTGACTTAGACGAGATATAGGCTGTCTTATGTTTCACTTGCGTGACATGGGACGTAGGGATATATCACTTATTATACACTCACGTGACATGGACGGGAGGTGACACTATTCCAATATTCTCGCGTGACATGGACGCACAGAGTATTACCCTTAGCACACCCACTTGACACAGATGGGATACCACTATAAGGTACGTATTTTATACAACAACTCAGGAGGCAGAGACACAACACTTATACGTCTATACTAGGGTTAACTGTGTATTACATGAGGGGGGGGGGGAAGGAACACACACGTGAGACGGCCGGGGCCTAGCACCCTTGTACCAATACTGGCACTCAATATGGGTTCTCTACTGGGTTCACAATTCACCGGATATTGGGGCCGGAATATCACTATGGTCCGTCTATTTTATGAAGAGCGTTTGGGCATTGTCCCCCTTGGGGAGTCCCCGTCCCACAGTGCTGCCATACTTTGTAATGGGCAACTTAATCGGATTAGAAACAAAGCGTAAATGACAACTCTCCCTCCCAGCACACCACTCTCTCTCTCTGTCTCTCTCTCTGTATATAGAAATTGCATTTTTTGTAGATTTATTTCTATAAAAAGTCTATACGGTTTTTGAATTATTAGAATTTGAGGAAAAGTCTCCTGACTGACTGTCTCTCTCTCTCTCTAACATTTTTTATTGTGACTGTGATTTTCTCCTTAAAGTATGATGTTTTATTTGTGGTTTATAATATCGATTTATTTTCCACACCACCTCTGAGGTTGAGGAAAAGCCTCCTGACTGTCTTCTTGCGCTCCTATTCAATTTCCACCACATTCCCTCCCTCCCTCCCTTCCTCCGTCTTGCCTTTTCTCCCTTATCTCCGGCCTCTCCAACCTCCCTCCCTTGCTGTCCGTCTATCCCCCTTATCTCCACTCCCTTTCCCTCCTCTCTCTCTCTCTCTCTCTCTCTCTGTTACTGTCTGTCTGTCGACATTATGTTTTTCTTATGAATGTGATACTTTCCTTAAACTATGATGTTTTATTTGTTCTCTATAATTTCGACTTTTTTTCCACACCACCTTTGAGGTAAAAGTAAGGCGCGTTTTTTTTTAATAGATGTTTTCCCCAGGAGGCCTAATCAACAGCTTTTGAGGGAACAATTATAGGTCCTCTGTTTGCCATCTCTTCTAAAAAAATACTTATTTACGTTGTAAATAAGTTCTTTTTCTCTACTGTGGAGCACATGAGAGCGAGTAGCAGGAGTAAGAGCATCCATCTCAGGTGGCGGCCAGAGTGGAAATGACCTGGATTAACACGGTCACTCTACCCTTACAAGCGTGGCAACGTTGGAAAGCAATCCTGCCAAGTGTTGTGGTATTTATAAAAAGTCATTGTTATTATCAGAAAAAAAAAGACATTTATAACACACTATAGCCTTATTAGGGAATTAAATATATATATATATATATATATATATATATATATATATATATATATATATATATATATATATATATATATATATATATATATATATATATATATATATATATATATATATATATATATATATATATATATATATATATATATATATATATATATATATATATATATATATATATATATATATATATATATATATACTATAAATAAACTTCATTTAGAAGTAGTAAATAGCTGACATGGGACAGAGAGGTGTACACGTTTGGCAGAGAGGCAGCCGAGGAAAATCCCAAGAGGGACAATGCCTAAACGCGCTTCATAAAATAGACAGACCATAGGGACACTGGGGGAATTTACTTCATACAGGGTCGTATTCTATCACGCAAAAGAGGGGGGGAACACTGATGAGGGATGTAAGGATAGCCTAGAGTACTTCTACTCACAGGTACAAGCGTGAGTGGCGCTAAGGCGCACCTGGGCCCATTATGCTAGCAGCTGCAGATGGCGGCTGGGTGTGGGGGGCAGGCCGTCAGAAGTGCGCTCCCAGTGGAAGTCACTGTCGGGATTGCCAGGTGTCCTTGTTGAGCTGAAGGGCGGAGTGGTGGACAGCCCTTTCCTAGCGGGAGGCCCTGGGAGAGGAGTGGCCCTCGAGACTAGGGCCGAACAGGGCCAGGAGGCATGCAGAACAGAGCCTGCCCTTCATTGTGGTGGGTGTCTGGGGGCGGACCTGACCAGGTCTGGGCCAGAGGTCAGCTGGGGGATGGTCAGCGCCTCTCCGGAGCTGCAGTCTCGCCCAGGGGGAGGTGGCCATCAGGGGATAGCTGCAGCTACCTGCGCTGGGGGGGGAGTCCGGCAGCTGCAGCAGCTGACAGGGGCAGCTCGTCGGCGCCAGGGGCTGCGGTCTTGCCTCAGAGAGGAGGCTGTCAGGGGTGGTCTGTGGCCGCTCACCCTGGGGGTGTCCAGCAGCGGCTGTCAGTGACAGGGGAGGTGATGCAGAGACAGGATGCCTGGCCTCGGGATGGTCTCACCCTGTCAGGTCTCTGTCAGGGTACCTGTGGGGGAGCAGTCTCCACTCTCCATACAGGAGGGAAGGGGAGAGGGGCGCCTCACTCTGCCACAGGAGGGACGGGCTGAGCAAGAGACGTCGCCCTCACCAGGAACCTCCCATGTCACAGAGGGGGAGTGACTGGTGGTCTGCTTCCCAACTTGGCAGGCCTGACGGTCCCTGCTGGAGCTCTGTGCTGGGGAGCAAGAGGGAGGTCCGGAGGATGCCCCTTTGGCCAGGCAGATCTGATGGACACTGCCTAGGCTCCTGCCAGGGGTAGCGGCTGAAGGAGATCAGGTGGATACTCCTCCAGGTGACCACTGGTCCTGGGGACAACCGGCGGGAGAGGCCTGTAGGGTCTCTTGGCGGGTGCAGGTCCGGTGGACTCTGCCCTCCTGCCATCGGGGGATGGTGCAGCTGGGGGACGACTGGTGGTCAGCCCCCAGAGGTAGATCCGGTGAATACTACCCCTGGGCCCACCTCCCTCCTGGGGAGATCCAGCGAAGGTCATCTGGAGGATGTGCCGACGTGCTGGCTCCCGGAGGTGGGTGGCAGAAGGAGAAGAACCGGTGGTCACATGCCCTTCAGTGGATCCTGAGGACACTATTTTGCCACTGCTTCCCTGGGGTATCGCAGGATGTGAGGCTCTGGTGGAGTCCCCTTCTCTTCTAGAGGCTGATCCGGTGGACATGGCATCTGAGGGCCTGCTTGAGACTTGGCTGTTGCAAGTCCCACCCCAATTCTGGTGAGTGCTTGCTCCATTGGAGTGTAACACACTCTCACTGAATACTGCCTAGTGGTACGGCTGCATGGAAGAGGGGCATCGGGTCACAGGAGAGATATGTCGTTTCTGCTCAGGGTGCAGAAATACCTTCCATTGTCTCCCTGTGGGGTGGGGGGCTACCTCCCTATGCTCTCCTCCTGGGGTGGTGGTTTCGGGCTAGTTCGATCGAGTGGATATTTCACCCTCCATGTGATAGAGCTCAGTGGTTTTAGCTCTGAAACCTGACTTTTTATTAGTAGTTATAAAATGCCAGCAGTAACAACACAAGCCACCACCACACCCCCAGGGGGAGGACACGGAGGTCTGGATGGCACACGGATTGTGCCTGGGCAACAGGGCCATAAGGTCACCCAGGCCGCGCGCACCTATTCCCCGGAACTCACCTGCCGCCACCACCGTAGTCAAAGAGCACTACCTTCTGGGCGAGCTGACCACTGACAGGATCGGGGTGGAACTGGCCTAACAGTTCAGAGCATCACCCCAGCCATGGCCTATAGCCGGGCACCTGAGACAGCCGATAGCTGCTCAGTTTTTCAAGAGACAGCCTATAGCTGCTCCCAAAAAGGAGGGCCACGGCCTATACCTGGGCACCAGAGATGGCCTATAGCCGCTCACCAAAAAGAAAGGGCCACAGCCTATAACTGGGCACCAGAGACGGCCTATAGCCACCCACAAAAAAGGTCATGGCCTATAGCCAGACCATCAATTAGGAGACGGCCTATAGCCGCTCCACCCAGTGCTGCTCACACCCTCTGCAGAAACCAGCGACGGCCGATAGCCACGCTAGGGAGAGACAAGTATGTCCCGTCTCCTTCTGTAGGTGCCTCGGAGGGCATGCCACCGGTGACGGCCGATAGCCGTGTCCATAGGGAGAAGATGGCCTATAGCCACTCCTCGCCTGCATGGTGCCCTCATTGCGGGACCTCGGTGACGGCCGATAGCCGCACCGGCAGGCAGGTGAAGGCCCATAGCCTCACCTCGCCTGAGTGCCCATTAGGGAGTCAGGCCCCGGCGACAGCCAATAGCCGCACCGACAGCAAAGGGACGGCCTGTAGCTGCCCTCCATCTGTTGCCCAAGGGAACCTAGCGACGACCGATAGCTGCGCCGGGGGAAAGGCACCAAAGTCTCTCACCCCCTGTGACTTCTCAATGAAACGTTGAGCTGTGCTCAGTCCTGCCCTCCGGCAGGAACACAGGTTACCCACCTGTCCACACAGACCGAGGCAACCTCCAGGAGGAGGGCCACCACTCGGGGGATTGGTGGAGTGGCCCAGTACTGTCCCCGGGGTTGTTCTCCCTCCGGCCGGAGGAAGAAGATGCCTACCTGATGGACTCCATCCAAGAGTGACACCACAGCCCAGCCCTGACGGTGGCGCCCCCAGAAGAAGACTGCAGCTGGCACCCCTCCAAGGACATCCCCTGGATGCCCAGGTAGGCCCACTTCCCACCCCGATGAAGGCGACACCTCTCCTCCACCAGGCGCTTGAGCGAGCGCCTTCAACACCTGTTTGGCCCCAGTCCCAAGGGCCAGACCCCAGTACCCAGCCCCGACAGTAAGGGGCCTTTCACCACCCACAGCCCGAACCCCAGCAGAGAGACAAAGCCCCTAAGAGTGGTCCCGTGGCTGCGGGATGAAGGGACTCCCACAGGGTTTCCACCCATCCTGGGCCGAGAATTGTGAGCCCTGGACTTTCCCCTCCCCCAGTGAAACCAAGTGTTATGCTACTGTAGGTGTTTAAAGGGTGGCCTCCCGTTCCTAGAATGCCTAGAGTGCAGCTGGGTTCTCTTTCTAGACCAGAGCTTAGACAAACAAGAGAAGGCCAGGGCATAAAAACACAGGGCAACAACCTTACACGTGTATTGACAGATTCAACTGATGTAAAACAAGTAGACAATCTGATACAGTTTCATAGACAACAAGCAATACATAGGCTGACATTAATGGGTCTAGTATAGCACAGGATACTGTATACACAGAAGTCTAAGTCTGGTTCAAGAGGGCAAAGGCACCATTACACTGTTCATGGCGGTGAGTTACTGTCGTGAGGCATTCACTGCTCTGGCACTGAGTTTATAAGCTGAATACTGGGGAAGGGAAGGTTGTTACTGACTTGCACAGGGGAGCGGAATAGTTACAAGTATCATTACAAGGGAGCAAGGGTAATATCACTGTTGATAATATTCACTGTCTATGTTGCTGTGTTCTAGAGTCTTACTTGGCCCCACTGCACACTGGAATTCACTAGGGCGCCTGTCCTTCTTTATTCACTTGTCTTGGTCTTTTCTGGCCTCACTGTATTTACTGCAAACTCACTTTTACACTTTTAGTGCCACTGTCACTGTTCACTATAAGTTCACTGTCTTTTCGTGCACACTTGATTTCACTGGGGGAAGGGAAAGTCCAGGGCTCACAACTCTTGGCCGTGGGTGGGCGGAAGCCCTGTGGGAGTTCCTTCGTCCTGCAGCCACGGGACCACTCTCAGGGGTGTCGTCTCTCTGCTGGGGCTCAGGCTGTGGATGGCAAAAGGCCCCTCACTGTCAGGGCTGGGTAATGGGGTCTGGCCCTTGGGACTGGGGCCAAACAGGCGTTGGAGGCGCTTACTCAAGCACCTGGTGGAGGATGGACGTCGCCTTCGTTGGGGTGTGGAGTGGGCCCTCCTAGGGGTCCAGGGGACATCCTCGGAGGGGTGCCAGCTGCAGTCTTCCGCTGAGGGTGCTGCCGTCAGGGCTGGGCTGTGGCATTGCTCTCGGTTGGAGTCTGTCAGATAGGTGTCCCCTTCCTCTGGTCAGAGGGAGAACAACCCCGGGGACAGTACTGGCCTGCTCCACCAATCCTCCGAGTGGTGGTCCTCCTCCTGGAGGTTGTCTTGGTCTGGGTGGACAGGCAGGTCACCTGTGCTCCTGCCAGAGGTCAGGACTGAGCACAACTCACCATTTCTTTGCAGAGTCAGACGAGGCGAGAGACTTTGGTGCCTCTCCCTGGTGTGGCTATCGGCCGTCACTAGGTTGCCTTGGGCAACAGACGGAGGCCGTCCCTTTGCTGTCGGGGTGGCTATCGGCTGTCGCTGGGGCCTGACTCCCCAATGGGCACTCAGGCGAAGTGAGGCTATGGGCCTTCACCTGCCTGCCAGTGTGGCTATTGGCAATCACCGAGGTCCCGCAAGGAGGGCACTGTGCAGGCGAGGAGCAGCTATAGACCATCTCCTCCCTATGGACGTGGCTATCAGCTGTTGCCGGTGGCATGCCCTCCAAGGCAACTACAGAAGGAGAGGGAACATACCTGTCTCTCCCCAGCGTGGCTATTGGCCATCGCTTGTTTCTGCAGGGGGTTTGAGCAGCACTGGGCGGAGCGGCTATAAGCTGTCTCCTAATTGATGGTCCGGCTATAGGCTGAGACCTTTTTTGTGAGTGGCTATAGGCCATCTCTGGTGCCCAGCTATAGGCCGTGGCCTTGTCTTTAGTGAGCGGCTATAGGCCATCTCTGGTGCCCGGCTATAGGCCATGGCCCTTCTCTTGGGAGCTGCTATAGGCCGTCTCTTTAAAAACTGAGCAGCTGTCGGCCGTCTCAGGTGCCTGGCTATAGGCCATGGCTGGGGTGCTGCTCTGAACTGTTAGGCCAATTCCACCCCAATCCTGTTGGTGGTCAGCTTGCCCAGAAGGTAGTGCACTTTGACTAAGGTGGTGGTGGCAGGCGAGTTCTGGGGAAAAGGGGCACACGGCCTGGGTGATCTTATGGCCCTGTTGCCAGGGCACAATCCACGTGCCGTCCAGCCTTCCGTGTGCTCCTCCTGGGGGTGTGGTGGTGGCTTGTGTTGTTACTGCCGGAATTTTAAGTTATATTAGGCATAATTTTTTTTTTAAGGATTTAAGATAATTATAGGTGTGTATGAACCTATATAGTGCTAAAAAAAATATTTTCCAATTAAAAATGCCAATTTAGTAAATGACCGCTGATTCGTTAAGGCCCGACTCACAAGACCCATTTTGGTTCCAACAAGCAGTCCGGTGGCTAGACGCCGTCGAGATTTATTATATGCATTCTACCGTAACAGTTCACATGACCCGTCAAGCTGACGGCGGCAGCCGTCCGTCAGCTGACCGACATGTCACGGATATCTTCTCGAGATATCCTGGCCGGATAGCTGGCGACTTGACGCTGGCCTGACAGGTTGGTGATGGCTCATGTGAACGAGGACACGTAGCGTACCTGTCTATTCCACAACTTGCTGTTACCGTCTTGCTCATGTAGATAACACATACAGTTCATTGCTTGGCTTCATGGACGAAAGGCTGATCGAACTCGTTCGTTTTTATGAAGAGTTATTTGATATGACTAACAAGAAGTAAAGTGGCAATCTGCATAAAGGTAAGATTTTGAAAGCAATTGGCAAAGAAGTAAACCAACCAGGTGAGTGTGTTAATAGTTATTATACATGAAATTATAACTCATAGTCTTTGCAGGTAAAATTCAGTTTCTCTTGCCTTAATACAGGACATGCTATATCACTCCCAAAGTACTGCTCCAGCCGGACTACTGAAAAATTTTACATCATCATCTACCAGTTCTTTATGCAGGGTCCAGAATTCTTCCTCGAACCTTCTGCTTTTCAGTGACTGGTCTTTCCCCCTTCCACGAACTTTTTCTTCCTCCTCTTCTTCTAATAGTAGAGCAATTGTCGCCAAAATCCTTAGAGACTGACTGGCCATGATCCTCACACAACAATGAGCACACACTGAATGACGATGCTGGATGGACCGTGAACGTGTCATGTGAATACACAACATTCTGGCGACCCAGACGGGTCGCGTGAATCGGGCCTAATTCGTTGCACCGGCATGTGATTGGGTCTCCTCTCTGAACCGCCAATAGGATAGGGAGACAAAAGACATGTAAGCAGATAATAAGGGACGCTACTCTAGGATCTAAGCACATGCAAGCCCTCATTGCAAGAAAAGAGTTGGAGATTAGTGTTTTGAAGTACCGAGTGCTGTAGAGTGATGATGCCCTGTGCTGAACAGCACATACCTATACAGGGTAAATGCACAGTTTAATTGTATAGGACAGTAGTTCTCATGGAAAACATGCAAAAAAATAAAATACATGTGAACCATTAGGAACAGCTGATGCTTTAGGAGAAGCAGGAAATATCTTCCTGTGAATATCTGAAATAATTTCCCAGAAAAATCTGCGAACAGCTGGGTTGACTGTAATCTGTTATATATAACTCAGCAATCACAATGGGGAGAGGGCAATTTCAGAACAGGCTGAAGTAAAAAGAGTAGGAAACATGCGCTGAACACCATACCTATATAGGTGGTTGTACAGTGCTTTCAGTGCCACTCATTTTGTAGGCCGTATGCTGCGTGAACTGTCATTCATCGTCACTGTCGACATAGATAACTTCTGGAGGCTCTGGTGTCACGTGTGGTACAGTCCTGAGATGCTAGAGGTTGGGGTCCTGGAGGCTGTAATGCTGGATGCTGAGGCCATGAGGAAGAAGGCTGAGGAGGTTGATGCTAGACACAGTGGAGGTCTCTGAGCCTCTTGGCAGAAGGAGAGGGCACAGGCTTGTTAAACTGGGATATCTTAGACTGGATCTTCCTTGGCTGCTGCATGAACCCCAGCCTGATGAATCACATTAGTTTAAAGGGTTGAGCAAGAGGTCCTCTGTCTATGATGGTCAGGATTGTGTCTGGAGCATCAATGCCTGCAGTTAGAGAATGGCCTTTTCATCTTCTTTCTTTGCTGCTGCCATGTCTTCCTGTAGCTCTGCCAGTCTCCACCTCTGTCTGATGGTCGTAGCCAGACACACCAGCATCCTAATCCAATCACTCTTGCAACTCCTCAGCAAAGTTCCTCTGCCCTGCAGCCACCAACAATTTTGCCATCCTTGTTGGCTTAAACTGCTCAGAATATGCTGTAGTGTCTGACTCTTGGGGGTCCTGAGGAGTATGCACCACCCATTCTTGAGCGTGGCAAGCGGCAAGATGGCTTCCTTTATGATGTTCTTGAAATTCTGCAGGGTTTTCTTGCTTTTGGTGTCTTCAGTCACAATGAGGCACTCTTGCAAATAGAGGTTTCTGTAGTGCCTCATGGCACTCTTTGACTCCCTGGTCCATGAGCTGGATCACTGCAGTGGTGTTGAGTGGCAGGAACAAGGCTTTGATTTGTCCGTCTTTGCTGCAGAGTTTGATGGATGAAGGATGGGCTGGTGCATTGTCCAACGGCAGCACTGCCGTTATTTCCTCATGACTGATGCTATTCCTTTTTTGGTGCTGCCTTGTAGAGGAGGCGAAACAGTGATGGAATCAATCGTTAATGATATCCTGGGTACACCAAGCAGACTTGTTCCCATAGTACTCCACAGGAAGCTTGGTCATGATGTCCTTGAGTGAACTGGGTCACCTGCTCTTACCTGCTCTAACTGGCTGTAGGTGATGAGAGTCATCAGCATTGACACAGACCAGAATGGAGGGTCCTTCACTGTTTTATGCCCTGGAGTGCTGCCAGTATCTATGGAAGCCTGGGTATTCCAAGATAGAGCATGCCAGAAGAGCCCAGGCTCGTCTGCATTGTAAATTTGAAAATCATGCAGGCCCTCCTCCTCCATCAGCTTCCAAAGATGCTGAGTGAATGGCTGCACAGCATCATCATCAACACTGAGAAGCTCTCCAGTCAAGGCCTTGTTAATAATGCCATGATTCCTTCTGAACCTCCACAGCTAGCCATCACCACACTTGAAATATTTGATTCCAAGATGTGCATTAAGTCTTTGTGGTGTGTGTTGGATGTCTGGGCCAGGCACCACACCTTCAGCTTGCTCCTGCTTGTACTGCTTACGAGTATACACAGCTTTGTCTAGTTTTTCATTCAGCAGCTTCCTGATCCTGAATACATCCTTCCCCTTCCTCCCAATTTTTTTTCCCTTCAGTGCTTCCTGTGCTTCAGCTATAACCTTGAGGATGTCATGAAGGGCTATTTTCTCAAGACCATACTTGCACACGAGTTCAGCCTTACTTTTACCTCTCTCGTGGTCCGCAATCACCTCCATCTTCTCCTCAGCGGTAATAATCCTCCGTTTTGCTTGTTCAGAGGAGGAGTGCTGGGAGCTTCCTTAGTAGAGGCCAATTTTCAAAATCACAGTGGAAAAACATTTGACAAAGTCGAGATATGAGACGTGCATGCAGTTTTCTGTATAAGGAAAGACATGGCAAGACTGAGACCGATTACACTGTCCACAAACTCTGGTTCCACCCAGGTCTACTATAAGTAGCCCCAGAACGGCCCAACTCATCACCTATTCCCACTCACAGATCTACCTAGCCAAAATGGGTGGGAGAAACTGATGCCAACCATGGCAACTATGTTCTCAGTCACCCCCAAGTGCAGGGAGCAGTTCAAAAGGGTTGCACAATGTGCCCCACTTAACGACAATTGTTCATTATACCTGAAAAGCAGTTTGGTGTGCTCAGAGCCGTTCGGAAAAGCCGTGTGATGTGCTTCATTTAAAGATCATTGTTCAGTATTGCCAACAAAAGCTCAGTGGACTGAACCATTTGTCATAATGATGGTCTATTTATAATGAATATTGTTATGCTAGGCGTTTAAGGGTCGGCTTCCCGTCCCCAGAACGCCTAGAGTGCAGCTGGGTTCCCTTTCTAGACCGGAGCTTAGACACAGTATGAGAGGAACATGGCATAAAAAACAGGGCAACAACCTTACACGTGTATTGACAAATTCTTTACTGTGGAACAGGAAGACGTGTACACAATATGCTAATCAAATTAATACATAGGCTGGTAGGTGGATTTGGAGTATCGCACAGGATACTAGATAGACAGGAGTCTTAATTCGAGTTTGAGGGGCAATACACAATTTTTACAATCTCTGCATAAGAGGCTCTTTTCCACTAGGGAGGCAAAACACAGGTTTTACTAGTTCAGGGAAATTTGCTCTGGCACTGACTCAGGTTCTAGTTTCACGATAGTTATAAGAGTCATGTCACTGTTTTCTGTTTCTTGATTTACACAGGGTGGCAGAACACTGACACAGAGTTATAAGAGTGACACTGAGTCTGTTCTATACTGTGTAAGCCCCTCGCCTTACACAGAATAGATATGCACTGTTTCAGGTGTGTTTCCTGACTTCACTGAATCACACTTTTCACGTATACTGCACAGTCCTGGCCCCTCGCTGTCATTCTGTAAGAGCCAAATATTACTGTCACTGTAAGGGAATGTCACTGATTGGGCAAAGGGGAAGGAGGGCAACCTGGGGAACTCACAGTCGTCGGCCTAAGGTAGGCGGAGTCCCTTCAGGAGTCCCTTCATCCCGCAGCCACGGACCACTCTCAGGGATGTCGTCTCTCGTCGAGGGTTTAGGCTGGGCGTGGTAAAGGGCCCCTCACTGTCGGGGCTGGGGACTGGGGTCTGGCCCCTGGGGCTTGGGCCAATCAGATCCTGGAAGTGCTCCCTCAGGTGCCTGGTGGAGGAAGGGCGCTGCCTTCGTCGGGGAGGGGTGAGGTCTCGCCCCAGGGTCCTGGGGGCGCCCTCAGAGGCCCATTGACTACGGTCTCCTTCTTGTGACATCACCGTCAGGTTGGGGCTGTGGCGTCACTCCCGGCCGGAATCCGTCAGGTGGAGGTCCTCCTTGGGGGCCGACTGGATGGAGTAGAGCCCCGGAGATAACACCGGGCCTCTCCACCAGTCCTCAGGGCAGAAGTCCTCCTGGAGGTTGCCTCAGTCTGGGTGAACAGAGGGGCGGCCTGTGATCCTGCTGGTTGGCAGGGCTGCCTGCAAGTCACTCTTGCGTCACGGAGTCACAGGGGGTGCGGCTTGGGCCATCACTGGGGCCCGACTCCCTGACGGGAACACAGATGAAGCACGGCTATGGACCATTGCTTGCCTGTCGATGCGGCAGTGGTCTGTCACCGAAGTCCTGTATGGAGGGCAATGTGTAGACGAGGAGCATCTACAGGGCATCTCCTGCCTACAGGCGTGGCTATGGGCTGTTGCCTGTGTCGTGCCCTCTGAGGCAACTGCAGAAGGAGAGGGGGCATACCTGTCTCTCCCCGGCGAGGCTATGGGCTGTCGCTGGTTCTGCAGGGGACGTAGACAGCACCTGACGGAGCGGCTATGGGCCGTCTCCTTATTGGTGGCCCAGCTATAGGCCGTGGCCTTTTTTTGTGTGCGGCTTTTGGTCGTCACTGGGGCCCGGCTATAGACGTGGCCCTTTGGTCAGAGTGGCTATGGGCCGTCTCCTTATTAGCACAGTGGCTATGGGCTGTCTCTTGGTTTGTGCAGCTTTGGGCCATTGCTGGGGTGCTGCCTGGAGCTGTAGGGTCAGCTCCACCCCAATCCTGGCGAGGGCTAGCTTGCTCGAGAGGTAGTGCACTCAGACTGAGGTGATCTTGTCGAGTGCCTTCCGGGGAATATGGGCGTGTGCCCCAGGTGAACTTAAGTCTGTATAGACTGGACGTGCCGCATGCTCTGTCTACCCCTCCGTAGTTTCCCCCTGGGGGTGTGGTGGCGACCTGGGTTGCCACGACCGGTATATCACCACCGTCGTTGGGGGAAAAGTCAAGTCCCCGTGGCTGGAGGTAGTAGGTCTTGGTGGTGCTGGTGACATGAGCTGGCATCAGGTGTTGCAGGAGGTGAGGTTGTAGGTGAGGAAGAGGGTGGAGGGTTCGGGGGCTGTGTGGAGGAGCTGGAGGAGGTGACGAGGTCCACGGGTGTGGTGCTTGCTGCTGAAGGTTGGTGCCCAGCTGGTGCGTCGTATTCTCATGGTGGGAGGTGTGTGTTCCTGTAGGGGATCGAGTTGAATGCTGGACACCGAGGAGGCAGCAGTGGTTTTATGCCGGGGTAAAGTGCTGTTGTATCCCCTCGTGATAGGGGTGGGTGAGATTTGGGTTTGATGTAGCATGAGTGTGATGGCAGTTGTGTTGGGAGTGTGGATGGAGGGGGAGGTTTGCTCCGTGGGTGGAGGTGAGGTATGTGGGGTGGGTGAGGGGGTGGTGGTGGTGTATCTTGCGGGAGGGGATGAAAGGCAGCCAGAGTGATGGTGGTTTTCAGGGTGGGTGTGGGTGGTGAGGTGGGCGTGCGACCTTGTGGCACTCTGGGTGTAGGTGGTGTGGGGTCGGAGTGGGAGGGCTGTCATGGAGGTGTCCGTGGTGGGTGGCTGTGGGTGGGGTTGGTGGGTGTGGATGGGGCGGTGGCCGGAGCAGGGGAGGATGGTGTACGTGGATGTGAGAGTGTCTTGGTTCTGGGAGGTGGTGGCTGGGTGGCGGGTGATGCAGCATTGGGTGTGGGAGGTGAGGGTGGTGGTGATGGGGGGGTGCATGATGAGTTGGTAATTTGCGGCGTCAGTGAGGTGGTAGGTGAGGTGATATGCGGCATGACGGTTGGGGGAGTTGAGGATGAGGGAAAGGGGGAGGAAGGGAGGGAGGATGAGGGCGAGATGTAGCAATTGTAGGAATCAGGAAGAGGGTCGGAGGCAACGGCTGGGGATGGGGCGGGGCTGGGGGAATGCAGGGCAGGGGCAGTGGAGGTGGTGGGCTGGAAGGGGCGTGGCAGTTCCTGTAGGTGCAGGGGGTGTTGTTGTAATCCATGGTGACTTGGTAGGGGTTAGGGACGTGGGTGATGGTGTACAGGACCGTGAAACGGAGGTAGAGTTTATGTGGAATGTGAAGTTTTGCTATCATCATAGAATCGCCCGGCTTGTAGGGGTTGTGGGCGGCATCGAGTTGGAGGTTGAGGCCATTTTGCAGGTGGTGGAGTCACCTCTTGAGGTGATGGAGAGGATCAAATGTAGGGGGTGTGGAGGGCAGCTGTAGGTGTTGGAGTAGGGGTAGGAGCAAAGGCCCTTCTCCGAACACACGTTCATGGGACGATATTCCGTCCTTCCGAGGGCAGGAGTTCACTCCCCATTGAACAATTTTAATGTGCTGGCCAATCCTCGTTTTTGGTTTCCTTGATCCGGGTGTGGACTTAGTTCATGAGGGTTCGGTGGGTGCGTTTGCAGACGGCGTTTCCCTGTGGCCAGTAGGGGGAGAAGTGGGAGATATTATACCCGAATAACTTTGCTAGTTCTTGCCATATACGGCCAGTGAATTCTGGGGCGTTGTCGGAGTGCAGGGCTTGGGGAATTCCAAAGTAGGGGAAGACATGACGGACCAGGGCATTGGCTACAGCGACAGCATGGTGTTCTTTGGCAGGATAAGCGATGATGAATTTGGAGTATGTGTGTATGAAGGTAATGATGTACCGGTAGCCTGACTTGGGTGGTAAGGGCCTCACAACGTTTATGGAGAGCAGTTGCCAGGGTTTCTGGGCAGTGATATGTCCCGAAGGGCCAGCAGTGCAGGTAGTGCCCTTGCCTAGTGCACAAGCTCTGCAGGAAGGTGATCATCTTGGCAAGGCTGGAGGGGCTGGAGGTCCAGTATGTGTCGCTGAACACCTGGAGGAGTTTTTTCATACCCAGGTAGATCCCGTTATCAGAGTGGAGGTGTCTCATAGTGTCATGCCCAGGGCAGTGTTGGGGGCGAGGATGATGTGTCCCGACGGGGTGAATAGATGGTCTCCCTGACGGTGGAGTTTGTTGAATAGCTGGGGAGGGATCCAGGGGGGTCGGTCCTTGTTGTGCCATCGTTGAAGACGCTCCATTTCTTGTATTGCGTGGATGGGTAGCCGGGAGAGGCCGTCAGCATTGGTGTGGAGTTTGCCAGGGCGGTAAGATATTTCGTAGTTAAATTCTTCCAGGGTCTCTCGCCATCTGATCAGCTGGGCATTGTGGGTATCTGATTGCCAGAGCCATTGGAGTGACTGGTAGCCTGTGATGATCATCATGTGCGTCCCTGATGGGTAAGCCAGGAAGTGTTCAAGGGCCCAGATGATGCCTAGGCACTCCTGCTTGGTTGCGGCATAGTTCCACTCAGCCTGGTTAAGGGTGCGGCTGGTGCAGACGATGATGTGTTCTCGTCCCTCCTGGACTTGGGTGAGGATGGTGCCAATCGCTACAAGGGAAATGTCAGTGAACAATCGAAAGGATAGGGAGTAGTTGGGAAAGGAGACGATCGGGGCAGTGATGAGTTTGTTTTTGAGCTCAAGAAAAGCAGCCCATCTCTCATTGGTCCAGGTAAAGGGTTCTCCCTTCTGGGTCAGGTCGTGGAGGGGCTTGGCGATGTTAGTGAACCCCTTTACAAATTGTTGGCAGTAGGAGGTAAGGCCCAGAAATGCCAGGACTTCACGGACGTCTCATGGTAGGGGAATATCTGCGATGGCGCGCAGTTTGTCTGGGTTGGGGGCTATTCCGTCTCCAGAGATGACGTGGCCCATGAAAGAGACAGTTCTAGCTGCCAGGACGCACTTGGAGGGCCAGAGCTTGATGCCAACTTGGCGAATCCATTGGAAGACTTTCCTGAGGCACTGGAGGTGATTGGCCCTTGTTTTACCGACAACAACGGCGTCGTCCAGGTATGCCAGACAGATTTACCAGGCGAAGCTACTAAGGACAGACTCCATCAGCTGAGAGAAGGTGGCGGGTGAGTTGCAAAGGACGAATGGCAGGACGTTGAATGCATAATGTTTCCCGTTACTGGTGGAGAAGGCGGTCTTCCCTCTGTCCTCAGGGTGCACTGGGACCTGCCAATACCCCAACTGGAGATCTAGGATAGAGAACCAAGAGGCACCGTATAGGGAGTCAAGGGAGTCGTCGATCCTAGGGAAAGGGGTGGCATCCTTGATAGTTACATCGTTGGGGCGGTGGTAATCCACGCAGAAACGCATGGTGCCATCCTTTTTCTTGATGAGGACGATAAGGGAGGACCAAGGGCTGGTGGAAGGTGAAACAATGCCGGCATCGAGCATTTCCTGGACCTGCCAGTCTTCCTTTGTTTGTTGTTTCGGGTTCTTCCGCCAGGATGGTTGGCGGATCGGTGGCCCTGTAATGTGAATTTCATGTGTCAGGTAGGTGATGTGGCTGATATCTGAGGGGCCTGATGCAAAGAGGTCTTGAAAGTCCAGGAGGAGATGGCGAAGGGTGTCCAATTGGTGAGAGGAGAGGTGGCTGGGGATGGTGGGCATTGGAGCAGGGGAGGAAGGGGGGATGATGAGGCATGACTCTGCTTCTTCCATTTCTCCCACCACGAGCCCGTTTGGTAGCGTGAGGGGGGACGTGGTGATGTTTGCAATTTGGACTGCCGCGATGTGTGGGGGAGAAAGGTGGGGGGCAGGAGACAGGCCGAGAGTGTTCCGGGCGGCAAGTCGGGGGAGAATAGGACAGATGTTCCTGTAGGCCTGTTTAACGGCAGCCATGTTTCATGTTGGGGGGGAATCGTTATGGTGGTGCTGGTGGTGGCAGGGAAGGTCAGGGAAGGGGAGGGGAACTGGGTGAGGTGGGAGGTGGGGAAAGGGGCGGAGATGGGGGGGAAGGGGGAGGCCAGGGGAGGGGGGACGGGGTGTGCAAGTGCACACTGCCTTAGGGGGGTCATGGAGGGAAGGGGGGTTGGGGGTTTTCGGAACTGGAGCTGCCACTTGTGGTAGTCGATGGTAGCTTGTAGTTTCTGTAGCAGGTCCAGTCCCAGGTATCCATCATAATTACGACAGGTGGAATCAAGCACTATGAACTTGTGTTGTGTGGATACTTGCCGGTGGGTGTCAGTGCGTAGGGCCCGGGTTTCCCCACGAGTGGGTAGGGGGTCATCCCCTGCATCTACGAGATGAGTTGACGTAGGGAAAAGCGGGCTGAAAGCTGACATGACGGGAGTAGAAGTGGCTGTACAGACAATACCTGGCCGCTCCCGTATCGACCAGAAGCCTTGCTTTTTACCCCATTCAGCCTCATCTTGTCATAGACTGGGGGGCGGTATCTGAGAGAGGTGGCCCCTGCCACTGTGGGGAGGTGCAGGGGCAGTCCGAAAAATCCAGCTGTTGTTGGATTTCCTCTTCTTCTGGCTCCATTTCCCCGGGATCGGTGTCTCCTGCAGGTGCAGGTTTGTCCTCAGGGCCCTCACTTTCAAGGGAAGACACTTTGCATCGGCTGGGGTGGTTAGCTTGTGCCTGGCAGCTTTGAGCTGTTCGTGGATGTCGTGGAGTGGACATCGGTGGCTGTATGCGGAGAACTCTCAGGGGTTGACTGAAATGAGGTTCTGGTTCTCCTTGTGCCTGGGGCGCTTGTTCGTGGGGTGAGCCCTGGGTAGGCTGGTTGTCGGCGTAGGGCTCGTGTGGGGTAGAGGAAGTCATGGCTTCTTGTGTGGTGTGGGCTTATTCTTGGGGAATTTGCTAACCACGTTGATTTGCTGGGGGGCGGAGCGGGAGGTTAAGAGTCGCTGAATCAGCTGGATGTCCCAGTCAACGTCCCCTGTTGGGTCATGTTTGGTGCAGTGCTCCTTGACCATACTGGGGAGGACTCTAAGGAGGGTGTTAAATGTGTGTTGTTCCTGGGTTTCATCATCTGTCTCCGGGTAAACGGCAGTGACAAGTCACCTGGCCTGGATCAGAGTATCGTCCAAGTTACCGTCGTATGTTAAACTATCCAACTGGGATAGTGCTACTACCTTTCCTTGCGTGGGTGTGATGGCGTGTATAACCAATTTGGTGAAGTTTGCCCATGTTAACTCGGGGACGACTTTTGGTGCAATGTTGGCTGCGGCTTTGCCCAATAGTGGTAGTGTGACAGCTATTTTCTGCCTGTCATCTTCGAACCCAATATCCAGCAATGGCTTAACTATTGATAGATATGTGTGGATGTCATACTGTTCTGGGTCGAATTTGGGCAATTGCACTTGTGGCTTCATTGCCATTTTGCCGATTTCCCTGTTTGCTCCTCTCTATGTATGCCTGGGTTAAGAACCACCGCTGTCCACCAGTGTTATGTTAGGCGTTCAAGGGTCGGCTTCCTGTCCCCAGAACGCCTAGAGTGCAGCTGGGTTCCCTTTCCAGACAGGAGCTTAGACACAGTATAAGAGGAACATGGCATAAAAACACAGGGCAACAACCTTACACGTGTATTGACAAATTCTTTACTGTGGAACAGGAAGACGTTTACACAATATGCTCATCAAAATTATTATATAGGCTGGTAGGTGGATTTGGAGTATCGCACAGGATACTAGATAGACAGGACTCTTAATTACAGTCTCTGCACAAGAGGCCCTTTTCCACTAGGGAGGCAAAACACTAGTTTACTAGTTCAGGGGAATTTGCTCTGGCACTGACTCGGGTTCTAGTTTCACGATAGTTATAAAAGTCATGACACTCTTTTCTGTTTCTTGATTTACACAGGGTGGCAGAACACTGACACAGAGTTATAAGAGTGACACTGAGTGTTTGCCTCTCACCTTACACAGAATAGATATGCACTGCTTCAAGTGTTTTTCCTGACTTCACTGAATCACACTTTTCGCATATACTGCACAGTCCTGGCCTCTCGTTGTCAGTCTGTAAGAGCCATACTGTATATCACTGTCACTGTTAAGGAATGTCACTGATCGTGCAAAGGGGAAGAGGGGCAACCTGGGGGACTCACAGTCGTCGGCCTGAGGTAGGCGGAGTCCCTTCAAGAGTCCTTTCATCCCGCGGCCACGGACCACTCTCAGGGGCGTCATCTCTCGTCGAGGGTTTGGGCTGGGTGTGGTAAAGGGCCCCTCACTGTCAGGGCTGGGATTAATCCCCGAGCTAGACCTCATCAGATCATAGAGCCCTGCTAAGGTTACAATAGAGCGCTACCCCTCCCAGCACAGCAGCCACCGGGCGGGGCATGAACTCGCAACCTCACGGTTACGAGCCCAACACCCTACCACCCAGCTACCACGCTCCCCAGTGTCAGGGCTGGGGACTGGGGTCTGATCCCTGGGGCTTGGGCCAAACAGATCCTGGAAGTGCTCCATAAGATGCCTGGTGGAGGAAGGGCGCCGCCTTCGTCAGGGAGGGGTGAGGTTTCGCCCGAGGGTCCTGGGGACGCCCTCAGAGGCCCGTTGACTGCAGTCTCTTTCTTGTGGTGTCGCCGTCAGATTGAGGCTGGGGCATCGCTCCCGGCTGGAGTCTGTTGGGTGGAGGTCCTCCTCGGGGGCCAACTGGTTGGAGAAGAGCCCCGGAGATAACACCAGGCCTCTCCACCAGTCCTCAGGGCAGAAGTCCTCCTCCTGGAGGTTGCCTCAGTCTGGGTGAACAGAGGAGCAGCCTGCACTCCTGCCGGTAGGCATGGTCGACTGCAAGTAACCCTCGTGTCATGGAGTCACAGGGGTGAGGGGCTTTTGTGTCCCTCCCCGGCGCGGTTATGGGCCGTTGCTGGGTTCCCTTGGGCTACAGACAGAGGGCGACTATGGGCTGTCCCTTCTCTGTCGGTGCGGCTTTGGGCCATCACTGGGGACAGACTCCCTGACGGGGACGCAGACGAAGCGCGGCTGTGGGCTGTCACTTGCCTGTTGGCACGGCAGTGGGCCGTCGCCGAAGTCCCGTATGGAGGGCAACGTGTAGGCAAGAAGTGGCTATGGGCCATCTCCTGCCTACGGGCACAGCCGTCTCCTTAGCAGAGCGGCTATGGGCTGTCTCTTGGTTTGCGCAGCTTTGGACCATCGCTGAGGTGCTGCCTGGAGCTGTGGGGTCAGCTCCACCCTGATCCTGGTGAGGGCTAGCTTGCCTGAGAGGTAGTGCACTTAGACTGGGGTAGTCTCGTCAAGTGCCTTCCGGAGAATAGGGGCGCACAGCCCAGATGAACTTATGTCTGTATAGACTGGACATGCCATGCACTCTGTCTACCCCTCTGTTGTCTCCTCCTGGGGGTGTGGTGGCGACCTAGGTTGCCGTGGCCGGTATTTCAAATTTATATAAAGATGGGAGTCAGAAAATCAGTCTTTATCAATACAGGTTCTGTGTACTGACAGGAGACCTGCCTAGGGTTTTATAGGGGTTATACTTCCCTGTAGAGAGGTTGTGGGGGAGGTTAGTATACCATTATCTGAAAAATAAAAAATCATTATCTCCGAGGGCCTTGGCTTAAATATGACAAATAAACAGGGGATCAATGAACCGGCATGTTCCATTATCTAAACTGATCCCTTTTTTAAGATTACTCCTTACTACATTATATGCTTCCTGACACCAGATTGTTTTATTTAGTTACTTCTGGTCGTGGGCAATTTCATACTGTATTACAACAAGTACTGTCAATCATGTAGGTCAGGGATGTTTCCTAATATATCAGAACTTTTCCCACACAATTCATGCCTTTTTTTTTTTTTAAGCAAGGAAGAAGGAACCAAAGGCCAGGGGCCTGCAGACTGCTCCCTCCAAGAAAAAACAAGAACAAGAGAGAGCCAAATTCAAAATCTGTTCATGCTGAGATGCCTGGACACACTGCATTTGAAAGACTGGAGATCGTGGGCAGTAGGAAAAACAGAGGGAGGCAGTTCCAGAGTTGACCTGTTGCATACACGAAGGACTGGGAGTAGCGGTTAACTCTTGCATTAAAGAGTTGGACAGAAAAGGGATGAGAGTTTGTTGCTAGACGGGTGCTATGTGTCCGCCGTAGTAGTGGTGGGATGGAGGCAGATATTTCAGAGGAGCAGTGACCATTGAAGTAGCGACAGAAATGAAATAAAGATGCAACAGTGTGGCAAAGAGACAGAGGTTGAAGGATACCAGTAAGAGGAGGGGAGTTAATGAGATGGAAAGCCTTTGACTCCACCCTGTTGAGAAGTGCTGTGTGTAGGGAGCCTCCCCACACATGACATTTGTACTCTACACAGGGACGAATAAAAACCGTGTATAAAGTCAACAACTGTGCAGGGGTAAAGAAGGTATGAAGTCAGCTTAGCACACCTAATCTCTTGGAAGCAGTTTTTACAAGAGGTAATATGTTCTTTCCAAGATAAATACCGACAGAATGAAACCCCAAGTATGTTTAAAGATGATGCAGGATTGAGCCAGATATTGTAAAAAATTAGAGGGTATTCCTGTGAAAGATTTTGTCGGGTTAGTAGATGAAAGACCTGAGTTTTTGATGCGTTAAAAACAACAAGGTTATTTTTACCCAAATCAGAGATACGAGCCAAGTCAGACATTAGGTGTGCCATAGCCTCATCCCTTGTTTCTTGAAGAAACTACTGAGATGGATGCTGCAGGAAGCGAATGGAAAGGGGATGGGTGGGGTCATCAGCGTATGAGTGGAAAGGGTTATATGTACAGCTTAGAAGATCAATGATGAATAAAGAAGAGTGTTGGTGATAGGACAGAGCCCTGAGGAACACCACTGTTGATAGATCTAGGAGAAGAACAGTGGTCGTCTACAACAACATCTATAGAACGACCAGAAAAGAAGCTAGAGATGAAGGCACAGACAGAAGGATAGAAACAATAAGAGGGCAGTTTGGAAATTAAAGATTCCTGCCAGACTCAATCAAAAACATTTGAGATGTCAAGTGCAACGGCAAAGCATTCGTCAAAGTCTCAAAAGGAGGATGAGCAAGAGTCAGAAAGGTAGATGAGAAGGTAACTAGTGGAGCATCCCTGACAGAACCCATACTTATGACCAGAAAGATGGTTGTGATAGGAAACTTGCTTTATTATTATTGTTTTTTTTTTTTCAGAACATATGTGAAAAATTTTGAAATACAGGATGTTAAAGCAATTGGGCAATAGTCAGATCGCTGGGAATGGTCATCCTTCTTTGAGACTGGCTGAATGAGAGCACATTTCCAGCGTGAAGGAAAGGTGCAAGTTGACAGCCAAAGACGAGGGTTTACCTATGCAGGGTGTAAGCACAGATGTTCAGTTCTTGAGGACAACAGGAGGGACCCCATGAGGCCCATATGCCTTGTCAGTACTAACGCCAGTGATGGCAGAAAATACATGAATTGAAGAAGTTTTCATGTCAGCCATGAAGAAGTCAGAGGGGGAAAGAGATGGAGGGAGAGCACCTAAATCGTCGAAGGAGGAATTGGAGAAGAAAGTCTGAGAGAAGAGTTCTGCGTTATCACTAAAAGAAATAGCTACAGAGCCATCAGGGTGGAAAAGAGGATGATGAGGTAAAGTTGTTAGAAAGGTTTCTGGCAAGGTGCCAGAAGGAGCGGGAGAATTCGAGTTGGAGAGTTAAGAGCATTTAGTACGGATGAAATTATTTTTAGCAATGCGAAGAACAGACTTAGTAGGATTCCGGGCAGAAACACAAAAAGGATGAGATTCAGGGATGGGTTGGCACCAGTACCTTTTGTAGACCTCCTCCTTGTTGTGGAGAGCATTAGAACAAGCGTGATTAAACTAAGGCTTTTTGCATTAGTCAAAGGATATGAGAAAGGAATGTGTGCTTCCATGCCCGAGAGAATAACCTCTAATGTGCATGGCATGGCACATTCAGATGGCTCCCGGCCATGGAGACAATAATCATTCCAGGGAAAATCAAAGAAGTATTGCCTGAGGGCATCCAATCAGCAGCTCCAAGGTGCCACAGCTGATGTTTCTTTGGAGGGTTCACAGGCCGTACTGGAGCAATATGACAGGTTAAGGTGATAAGGTTGTGATCGGAGGAGCCCAACAGAGAGGAAAGATTTACAGCATAAGCAGAGGGATTAGGTGTAAGAAAGAGGTCAAGTATGTTGGAACTCTCTCCAAGGCGGTCAGGGATACGGGTAGGACACTGTAAAAGCTGCTCTAGGTGATTAATGATAGAAAAGATGAAGGCTTGTTAACCAGGTGTATCGGTGAAAGGAAAGGAGAGCCAAAGGTGGTGTTAAACATTGAAATCTGGAATGGAGATTTCAGAGAAAGGAGAAATGGATAGGGTGTGTTCCATCGCAGTAATAGATAGTCACAGAATTTTTTCATAGTAGAATTAGGGGATAAGTAAACAGCACAGATATATTTAGTCAGAGAACGACAAGAAAGCCGAAGCCAGAGAGTAGAGACTTCACATTAATCAAGTTCAGGAACATGGGAGCAAGATAAATCGTTGTGGACATATACACAACAGCCACCTTTGGCTTTGAAATGAGTATAAAGTAGGAGGATGAGAGAAGGATTTGCTATCAGTTGCCTCAGACACCTAAGTCTCCGTTAGGAAGAGAAGGTAATGTTTAGAGGACGACAAGTGGTGCTCAACAGAGAGAAAGTTAGAGGAAAGGTCCCGAATGTTGCAGAAATGAAGAAGTGAGCCAGACAGTGGTTCCAGGCATCTCCCTAGGTCGTCACCGGGAGAGGGGCGGATGCTGCTGTATAAGCTTTAAGAAACTGACAAATCAGCTTCACAGACAGCAATGGAACTTTTTTTTTTTAATTAAATGGTGACAACCATTTCAACATGATGTCTTGCTAACTCCAGATCTTATTCTGTTCCAGAGAAATGATCAAACAGTTTAAGTATGATATAGCTTTCATTAACTTCGTGGCTACAGTGCTCTCCCATGATGAAGTAAATCGTATGATTGCGGCAAGACAACAATGACACCCTGAACGAGGAGAGTTAACACCCAGGTTTACTAAGATTCACTTCTGCTAAATTCATCTAGCATTAGCCGGAATAATATATTAAAGCTGTCCTGATCATGAAAAGATAACTGGTATTACCACTCACAGGTGAATTTTCTTACTCTCAGCTGAATAAAGCTGTCTGCATTTCCTGGAATAATATACAGTACTAGACTTATACAAGTCAGGAGAGGGCTCATGACCAAAAAAATCCAATAAAGTTGACTAAAATGCAGTATAGTGCCACAGGAGGCGAACCAACACCCCCACAAGGAGCCCATAGAGGAGCAACGGCAGCACGCCGGGACTCGGGGCGACAACGGCATAAGTCCGCCCGGGTCACGTGCCCCTATGACCTGGAGCTCGCCCGCCGCCACCATAACAGGAACACCAGACTACCTTCCGGGCGAGCCTTCCCCAACCAACATCGGGGTGGAGCTGTTTCTCCAGCTCCTGCCAGCACACCTGAGACGGCCTGTAGCTGCTCAACCCTCCTGAAGGAGACGGCCTGTAGCTGCTCTGAGGGAAATAAGGAGACGGCCTGCAGCCGCTCCCGCCTTCATCAGGAGACGGCCTGTAGCCGCTCTGAAGGTGCCCTTCTTGAGACGGCCTGTAGCCGCTCAACCCTCCTGAAGGAGACAGCCTGTAGCCGCTCTGAGGGAAATCAGGAGACGGCCTGCAGCTGCTCCTGCCTTCGTCAGGAGATGGCCTGTAGCTGCTCTGAAGGTGCCCTTCCCGAGACAGCCTGTAGCCGCTCAGCCCTCCTGAAGGAGACGGCCTGTAGCCGTTCAACCCTCCTGAAGCAGACAGCCTGTAGCCACTCTGAGGGGAATCAGGGGACGGCCTGCAGCCACTCCTGCCTTCATCAGGAGACAGCCTGTAGCTGCTCTGAAGGTGCCCTTCCCGAGACGGCCTGTAGCTGCTCAATCCTCCTGAAGGAGATGGCCTGCAGCCACTCTGAGGGAAATCAGGAGATGACCTGCAGCCGCTCCTGCCTTTGTCAGGAGACGGCCTGTAGCCACTCTGAAGATGCCCTTGGGTCTGCTGGTAGCTGCTCCCCTCCCCATGCCACGGCCAGTAGCCGGGCCTTGGTAACAGCCTGTAACCGCGCCCCTAGAAGGCCACAGCCAGTAGCCGGGCCCTACGGCAGGAGACGGCCTATAGCTGCTCCTCCTTCTGGAGCTGACTCCTGTTCTCCCATCCCCAACTGAGAGGGAGTCCCCAGCCTAGAGGAGTACTGGAGAGGCCCTGTGACTTCCCCCGGCCTCTTCTCCCTGCAACCAGCTCTGGAGAGGACCCACCTGACGGACCCCGACGTAGGCCGGTGCTGCAGCCCCTTCCTGACAGCGCTGACAACCACCAGGGACCGCAGCCCTCAGCAACCTCAGACCGCCCCCAGGACCCCCGGGTGGGATCTCCCCACACCCCGATGCCAGAGATCTTCATCCTCCGTCAGGCGCCTAAGTGAGAAGTTCAGGCAGTTGTTCGGCCCCAGCCCTGAGGGTCACACTCCCATCCCCAGCCCTGAAAGTGCGGGGCCCTTCGCCACCCACAGCCCCGGAGGAGGGAGGACGTCCCTGTGCGTGATCCCATGGCCTCTGGATGCAGAGGCCCCCGGTGGCACCCAGCCCCCTCAGTAGTAAGGCTGTGACACCTCTGCCGCCCTTGTACCTGTCCACCACAATGCCTAGATCAGAAATGAGTGACAGTGATAGCACAGTGTCCGTGACTCAGTGACATGAAGGCAGAGCAGTGACCTAACCCATAATGGAAGTCAGTAAGAAAGCACCAGTGATAATATCAAAGTGGTGGAGTGAGTAAAAGTGACAGTGCAACCGTGACTGCAGCCACGCAGTGAGATACGGGTCTACTGTATTGAATACGCTACCATCTGATAACACCTCCTAATACTAAATCTGTACACAGACCCCAGTGCTAAAGTAACACTTACCAACAGTGAAACAGTACCAGCTACTCCACGAATATATAAAACTTGGACTTCCTATAACTAATAATACATAAACCTCTGCCCCGAGTGCTATTAATTTTGACTTGAGCAGTATCCTGTGTGATACCGATAACCCATATCTAGACGTAAGAGTTGTAATTGTCCAGTGTATCTGTATCCGTGACATCTACCCGTTCCACTGTACAACTTAGTAATACACGTGTAAGTTTGTTGCCTTGAATTTTTGTGTCCTGCCACTCTTCTATTTGTCTAAGCTCCGATCTAGAAAGAAAGCCCAGCTACACACTAGGCGTTTAAGGGACGGGAAGCCGACCCGTAAAACACCTAGCATTACACTGACTTTCTGTATTTATACCACAATGAGTTAGTTAAGGGATGTTTAGCACTGTTCTCCTACTTGAATACTTACCTGTTCGCATCCTAGACCTTGGAGATTTCATACCAAGAAACTGGAAGGATGGATGATGGATGGATGGAAGGATAGATGGATGGATGGATGGATGGATGGAAGGGTGGATGGATGGATGGGTTGATGGATGATGAATGGATGAATGATGGATGGACAATAGATGTATGGATGATGGATTAATGGATGTAAAATGCGTGAGCTACAGCATAGTGCCCCCAGAAACTCCCCTACAGGTAACATGCGGCAAGCTACAGCATTGTGCCCCTAGAAACTCACCGACACCCCCAACCGGACCCCACAGAGTAGCCGCAGCTGAACCGCAGGATGCAGTGCAACAACGGCACAAGTCAGCCCGGGCCATGCGCCCCTATAACACTCAGCCTCCTCACTGTCACCCTAGTAGGAATTCAACACTACCTTTGGGGAGAGGGACCGCCAGATCAGATCGGGGTGGAGCTGCCTATCCAGCTCCAAACAGCGCCCCTTAGGAGACGGCCGATAGCCGCTCCTGCCTTCTACAGGAGTGTGCTCATAGCCTCTCTGAAGGTGCCTTCTCTTTAGGGACGGCCGATAGCCGCCCGCCTCTTGTAAGGGAATCGGTGTCTCACCGACCTGAGGGTAATCAGGAAATGGCCGATAGCCGCTCCTGCCTTAGTCAGAAGCTGTCCTTCCAGGGAGGGCCGATAGCTGACCTACACCCCCAACTGCAGGAGACGGCCGATAGCCGCTCCTCCCTCCAGCAGAAGGAGACAGCAAGTGGCTGCTCCAGCCTTCGCCAGACGGCTGATAGCCGCTCCGAAGGTGCTGCCCCCTAGTTGGCAGATAGCCGCTCTTCCCACCAGCAGAAGGAGACGGCAAGTGGACGCTCCCGCCTTTGTCAGACGCCGATAGCCGCTCCAAAGGGGCTGCCTCCAAATCAGCCGATAGCCACTCCTCCCTTGGCAGAAGGAGGTGGCAAGAGGCTGCCCCCGCCTTCATCAGATGGCTGATAGCCGCTCCGAAAGTGCTGCCCCTGAGTCGGCCTATAGCTGCTCCTACCTCCGGCAGAAGGAGACGGCAAGAGGCCGCTTCTGCCTTCGTCAGATGGCCAATAGCCGCTCCGAAGGTGCTGCCCCCGAGTCGGCCTATAGCTGCTCCCCCTCCCTCCTGCAGGAGACGGCCTGGGGCCGCTCCCACCTTCGTCAGATGGCCGATAGCTGCTCTGAAGGTGTCCAGAGGCACGCTGATTCCCCCACTCAGGCCATGGCCAATAGCCGGGCCTTGGCGCCTCATAGTCGCGCCCTAGGGCAGCCACGGCCAATAGCCGGGCCCCACGGCCAGAAAGAGGTGAGAGCAGTGTCACTGCCCCAGCGTGAGACGAGTGTCCAGACCTCCAACGCAGAGGGACCCCAGAGAGGCCCTACAGCCTCCCCCAGCCTCTGCTCCCTATGCCTGGCCCTGGAGAAGACCCACCTGACGGACCCTAATTCAGGTCGGTGCCACAGCCCCTCCCTGACGGCACCCCTTGACTCTGGGGACCGCAGTCCTAGGGTACTCCAGGCCCTCCCCAGGACGCCCGGGCGCGATCTCCCCATGCCTCAATGGCGGAAGACCTCCACCTCCGGCCAAGACCTGAGCCAGAGATTTCTGGACCTGTTTGGCCCCAGCCCTGGGGGCCACACCCCGTACCCAGCCCGGAGAATATGGACCCCTTCACAACCTGCAGCCCTGGACGAGAGACGACGCCCCCGCGAGTCGTCCCGTGTCCTCTCGGCAGGCCCTCCCCTGGCGGTGCCCCTGTTCAGGCAGAGTTGTCACCGGCATGTCTCCCTGCCGCCCCCACCATATAAGTGACTTATGTTAAGTGTGATGTTGCCCCAAAGTTAGTGTAACAGTGATACAGTGACTTAGTATATGTCGAATAACAGAGCAAGTGTTCAGAAGATAACGGGAGAATACGTGATATCATGGGGCGGATTAATAAGGATGAGTGTAGAGACTAAGTTCTGGTGAATCAGACTCACGAGTGTCGCCCTTGTATAAAATCAGTAAGACTCCTAGCACGAGAGATTCTCCTTAGTAAAATATCCAGATGTCCCTTGCTACCAGGAAATAGTGAAGAGAAAGTGTTAGTAATAACCTCCCGCTCGTATTACCGCAAACATAACGAAACTCTCAGTGTCTTCCACCCTCCCTTAATAAATCTCCTCTCAGCAGTCAGTGCTATGCAAGAACCTGGACTAGCAATATAATCAATTATCAAAATCCCCTTGCTACCAGAAAATACTAATACAGAATCCATAACATCAATTCCCTCCTAATATTACTATAACTTAAATCTGATCCTCCGTGCATCACCCCTCCCCCCCCATGTAAAACCCACTCTCACTCTTCCACGCGCACTGCGACCCTGTGTTCCAAGTACACCTGTGCACTAAACCTACAGTAGAGTGTTAGCATCAGTGTCTGTTAAGCTAGTATCCTGCAAGATACTGATTATCTAGTTAAGGTTTTATTCTCCACCATATACTGTGTTGTATTATCTGCTGTTTTTGTCCTGTGTCTTACTGTGATAATATACATGTAAAGGTTATTGCCTGGAGTTTTTGTGTCCTACCTCTCTTTATTGCACTAAGCCCCGGTCTCGAAAGAGGACCCCACTACACGTTAGGTGTTCTAGGAACGAGAAGTTGGGCCTTTTTCACCTAGCATTACACTGGTGGCCAGCGGTGGTTCTTGACCCAGGTGTAAAAGAGAGGTAGTGAGGAAATATCTGGCAAAATGGCAACAAAACCTCACGTATAACTACCCAAGTTTGACCCCGACCAGTACGATATACACACGTATCTGGCAATCATTAAACCCTTACTGGACATTGGCTTTGATGACGATCAGGAAAAAATTGCAGTCACACTTCCACTATTGGGCAAAGTGGCGGCGAACACTAGCACTGAAAATCGTTCCGGAGCTCACCTGGCAGAACTTTACAAAGTTTGTTGTTCAGGCCATCATCCCATCATTAGGGAAAGTGGTGGCTCTATCCCAACTGGATAGCTTCTCATTTGACGGGGATTTGAATAATACCCTGATACAGGCAAGATGCTTAGTTACTGCTGCCTACCCGGAGGCAGACGAGGAAACCCGGAATCAGCACACGTTCAACACTCTTCTCAGAGTGCTTCCAAGTGTTGTCAAACAACATTTTACTATCCATGACCCAACTGGAGACATGGATGGAGATGTCCAGCTCATACGGCGCCTCCTGACCGCCTGCCCTACTCCCCAGCAAATTAATGTGGTGAAGAAATTTCTCACTCAATCCCCGGCTCCCCTGACCATGCCACGTCTGCCCTTGCCTCACACCAACCCCACCCCGGCACCGAGCCCGCCTAGGGCACACCCCTCCCGCCGGCATCCCGCCTCTCAGGAAAATCCAAACCTGATCCTAGTGAATCCATGGGAATTCACAGCCTGCAGCTCCCGGTGTCCCCTACATGACATACAGGACCAGCTTAAGGCTGCCTGCCGCAGGCCCACGGCCCTGGGTTCACGTAAGGTGTCCTGTCTGGAGGGCGAGGCCCCGGAAGATGAACTGGCACTCATGAAACAGCCCCATCCTGGGGAACAGGAGCAGGAACAGGAAAATGAAAGCCCCAGACAGCTGGGTTTTTAGGCCTGACCCCGCACCAACCCACGGTGGTGGGGGCCATTACCCCTAAGTATCACCCCCCAGTGTACCACAAGATGAAATTGAATGGCGTGAAGGCCAGACTGTTAGTCGATACGGGAGCAGCCAGATCCTGCCTTAACAGCCACTATTTCTCCCACCATAAATCGACCTTTGGCCCACTCTGCCCCACTGCCACTCACCTTGTGGTGTGGGGGAAGTGGGGGATGGCCCCCTACCCATCCGTGGGGAGACATGGACCCTACGGGTCAACACCCACCAGCTGGTGTCAACCCAACACTAATTCATTATTTTTGACTCCTCCTGCCGGAACTACAACGGGTATTTAGGACTGGACCTACTCCAGAAACTTGGAGCTACAACAGACTGCCGCTATCGGCAGCTCCAGTTCCGTGCCCCACCCAACCCCACCCAGGCTGTTTGCACCTGAATGCCACGGCCCCAGCCGGAAGATTCGCCCCCTTCCCCGCTCCTGCCCTCCCCCCACCCCCCTCTCCTCTTCCCGTGCCCCCCTCACCACCCCTCCTCCCTCTTTCCCCGCCACCGTCTCCGCTGCCGTTACCATTCCCGCCCGCCACAAGGCCTGGGTGCCCCTTAACCAGCCCTCCGGTCCCTCTGTCTTGTTCTCCCCCCTCCTCCCGGCGGCAGCCCTCTCTGCCTGCCTTTTGTCTCCCACTTTTCTCCCCCACATCACACCGCCGTCCGTATCGCTAACCTCGCCCCTTCCCTCCTTACCTTCCCCAAAGGGCTCATCATCGGAGAGATGGAGGAAGCTGAGCCCTGTGCCCCACCCTCCTCCCACTTCCCTACCCCCCTGCCCCCCATTCCCGACCATCTCTCCCCCCAGCAGTCAGACACCCTATGTCGCCTTCTCCTGGATTTCCAGGATCTGTTTGCAACAGGACCAGCAGACATAGGGCACACCACGTACCTGTCGCCTGAGATTCACACGACAGGCCCACCCATTAGACAGCCTTCCCGACGGAAGAATCCTCGACAAAGGGAGGAAGAGGACCGCCAGGTATGTGAAATGAGAGGCTGGCGTCATTCCTCCTCCACCAGCCCCTGGTCTCCCCCGTCATTCTAGTGAAAAGGAAGGACGGCACGATGCGATTTTGCATCGATTACCGCCGCCTGAACAACATCACCATCAAAGATGCCGCCCCCCTCCCACGAATCAATGGTTCCTTAGATTCCCTTTATGTGGCGTCTTGGTTTTCCACCCTCGACCTCCAGTCTGGATACTGGCAGGTCCCTGTGCATCCAGAACATCGAAGCAAGACGGCCTTTTCCACAAGCAACGGCAAACATTACGAATTTAATGTCCTGCCGTTCGGCCTGTGCAACGCCCCTGCCACCTTCTCCAGGCTAATGGAATCTGTCCTGAGCGGCCTCACCTGGGAAATATGCCTGGCTTCTTTAGACAACGTCATTGTCTTTAGCCAGACCTGGGCTGACCACCTGCAGCGCCTCTGCCGAGTCTTCACTAGGATTCGCCAGGCAGGCCTTAAGCTCCATCCCTCTAAATGTGTCCTGGCCGCCAGGACTGTCTCATTTCTGGGACACATTATTTCCCAGGCAGGAATCTCCCCAGACCCCGATAAGCTCCGCGCCATAGCGGATATACCGCCACCACAGGACGTCCACAGCGTCCGTACCTTCCTAGGACTAACGTCCTATTACCGTCGCTTCGTGAAGGGGTTCGCCCATATTGTAAAGCCCCTTCACGATCTGACCAAGAAGGGGTAGCCTATCCTCTGGACGAAAGAGAGGTGAGCTGCTTTTCAACAGCTCAAAGACAAGCTCGTCTCTGCCCCCATCGTAGCCTTTCTCGATTATGCCCTTCCCTTTTGCCTCTACACTGATGTTTCCCTCACCGCCATAGGCGCCGTACTAGCCCAGGTACAAGCCAGTCGGGAGCACATCATCACCTGCGCCAGCCACACCTTGAATCAAGCCAAGAGGAATTATGCCACGACCAAGTGGGAATGCCTTGGCATAGCGTGGGCTCTCCAGCATTTCAGGGCTTACCTTTCCAGGACCCAGGTCGCTATCATCATGGACCACCAGTCACTCCAGTGGTTACGCCAATCTGATTCTCACAACGCCCAACTCGTCAGGTGGCGCGAAACCCTGGAAGAATTCCATTACGAGATCTCCTACAGACCCGGGAAACTCCACACTAATGTAGATGCCCTCTCCCGCCTCCCCATCCACACGGTACAACCAGAAACTGACCTGCAACAATGGCACTGCAAGGAGCTACCCCCCTGGATCCCCTCCCACCTGTTCAGCAAACTATACCGTCAGGGTGACCACCTCCTAACCCCATCCGGGCTTATCCTCCTGACCCTCGCTGCGGCGCGTGACACCCTGCGCCACCTTCATGCCCATAACGGCATCCACCTGGGCACCAAGAAACTACTGCAGGTGTTCAACGACACCTACTGGGCGCCAAACCCTTCCACCCCCGCCAAGGAAATCATTCAAAGTTGCCGTGCCTGTGCACTGGGGGAAGATATCACCCAAACCGCAGGACCCTCGGGCCACATCACCGCCCACAAGCCCTGGCAACTCCTCCCTCCAAAATCTGGGTATAAATATGTGATCACCTTCGTGGACACATATTCAAAATTTGTAGTAGCCTGCCCAGCCAAAGAGCATCATGCCGTCGCCGTCACCGATGCCCTTCTCCGACACGTGTTCCCTTATTTCGGCATTCCCCAGGCTATCCATTCTGATAATGCCCCGGACTTCTCCGGAAAAATCTGGGAAGAACTTGCCAGAACATTTTGATATAAAATCTCCCACTCCTCTCCTTACTGGCCACAGGGAAATGCAGTATGCGAACGTAGCTATCACACTATCTTGAATCAATTGCACACACGCATCAAGGCTACAAAAGACAAAGATTGGCCTGCTCACGTAAAGATTGTTCATTGGGGCATAAATTCCTGCCCCCGAGAAGACGGGGTTTCCCCATTTGAGAGGATATTTGATGAGGCCTCCCTTGTATTGCCACTATGCCAACACCTGCAACCACCCACCTCCGCTCCAACCACAGACCCATTGCACCTTCTGAAGGGCCGACTACACCACCTACAGAGAAATTTAGACCTCAGCCCCGACACAGCCTCCAACCCCTTCCACCCTGGCAACACCGTCATCGTCGCCCAACTCCCCACCCCACACAAAGTCATCCCCCACTTCACGGGGACCTACACAATCACCCACGTCCCCAACCCTTACCAAGTTGTCGTGGACTATCACGGCGCCCCATGTACCCTCCGAAACTGCCATGTGCGCCCTTTCCGCACACCCATCCCTGCCACCCCGGCCCCACACCCCCAACCTCCTCCTGTCCCTGCACCACCCCCCATTTCCACATAGGAGTGCTACATTTCCTCCTCACTCTCCCCCTCCACCCTCCCTACCACCTCAGCCTCCCCAGCCGCCACCACCCCCCCGCACCTAACCTGACATCTCACCTGTCACACCAGCCTCCCCTTGCTCTCGCTCATCCCTTCCTCCCGCCGCCCCACCCTTGCCACCCAGCCCCACATGTCCCGCCCATGCCACCACACCTTCACCACAACCGACTACCACTACTCCCAGCCCACCACCCTTATGGACGTCCACTCCGATGGCGTCACACCCCGCCACGCCCCCCACACGCCCAACGGCACGAACCACCCAACGCCACCCACCCCGCATGCCCACCTCCCCACCCACTCCCACCCTCAAAACCACAACCACCCGCTCAGGCCGCCTCTCATGCCCACCCGCCTGATACACCCATTCCCCTACACCACCCACCTCCCCACAACTTCATACTGTCATGCTACACCAAGCACAGATCCCCACCACATATATGCCCCAGAGACCCTATGCCGCATTACCATGACACAAAACCCGGCTCCTACCCTCGATGTCCAGCATACAGCATCACACCACACCACACCAGCAGCAACACCGAGCAAAATGAAAGTGCAACAGGCAGTATGGGCGCCTACCCTCGGCAGGAACCGCCGGCTCCGAGGACCACGCCACCTGCTGAACCTCCTCCGCTCCACCCCCACTACCTCCACGCTCTTCCTCACTTGCAATGTGGAGCGAGAAGAAAACCACCCCACTACTGCCTGGCAGGCCCTTCTCCAGCACCTCCAACCTGTTTACGCCACCCATGACACTCACGTCTATCACTTCCAGTCACGGGGACGTGACTTTTTCCAGGAGGGTGGTAAAATGTGTGAGCTACAGCATAGTGCCCCCAGAAACTCACCGACACCCCCACCCGGACCCCACGGAGTAGCCGCAGCCGAACCACAAGAAGCAGTGCAACAATGGCACAAGTCAGCCCGGGCCATGCACCCCTATAACACTCAGCCTCCTCACCGTTGCCCTAGCAGGAATTCAACACTACGTTCGGGAAGAGGGACTGCCAGATCAGATCGGGGTGGAGCTCCCTATCCAGCTCCAAACAGCGCCCCTCAGGAGATGGCTGATAGCCGCTCCCGCCTTCTACAGGAGTGTGCCCATAGCCTCTCCGAAGGTGCCTTCTCTTTAGGGATGGCCGATAGCCGCCCGCCCCTCATAAGGGAATTGGTGTCTCACCGACCTGAGGGTAATCAGGAGACGGCCGATAGCTGCTTCCGCCCTCGTCAGAAGGTGTCCTTCCAGGGACGGCCGATAGCCGACCTACACCCCCTCCTGCAGGAGACGGCCAATAGCCGCTCCTCCCTCCGGCAGAAGGAGACGGCAAGTGGCCGCTCCCGCCTTCGCCAGACGGCCGATAGCCGCTCCGAAGGTGCTGCCCCCAGGTTGGCTGATAGCCGCTCTTCCCTCCGGCAGGAGACAGCAAGTGGCCACTCCCACCTTCGTCACATGGCCGATAGCTGCTCCGAAGGTGCTGCCTCCGAGTTGGCCGATAGCCACTCCTCCCTCTGGCAGAAGGAGATGGCAAGAGGCTGCTCCCGCCTTCATCAGATGGCCGATAGCCGCTTCGAAGGTGCTGCCCCCGAGTCGGCCTATAGCCGCTCCTCCCTCCAGCAGAAGGAGACCACAAGAGGCTGCTCCCGCCTTTGTCAGATGGCCAATATCCGCTCCGAAGGTGCTGCCCCCGGGTCGACCTATAGCCGCTCCCCCTCCCTCCTGCAGGAGACGGCCTGGGGCCGCTCCCACCTTCGTCAAATGGCCAATAACCGGTCCAAAGGTGTCTAGAGGTGCCTGATTCCCCCACTCAGGCCACAGCCAATAGCCAGGCCTTGGCGCCTCATAGTCGCGCCCTTGGGCAGCCACGGCCAATAGCCGGGCCCCACGGCCAGAAAGAGGTGAGGGCAGTGTCACCGCCCCAGCATGAGACGAGTGTCCGGACCTCCAACGCAAAGGGACCCCAGACAGGCCCTACAGCCTCCCCCAGCCTCTGCTCCCTTTGCCTGGCCCTGGAGAAGACCCATCTGACAGACCCTAATTCAGGCCGGTGCTGCAGCCCCTCCCTGACGGCGCCCCTTGACTTTGGGGACCGCAGTCCTAGGGTACTCCAGGCCCTCCCCAGGACGCCCGGGCGCGATCTCCCTGCGCCCCAACGGCGGGAGACCTCCACCTCCGGCCGAGACCTGAGCCAGAGATTCCTGGACCTGTTTGGCCCCAGCCCTCAGGGCCACACTCCCGTACCCAGCCCGGAGAATATGGGCCCCTTCACAACCTGCAGCCCTGGACGAGGGAAGACGCCCCTGTGAGTTGTCCCGTGCCCTCTCAGCACGCCCTCCCCTGGCGGTGCCCCTGTTTCAGCAGATTTGTCGCCGGCGTGTCTCCCCGCCACCCCCACCGTATAAGTGACTTATGTTAAGTGTGATATTGCCCCAAAGTTAGTGTAACAGTGATACAGTGACTTAGTATATGTCGAATAACAGGGCAAGTGTTCAGAAGATAACAGGAGAATACGTGATATCAAGGGGCAGATTAATAAGGACGAGTGTAGAGACTAAGTTCTGGTGAATCAGACTAACGAGTGTCGCCCTTGTATAAAATCAGTAAGACTCCTAGCACGAGAGATTCTCCTTAGTAAAATATCCAGGCGTCCCTTGCTACCAGGAAATAGTGAAGAGAAAGTGTTAGTAATATCCTCCCGCTCGTATTACCGCAAACATAACAAAACTCATAGTGTATTCCACCCTCCCTTAATAAATCTCCTCTCAGCAGTCAGTGTGTATGCAAGAACCTGGACTAGCAATATAATCAATTATCAAAATCCCCTTGCTACCAGAAAATACTATGTCAGAATCTGTAACATCAATTTCCTCCTAATATTACTGTAACTTTAATCTGACCCTCTGCGCGTCACCCCTCCCCCCCCCCTGTGTAAAACCCACTCCTATTCTCCCACGCACTGCGACCCTGTGTTCCAAGTACACTTGTGCACTAAACCTAGAGTGTTAGCATCAGTGTCTGCTAAGCTAGTATTCTGCGAGATACTGATTATCTAGTTAAGGTTTTATTCTCCACCATATACTGTCAAGAGAGAATCTGTATTTTTACACAGGAAAAATCATCTGAGAAATTACCAATATGCCGGGAATCGGGTGTAGTAGTATGCTGCCTGGCTCTCACCTGAGAGTCCCGGGTTCGATTCCCGGCGTATTGGTAATTTCTCAGACCATATACTGTGTTGTATTATCTGCTGTTTTTGTCCTGTGTCTGACTGTGGCAATATACGTGTAAAGGTTATTGCCTGGAGTTTTTGTGTCCTACCTCTCTTTATTGCACTAAGCCCCGGTCTCGAAAAAGGACCCCGCTACACGTTAGGTATTCTAGGAACGAGGAGTCGGGCCTTTTTCACCTAGCATTACAGGATGTGTGATGGAATGACAATGGATGGATGGATGGAAGATGGTGGGATGGATGGATTAGATCATGATTGATGATTGTGATTGGTAACGATTATGGTACCCTACACAATAAAAATATACACGGTAATGCAATTTAATATCTGTATCAATAAGAAGAATATGGAAGGAAAAGAAAAAGAACAGGTACAGTAAGTCAGTCCTCATTGTATATCTAGGATTACATTTTCCAAAACATCACAAAACGGTACAAATCACTACTACTGCAAATTGTGGGAAAACAAGCAAATCAGCTGTACACATCAATGGAAGTGTAACGGGCAAACATTTCTAATGCTTATTTTGGATCTAACAGCAATACAGAACATGAAAAAAGGCAACTTAAAAGGTAACGTGAAGTGATGACACTGAGCAAGGCACTGTCATATGATCTAAAGGCGCATAAAATATGAGGGCAGAGTGTGAACCAGAGAGGCATGAAGTGTGAGGCATGAACTAAAGGGGTAGGAGGTGTGATGGCTGAACACCATGGGCATCAGGAACATCTTGTGCTCGTAACTCCAGCAACACTAGGGCACACTCCTTCTTCTTCCCTCCACAGGATAGCCACAGTGCTGCAACAAAAACATAATGCACTTATAGGCTTTGTACAGAAAGTCCTCATTGCTGCAAATGTTGCCTGTCTTGAGATTTATGTTTGCTACAGAGTTAACGTATGCGGCCAAAACATGTACAGGATTTGGTTCATGGATGATGGGCAACTCAGCCCTGCATAGTCCCACGTCACCCTTAGACAAGGTGTAGCACCCATTAGCCCATCAAAATAACAGTAGGTAGATGGTTACGATCATCCCAGGAGGTTTTGCCATGGGAATAACGGTGGTCGGTCAGTTCAACCCCTGGTGAACTCAATCCCAGTCAGTTCAACCCCTGGTGAAGTCAATCCCAGTCAACCCAACCCCAGTCAACTCTCCCTAGTCAATCCAACCCCAGTCAACTCAACCCCTGGTCAACTCAACCCTGGTCAACTCAACCCATGGTCAATTCAACCCTGGTCAACTCAACCCATGGTTAACTCAACCCCTGGTCAACTCAACCCCAGCCAACTCAACCCATGGTCAACTCAACCCCAGTCAACTCAACCCATGGTCAACTCAACCCATGGTCAACTCAACCCCAGCCAACTCAACCCATGGTTAACTCAACCCCTGGTCAACTCAACCCCAGCCAACTCAACCCATGGTCAACTCAACCCCAGTCAACTCAACCCCAGTCAACTCAACCCATGGTCAACTCAACCCCAGTCAACTCAACCCATGGTCAACTCAACCCCAGCCAACTCAACCCCAGCCAACTCAACCCATGGTCAACTCAACCCCAGTCAACTCAACCCACGGTCAACTCAACCCATGGTCAACTCAACCCATGGTCAACTCAACCCCAGCCAAGTCAACCCATGGTCAACTCAACCCCAGTCAACTCAACCCATGGTCAACTCAACCCATGGTCAACTCAACCCATGGTCAACTCAACCCTGGTCAACTCAACCCACGGTCAACACAACCCATGGTCAACTCAACCCATGGTCAACTCAACCCTGGTCAGTTCAACCCATGGTCAACTCAACCCAACGTCAAGTCAGCCCTGGTCAGTTCAACCCATGGTCAACTCAACCTTGGTCAGTTCAACCCATGGTCAATTCACCAGTGCACTGAGTGGTCCTGCCATCTGGTGGGAGTATGTGAATTTCTCCCAGAAACATGTTTTGCGGGTTTCAAAGATAAATTTTTCTATGCGCATTCATGTATAATACCTCATACCAATTAATCTGGCCAGGCATGTATGGCAACACTGTTCCAGCCGAGATTCTGATTGGCTGGAGGTGTTTGTATGATTTTGTTGTTGCTTAAACCAATACTCTCTCGATTATCTGATGTGATAGTAAGTTTTTTGACAATACAAACGTCAAAAGCAATATGAAATCTGTTATATACTTAACAACAATGAAATTTTCGTAGGAAGATAAAGATATGAGTCAACAAAGTCTTATAATACAGTCCGAGCCAAGGTCAGCATTGAACAATTCCTTTACATCTCCAGGACTCTGTAATATAACAGAGAATTAAGGAAAGCTGCTTAATCTAAGTGTTGGTATAACACATTTAAATTATAAGATCAGTCCATACTGTGATAATAGACGAGATATAATGAAATAATTTTCCTTTAGCCTACTTTGATTTTCGCAATTTTTTCAAACTTCCCTTCCCGCAGCACTCATCTTTTCATTGGATTTTTAATTATTCAGAGTTGTGGCATGATTGAAGGGTACGGACTAATCTTATAATTTAAATGTGTGTTATACCAATGCTTAGATTAAGCATCTTTCCTTAATTTTCTGTTATATTACAGAGTGCTGGAGACGTAAAGGAACTGTTCGAATGCTGACCTTGGCTTGGACTGTATTATAATACTTTGTTGACTCATATCTATCTTCCTATGAAAATTTCATTGTTATTAAGTATATAACGGATTTCATATTGCTTTTGACAATTGTATTGTCAAAAAACTAAGTATCACATCTGATAATAAAGAGAGTATCGGTTTAAGCAACAATGAAATCAAACACCTCCAGCCAGTCAGAATCTCGGCAGGAACAGTGTTGCCATACATGCCTGGCCGGATTAATTGGTATGAGGTATAGTTTCCTCAAATCACAAAATTTTTCCAATGCCTTTGACAATCATGCCATTAGTGAGTAAGTGGCATTAGAAGGGAAAAAAAAAAAAAAACTCGTAAAACAGGAATCATCTCCATAGAATTAACTTCTACATACAATTTTAAAATACCCGCCGCCACCGCACCACTCACCCCGCCACCCCCCACCCCACCACAAAGCCACCACCACACCACCACCCCAGGAGGACACCACGGCGGGGTTAGTGACCCAGGACAAGAGGGTCACCAGGACACCTCTGTCCAGAGTCCCTCTTCCCCGCAACTGTCACAACACCAGGTGAGCAGGAAGAGGCAATGACCCTGCAGGCGGGGCAGCCTTCACCAGGTTCGGGGTGGGGCTGATCCAGAGTCAGTCCGGGGCAACACCGCGGTGCGGCCACTGTACGTACCGGGGAAGGAGCGGTCACTGTACGCCCTTCAGTTGTTTCCCCCTGTGACACTGCCATCATGGCCACTGTACGTGAAGGGGGAGGGAGCGGCCACCATACACCCCTCAGTCACAGCCACCTCTGAGGACGGCCTCGAGGCGTTAGTTATTGAACGGGCCCCGACTGGCAGAAAGAGGAATAGTGGAACCACGATCACGGCCACCGTACGTGACAGGAAGGGAGTGGCCACTGTACGCCCCTCATCCACTAATACCCCCTACTACGGGAGTAACGCCTTAGTTACTTCCCGAAGGGCAGGCAGGCCCACAGCTACGGCCTTAGTATGTACAAGGGTACATAGACCCTCGGCTATGGCCTCAGTACGTACCGAAGAGGGCGCTGGCCTTGTGCACCCCTCTCCTGCCTTTTCATCCTCCAGGAGTAACACCGCATTCATGGCCACCGTACGTGACGGGGAAGGAGCGGCCACCGTACGCCCTTCAGTTACTTCCCAACAGGTGGGCGAGCACACGGCTACGGCCGCAGTGTGTGCAAGGGTAAGTAGACCCTCGGCTACGGCCTCAGCAAGCACCGGAGAGGGTGCTGCCCCTGTGCACCTCTCTTCTGCCTTTTCCTCCTTCGGGAGCAGCACCGCATTCACGGCCACCGTACGTGACGGGGAAGAAGTGGCCACCGTACGCCCTTCAGTTGCAAGCCCTAGGAGTCACAAAACCGCGTTCACAGCCACCATACGTGACGGTAAGGGAGTGGCCACCGTACTCCCCTCATTCGTGACTCTGAAGGCTCTCCCGGAGCAGGAGGTCCCTTCCGCAGCCGACCCCTTTCCTCTCGGCTGCATGGGATGCCCTTTGTCTCCCAACAGACAGCAGTTCCCAGGAGGTGCTGTCGGAGTGGTGGCGTGCCCAGTCCAAGCCCTACCATCTACCCCTGGGAGGTCCCTGTCCCTGACGGACACCCGACGGAGGCGACGCCGCAGTTCACCCCTGACGGCGCTTCTTCCTGTAGGCGGCCGCAGTCCCCGGACTCCCAGGTCTGGCCAGCAGCCCACAGGCCCAGACAACCCAGGCTCCCTCTCTCCTCGGAGCCAGAGGCGCCAGGCCCGCCTCCTGCAGCTGTTCGACCCTAGTCCCGAGGGCCACCACACAGGTCGAGGCCCCCAGACCGGAGGGCCTCCCTGCACCCCACCGATGCGGCCCCAGTGTGAGGGCTGTCTCTCAGGTCGAGGCCCCCAGATCGAAGGGCCTCCCTACACCCCAACAACGACTACAACCCGGGCAGTGACGCCCCTAAGGACAGTGCACTGCCCCCTTCAGGAGGGCTCAGGGCCCCTCTCTCACCCCCAGGACGCGCAGCAGGTGATACCCAAGGAAAATTCGGGTACATAGTGACACTAGTAATGCTAGTACAGTGAACAATCAACACAGTAGTGTACAGTGACAAATAACAGAGTAAAGGCCCAAGTGATACATAAGTGACTAGAGTTACACCCAGTGCACAGTGACCCGATACCTGGCAGAACAGAAAAGACCGATAACTATATACAGGAGGACTTACAGAAATCATGGGTTAAAGTCAGAGGCATGCGGGGTTCATCAGAAACTTGTGAAGTAGTGCTACTGCGACTAAGTGACTCTCGGGAGTGTCGCAACCCGCATCCTACCCACTTACGGTAATATTCGTTCCCCCCACTCTTGGTCATGTCCTCTCCTAGTGAAACAAACTCAGTATATAAAACGCCATCTCTGCCTAGAAATAGTATCTGGGTACTGTAATATTAGTATCAAATATCCATGTACAAGTGAAGAGTGACCTATTGTGCGTGTAACCCTACCCATTTGTATTAAAGGCTAATTCTGTGTTTTCCTGTCTCTATGCATATCCAATATCTCTTTGTGTGTATTGTCATGGTGTAAGAATTAAGGTAATAGATGTGTTAAGGTGTACTGCCTGGTTTTTATGTCCTGTTCCTTTGTGGGTGCTTTACTTCCGGTCCGGAAAGAGGACCCCGCTCAGTCGCTAGTGTTCTTAGGATAAGAGGTCGGACTAAAAACACTCAGCATTACACTGGTGGCCAGCGGTGGTTTTGGATCCGAATAAAGCAGGGAGGAACGATAAAAGGAAACTTGCACAATGGCAGCCAAACCTCACATCCAATTGCCGAAATTCAACCCGAAGCAATATGACATACAGTAGATGTATATTTGGATATGGTCAAACCCCTCCTAGACATCGGGTTCGACTCTGACAGAGAAAAGATAGCCGTCACTCTACCTAACCTGGGCAAAATAATCGCCACTGTCGCAACAAAAGTCATCCCAGAACTAACATGGGATCAATTCACCCAAACTGTGAAGGAGGCTGTTATGCCTTCCACCGGCAGAGTTGTCGCTCTCTCTCAGCTCGATGCTCTTGGCTACGACGGTAACTTGGACGACACTTTCGTCCAGGCACAGCGCCTCGTCACCACCGTTTATCCCGATGCAACCACAAATACTCGGGATTTGCACACCTTCAACGCTCTGCTGAAAATTCTCCCTAGCACAGTCAGGGAGCACTTTACCATCTACAATCCCTCGGGGAATATTGATCAAGACCTACAACCATCCGACGCCTCCTCACCACCCGTCCCACACCACAACCTATACACGCGGTAAGCAAATTCCCCACCACCAAAAATTAAACCACCGCCCCACCCACCCACCACGGACCCGTCTCCAACGATTCCCAGGGCTCACCCACAGAGAAAACGCCCCAATCCCAGGGACCAGGGCAACCTCATCTCTATTAATCCCTGGGAATTCATGGCCTGCTGTCACACCTGCTCCCTGCACGACATGAGGGAACAACACAAAGCAAGCAGACGTAGAGCCCTTACTCAGGGGCGCAGGAAGGTATCCTCTCTGGAGGACGACGCCCTGCCCCCAGTCTACCCAGGACCAGACGGCGAGGAACACGACGACCACATCACCACTCATCAGATGGATTTTTAGGCCCGCCCTTGCACCTCCCCACGGTGGAGGGGGCCACTTCACATCACTACAGACCCCCAGTCTACGACCAAATTCGCCTGAATAGGGTCAAGGCTAGACTACTGGTGGACACGGGAGCTGCCAGGTCATGCCTGTACTCTCACTTCTACTCCCGTCACACTTCCGCTTTTGGCCCCCTTTTCCCCACCTCAGCCAACCTCGTAGACGCGGCGGATGGCCCCCTGCCTATCCGTGGGGAAACCTGGGTCCTTCAGACCGAAACCCATCAACAAGTCTCCACCACCCACCCTTTCATCATATTTGACTCCACATGCCGTCAGTATGACGGATACCTAGGGCTGGACCTCCTTCAAAAACTCCACGCCAAGATTGACTGCTATCAACGCCGCCTCCACTTCAGTCCAGCCCCCCCCCCCTCAGCAAAAGAAAAGAAAACACACAAAAAAATGTTCAACAAAACAATACCAACACCAACACCACCACCCACAAACCCCACACACACCCACACCTTCCCCTAACACTTATGTCCCTCAACACCTCTACACATGCAACACCACACCAACCTCACCCAACACACCACTCCCCCACTCCCCATCATCATCCACCCCCCCACCTATACCAACCACCTCCCCATCTTTCCCCGCCTCGATCGCCTTCACCATCACCATCCCGCCCCATCACAAAGCTTGGGTGGAACTAAACAGACCCTCTGGTACCTCCGTCCTTTTCCCCCCCTCCCTACCTACCGGACCACTCTCCTCCTGTCTAGTATCCCCCACCTTCCTTCCCCCCCAGGCCCGAGTGATCCGTATTGCTAGCCTCGCCACAAGACCACTAACACTACCTAGAGGACTCATCATTGGCGACACGGAAGAAGCCGAGCCATGCCACGCACCATCTTCTCACCGCCCAACCTTGCTGGACCTACCCGCGCACCTATCCCCTTCCCAAACCAACAGCCTCCGACAATTACTCCTGGACTTGCAAGTCCTATTCTCATCTGGCCCAACAGACCTCGGCCACACCACTTACCTCAGTCACGAGATACACACGACCAGACCACCCATTCGCCAACCATCTCGCCGCAAAAACCCTAAGCAGCGAGCAGAGGAAGACCGGCAGGTCCAGGACATGCTTGATGCCGGTGTTATTTCCAACTCCACCAGCCTGTGGTCCTCCCCCGTCGTACTCGTAAGAAAAAAAGACGGAACCATGCGATTCTGCGTTGATTACTGCAGAGTAAACGATGTCACCATCAAGGATGCCACACCTCTACCCCGAATCGACGACTCCCTTGACTCCCTGCACGGCTCCTCCTGGTTCTCCACCCTCGACCTGCAATCGGGTTACTGGCAAGTCCCCGTTCACCCAGACGACAAACAAAAGACCGCCTTCTCGACCTCAAACGGGAAACACTGTGAATTCAATGTCCTCCCATTCGGACTCTGTAACGCCCCAGCCACGTTCTCCCGTCTGATGGAATCCATATCAAGCGGCTTAACCTGGGAAATCTGCCTGGCCTACCTAGACGATGTCATCTTCTTTAGCCACACCTGGGCCGACCACCTCCACCGCCTCAAACAGGTGTTCCTACTTATCCGCCAGGCAGGTCTCAAACTCAAGCCAACAATATGCGTCCTAGCCGAATGATCCATCTCCTTCCTAGGACACGTGATCGGAGCTGAGGGCATCTCACCTGACCCTGACAAACTGCGTGCCATTGCCGAAATCCCTCTACCTCGAGACGTCCACGAAACCCGGGCCTTCCTAGGCCTTACGTCGTACTACCGACGGTTCCTGAAAGGGTTTGCAGACATAGCCAAACCGCTGCATGAGCTGACAAAAAAGGGCGAGCCATTTGTCTGGACCAAAACCAGGAAGACCGCATTCAACAACCTCAAATCCAAATTGATTTCAGCCCCTGTCGTCATTTTCCCAGATTACAACCTCCCTTTCCATCTGTATACTGAAGTTTCCCTCATAGCCATAGGGGCTGTCCTCGCGCAAGTACAACACGGGTGCGAACACATCATCGCCTGTGCCAGCCACACTCTAAATCAAGCTGAGCGAAATTACGCGGCCACCAAACGCGAGTGCTATAATCTGGGCTCTAGAATACTTCCATTCCTACATCTCCGACACCCACGTAGTCATCATCACAGACCACCAATCACGACAATGGCTACGCCAGTCCAATACCAACAACGCCCAACTCATTCGATGGCGGGAAGCTCTCGAAGAATTCGATTTTGAAATCTCATACCGCCCAGGCAAGCTCCACACTAATGCCGATGCCCTCTCCCGCCTACCCATCAATGCCGTCTGCCCAAAACCAGACCTAATTCAAATGTGAAAAGACAAACAACGCCCTACCTGGATCCCTCCACGCACATTCGCCAAGCTACACCTCCACAGCGACCACCTGTACGATGCAGATGGCCATATCATCCTCGACCCCACCACGGCCCATGATGCTATGATACACCTCCACGCCAACAACGGCATCCACTTCGGCACCAAAAAGCTTTTACAGGCTTTCTCTGACATGTATTGGACAGCTAACCCATCCACCATTGCTAAAAACATCATCCAAATGTGCTGCGCCTGTGCTTTAGGGAAAGACATCACGCACACCCCCGGCCCCTCAGGCAAACTAACTGCACAAAAACCCTGGCAGCTGCTTTCCCTTGACATCATCGGCCCCCTCACACCAAAAGCAGGATACAAAAATATCATCACATTCGTTGACGTCTACTCAAAATTCATCATCGCTTGCCCTGCCAAAGACCACAACGCCGTAGCAGTTGCCGACACCCTGGTCCGCCCTGTCTTCCCTTATTTCGGCATCCCGCAAGCCCTACACTCGGATAATGCCCCTGAATTCACAGGAAAAGTCTGGGAAGACCTTGCCAAAATATTCGGCTACCGCATCTCCCACTCATCCCCCTACTGGCCACAGGGTAACAGCGTATGCAAGAGGAGTCATCGGTCCCTCCTAAATCAAGTCAGGACCAGAATCCTGCAGACAGGCAATGACGATTGGCCTGCCCACGTCAAAATCGTTCAATAAGGTCTAAATACCTGCCCACGAGATGACAGCATAACTCCCCACGAGTGAGTATTCGGGGAATCCCCACTCCTCCTACCCCTCTGCCACCACCTACACCCTCCAACCCCTCCCTCTTCTACTGACCCCCTCCACCACCTCAATTGACACCCCCACCACCTCCAATCCCAACAAGACCTTGCACCGGACACCAACCCCTACAAGCCGGGTGACTCAGTGGCGGTTGCACACCTGCCCATCCCCACCAACACTTCCCCCAAGTTCGATGGCCCCTTCAAAATTATCAGGATCCCTAACCCTTACCAGGTTATCATAGATCACCACGGACAACCGCGCACCTACCGAAACCGCCACGTGCGCCCCTTCCACCCCTCCAACAATGACCACCCCCACACCCGCGTGCCCCGTACCTCTCCACGCACACCTGTCCCATCGGCGTCTTCTCAGAATTATCCCCCCGACTTCAACTCCTTCTCACCCCCACCCTCCACATCCCCCACGAGCACGCCGCCTCCCACCTCACCCCCCCACCCCCCCACAACGACACCAACCTCCAACCCCATAACCCTGCCCCTGACCAACCCACACCTAACCCCCTCTCTCTACCACCAGATCCTGCATCGCTGCCATCACCGCCCACAACGCAACCTCCGCCACACCAACTTAGCCGACCCACGCCCGACACCACCATGCCACCCTCACCCATCACAGACCACCCGTACAACCGCCAAAGTACCACCCCACCCACTGCACCACCTTCCAGCCCACCACGTGCAACCACTCCACCATATGAGCCCACAGCCCACCCACCTACACCCCCCTTACCCCACGACCATTCTCACTACACACGACACACCGCACCCCCTCCCGCTACCCCACCTGCCCCCGGCCATACCCCCTCACCACCACGTGCTCACCCACCTTCACCACCGACGCCCACCCTCACCACCACCACCACCAGATCGGTTTGCCTTTCACGCCCACCCTCCAGGTACACACCAACACCACCACTCACCACCCACAAGACCCCCAAGTCACCACCTAAACCCACCCCCACCCCAAACACCGCCCCCATCACCCTACACCTCCGCCAGGCAAAATGGAATCTCCCCAAATCCCAATTCCCCAAAGCACAATGATCCTCCCACCCACCCAGCCCTCATAAAAACCCCACACTCCCCTCACTCGCCAGCATCCGACTCCTACCTCCGCACCAAGCACAACCACCCGAGATGAACATTGAACGGATCCACTGGCAGCCCCACGACCGCCCACAGGTCAGGCTCAGGGCAACACACCAGCTTCTCCGGATCCTCCGCCGGACCGACCGCCCATCCTCCCTCTGGCTTACTCTCAACCCACACCGAGAGCCGAACCCCACCACCCTCCACTGGACCAACTTCCTCCGACACTTCACCCCGGCCCACCAAACATCCACCACCACAACATACCACCTCCAGTCACGGGGCCGTGACTTTTTCAATATGGAGGGTGGTAAAATACCCACCGCTGCCGGACCACTCACCCCGCCATCCTCCACCCCACCACCAAGCCACCACCACACCACCACCCCAGGAGGACACAACGGTGGGGTTAGTGACCCAGGACAAGAGGGTCACCAGGACACCTCTGTCCAGAGTCCCTCTTCCCCGCAACTGTCACAACACCAGGTGAGCGAGAAGAGGCAACGACCCTGCAGGCGAGGCAGCCTTCACCAGGTTCGGGGTGGGACTGATCCAGAGTCAGTCCCAGGCAACACCGTGGTACGGCCACTGTACATACTGGGGAAGGAGTGGTCACTGTACGCCCTTCAGTTGTTTCCCCCTGTGACACCGCCATCACGGCCACCATACGTGAAGGGGGAGGGAGTGGCCACCGTATGCCCCTCAGTCTTAGCCACCTCTGGGGACGGCCTCGGGACGTTAGTTATTGAACGCGCCCCGACTGGCAGAAAGGAATAGTGGAACCGCGATCATGGCCACCGTACGTGACGGGGAGGGAGTGGCCACCGTACGCCCTTCATCCACTATTACCCCCTACTACGGGAGTAACACCTCAGTTACTTCCCGAAGGGCAGGCAGGCCCACGGCTACGGCCTTAGTACGTACAAGGGTAGACAGATCCTCGGCTATGGCCTCAGTACGTACCGGAGAGGGCGCTGCCCCTGTGCACCCCTCTCCTGCCTTTTCCTCCTGCAGGAGTAACACCACGTTCACGGCCACCATATGTGACGGGGAAGGAGCGGCCACCGTATGCCCTTCAGTTATTTTCCGATAGGTGGGCGGGCACACAGCTACGGCCACAGTGTGTGCAAGGGTAAGCAGACCCTCGGCTACATCCTCAGCACGCATCGGCGAGGGCGCTGCCCCTGTGCACCTCTCTCCTGCCTTTTCCTCCTTTGGGAGCAGCACCGCGTTCACGGCCACCGTACGTGACGGGGAAGGAGCGGCCACTGTATGCTCTTCAGCTGCGAGCCCTAGGAGTCACGAAACCGCGTTCACGGCCACCGTACGTGACGGTAAGGGAATGGCCACCGTACGCCCCTCATTCGTGACTCTGAAGGCTCTCCCGGAGCAGGAGGTCCCTTCCGCGGCTGACCCCTTTCCTCTCGGCTGCGTGGGACGCCCTTTGTCTCCCAACAGGAGCAGTTCCCCGGAGGTGCTGTTGGAGTGGTGGCGTGGCCCAGTCCAAGCCCTACCACCTACCCCTGGGAGGTTCCTGTCCCTGACGGACACCCGACGGAGGCGATGCTGCAGTTCACACCTGACAGCACTTCTTCCAGTAGGCGGCTGCAGTCCCCGGACTCCCAGGTCTGGCCAGCAGCCCACAGGCCCAGACAACCCAGGCTCCCTCTCTCCTCGGAACCAGAGGCACCATGCCCGCCTCCTGCAGCTGTTCGGCCCTAGTCCCGAGGGCCACCACACAGGTCGAGGCCCCCAGACCGGAGGGCCTCCCTGCACCCCACTGACACGGCCCCAGTGTGAGGGCCGCCTCTCGGGTCGAGGCCCCCAGATCGAAGGGCCTCCCTACACCCCAACGATGACTACAACCCGGGCAGTGATGCCCCTACAGACAGTGCGCTGCCCCCTTCAGGAGGGCTCCCTGTAGGGCCCCTCTCTCACGCCCAGGACATGCAGCAGGTGATACCCAAGGAAAATACAGGTACATAGTGACACTAGTAACGCTAGTACAGTGAACAATCAACACAGTAGTGTACAGTGACAAATAACAGAGTAAAAGCCCAAGTGATACATAAGTGACTAGAGTTACACCCAGTGCACAGTGACCCGATACCTGGAAGAACAGAAAAGACCAATAACTATATACGGGAGGACTTATAGAAATCGTGGGTTAAAGTCAGAGGCGTACGGGGTTCATCATAAACTTGTGAAGTAGTGTTACTGTGACTAAGTGACTCTCGCGAGTGTTGCGACCCGCATCGTACCCACTTATGGTAATATTCGTTCCCCCCACTCTTGGTCATGTCCTCTCCTATAGTCTGACAGATCGAAACGTAGGGTTTTGGTGGAGTCACCCCCTCCCTGCACTGTTGCCACGTTTCCGAGCTGACCTCTCCATCAGCGATGACCTTGACACTGTTTCCCTCTTGTGATCTCCGTTTTTCTAATACCCCCTATACCCCTGCCACCAACACCCCCTATACCCCTACCCCCAACAACACCCCCATCAACAACACCCGCTATACCTCCACCACCAACACCTCCTATAAATATAGACCCCCACCATCAACACCTGTATAATAATTAGCCGTTGATAATTGCTATACTTTTATTGAGAGCATACATTCTACCCTATTGCTCAAACTCCCTAATCTTACAATCCCATCTGTCTTAATCCTTCCCACTGCCTTCGTTCCTAAATCCCTTAATTGATCTATTTTTAACCTAAGTGTCCCCACACCTTTTAAACCATTTACCTCTCTGTCACTATTCTCCACCATATGTATCAACTTGTATTATATTGTGTATAGAACTTTCATACTGTATGCTGTACTACTGTATAATGTATAAGAATACCCACTGTTTAGTGGAAATAAAGTTTTATTATTATTATTATTATTATTATTATTATTTCTCTCTCTCTCTCTCTCTCTCTCTCTCTCTCTCTCTCTCGCTAGATTTTGTTATGTGTCATCCATTGTTTTTTACTTCCATTTTTATGTATGGATTATAATTTTGACTTTATTTCCGCACCACCCTTGAGGTAAAAGTCACGGCGCGTTTTTTTTATAGAGGTTTCCCCAATAGGCCTAAATCCTGTAGGGGGTTGGTGACCTCCCACAGCGTACACACAAACACGTGTCGCGTGAGTGCTGCCACCCCAGAGCTGTTTGATATATTTATTTTAATTATGAAAGGATCGCCTCTTCCCACTTTTATCCCTTCAAATTTTCTTGCAATTATACTTGCTAAATTAATTAGCAATGTTAGAAGTGTTGGGGAAGTAAATAATAATTAGAATATTTTTAGAGCAACACTGCCAAATTTTTATGCCACGTTTCTCTATTATCGTATAATATAGTATGCAGAATAGTTTTATTCTTCCTTGATACATGTCAGCACTTTCATTACAGTTATATTAGTATGAGTTATGTTTATGTATCATTCCTACTACACAAACCACAGGCGTTATACATCGTAGGGTTAGGAAACATGGCAATAGTGTAGGGAGGGGGTGACTCCACCCAAACCCTATGTTACGAGGAGGAACACTATAGTGAAATGAACTCAGTATATAAAACGCCATCTCTGCCTAGAAATAGTATCCAGGTACTGTAATATTAGTATCAAATATCCATGTACAAGTGAAGAGTGACCTATTGTGCATGTAACCCTACCCATTTGTATTAAAGGCTAATTCTGTGTTTTCCTGTCTCTATGCATATCCAATATCTCTTTGTGTGTATTGTCATGGTGTAAGAATTAAGGTAATAGATGTGTTAAGGTGTACTGCCTGGTTTTTATGTCCTGTTCCTTTGTGGGTGCTTTACTTCCGGTCCGGAAAGAGGACCCCACTCAGTCGCTGGTGTTCTTAGGATGAGAGGTCGGACTAAAAACACCCAGCATAACAAATTTACTATTCAGTAAACATCCACTATAATTGGTGTAGGACTATAACATGGTAAATATATGGATAAATGCTTTCATGTACAAATTTTGCCATATACTGCATTAAAATTCGTCGCCGGAGCAATGTACATGTTTTCCTGGTTGCTTTCCACCCAACACCTCATCTACATCACGTCTCCCACAGCCTACAATGTTTGGCATCCATCTTTAATGGAAACCTGGCCACCCTTTCACTTGTTTCATGAATGGGTGCTGGTCTGTGTTGAAAGTTGAATTTGATTTGCTGTCAGCCACAGTGCAAACAAAGTTTGTTATTTTGCTAACTGTTCTTACTGTCAGTGTCATGCAACCAAGCCATCCCATCACCGACGCACCTTGCCAGTCTTGTTTGTTTACAATCATACGTGTGGCAGATCCGAGTACTGAATGGAAATGTTGCATGGCAAATTTATCCTTCATCATTGTTTTTAAGAAATGGAAATCCTATTACCCTTATTTGAATTATATACCGTCTTTATACATGCACGAAGGCAATATTTCCACATAAACCCTATTAAATACATCCCTAGAAATCACCTGATAGACAGGAGTAGAACATACATTTGAATACTATTTTTATCCCAACCCTGCTTCTTTATAAGGCCATGAATATTGTAGAACCCTTAGTTTTGTTGGTGTAAACCTATGTTCAACATAACAACACTCAGTTTTAGCTGGCTTTGGGTAGAATAACATCAAATAATGGTAGCCATAACCCTCACACCCACAAAACACATATCTGGGAGTTCACAGACTCCCACCAGATGGCAGGACCACTCAGTGCACTGGCCCAATCAACTCAAGCCAGGTCCTGTGCGCTACATAAATTGGCACCTTAATGTTGCCCGCAAATATGCCATGTGAGACACAGTATTTATTTTATTTTTTTTTTAAATAACGGAACAGAGGAAGGAAAAACAAATGAATAAAAAAATAATAATCTGTACATCAGATTATTGGTGTCCTCTGTTCATAAAATATTGGTAACAGTTAGACTTGAACAGCTGTAGGTTGAAGTTTTGAGGGAAACAACTCTGGGGAAGCGAGTTCCAGAGAAATGCAGTTCGGGGAATGAAAGAATTCTGATAGGAAGAAGTTCTGCAATATGGTAATGTGACATTCCAGTCATGAGCGCTAACAGATGCACGTGTGGCACGAGAGAAGGCATGGAGAGGTGGCATAAAGGACGCAACTTCGTCTGGGCATTTGCTATAAAAATATCTGTAAAATAATGCAAGGGAGGCAACATTCCTTCTTATTTGTAGGGGAGGTAGTTTATTAGTAATAGCAGGGTTATTAATAATTCTAACAGCTTTGTTCTGAATTTTGTCTAGTTGTTTTAATGCAACCTCTCCACATCCACTCCACAAGGGTGAGCAGTATTCAAGCTGAGAGCACACATGACTCTTATAAATTATAGTTAACTGCTCGTCAGTGAAGAAGTTACGGACTCTGTACAATAATCCAAGTTTCTTTGAGGCAGTTTTAGCAAGTGACCTGACATGAGAGGTCTATAGTAGGACTTGCGTAAATTTGTGCCTGTGGTGTGGCCCGCACCTGTGTACAGTGTTGCCACGTTTTCTATACCGTTATCTCTCTCTCTCTCTCCTGGCGGGAGATGTGAGCCACCCTGAGTACTTTTGATTCTTTTATAAGTTGTTTATAATTGTGCTTTCATTTGTTAATTTGGTGTTGTTATATTAAGTGATATTTATCATTTTTTGTATACGGCGACAGATGACCCGTTATTGCAGTACCATGACTGATTTTCATTCATTCATTCTCTTTCCCCTTCCTCCATCTCTCTCTCAGCCTGACAATGCCTCCACCACCACCACCCCCCGTCATGCCGACAATGCATTCAACCTTGCCCCTCTCCTGCCTGCCTCTCTCTCTCTCTCTCTCTCTCTCTCTCTCTCTCTCTTTTATTGCAAGAGACATTTTGGATATTTTCTTTTACATAATATTGTATATATTGTAAATTTGACATCATTTCCACACCACCCTTGAGATCAAGGCCACCGACTGGGTGTGGAAGTGTTGCCGCTCGCGAGTGAATGTTTTTTTTTTTTACTTCGATATTGGCTTATGCCTACTATTTTGTCCTACATATTAGCTTATGATTATAAATGTGATTTTTCCTCGCCCTTAAAATTACGGTAAAAGCCAGTAAATGTGAGCATTTTTCCCTAGCAACACCTGTACAAGCTACGCTTGGGTCTATGGAGGGGTACGTACTTTACCTTAGTCCAGACTGGGTGTGTCAGTGTTACCACTCACAAGAATTATATGAATTATTTCTTTTACTTCGGATATTGGCATATTTCTTCTTTTTTGCAGGCTCATTATCTTTTATCCATAACTGTGAAATTATTACCCACCCTAAAACTACGCTAAAAAACATTAAAAGTGACTACAATTTCTTTTAGCAACACTGTACAATATGTATGCCATGTTTCCGTGTTACTGTATAAATATTTTATGCATAATAAGATTACTGTTGATACATCCATCAAAATACACAAGTGTAAGTTTTATTCATCTGAATTTATCGTTCTCCCTACGTGTCAAGTGGGGTTGGTGGAGAATTAGTGCCCCTCCCTGTAAAACAATTAACTCTAAGCCCTTGGCCACCCCATTTGGGATACATGGCGTCTGGCAATGAATGAATGAAAATTTATCGTATTTGTGTTGCCTTGTACATAAATAGCGTCCGTTTCACATCGCAAGTTGGGGAAACGTGGCACCATTGTACACAGGTGCAGGCCACACCAAAGCCGCAAATTTACACGAATCCTACTATAGCTGAGGGCACGTTAAGTGAGACACCGAGAATTTCAATACTTTTGGGGATGGGAATATTTATAGTATTGAAGGTAATATATGAATCTGGCAATACCTGTCTATTAGTAAATCATATATTTAGTTTTACTAGCATTAAACGAAACAAGGTTGTTTTGTCCCCATTCAATGACTGTAGATAAGTCTTGATTTATGGAGATGGCTGTACTGAGTTCAGAGTTAGAGATATCAGACTTTGTAAATGGGTGTCTGAGTGTGAATGAGCTATGAAGAGTTGAGTCATCTGCATATGAATGGATGGGGTTGTGGGTGACAGATAAGAGATCATTAATATGAACCAGGAACAGGGTTGGTGTCACAACTGATCCCTGTGGCACGCTGGTGTTAACTGAGTGGAAATTGGAATATACATCATCTACTTTTACTCTTATTTTTCTGTTACTGAGATATGAGGAAATCAAAGGAACAAAACACTCTATTCCATAGCATGGGAGTTTGGACAACAGGGAACGATCCCATACTCTGTTGAAAGCTTTAGAAATATCAAGGGCTACTGCATGAGTTTCTCCAAGTAGGTTGATTGATTGATGGATGGTATGAGTCAGGAGATTGAGTGTCAACGGTGGATCTTTCATGGCAAAACCATATTGTCTATCACTAATTAAGTTGTTGGATTCAAGATGTTTGACTATGTGCTTATTAATTAAAGTTTTAAATACGTTACCAAGGGAAGATGTGACAGCTATTGGTCTGTTATCAGAGGGGTCAGAGGAACTTCCTTTCTTAGATAATGGGTGGATATTGGCTCCTTTCCACGAATTAGGGAATGAAGAAGTACGTATGCACAGTCTGAATAATTTAGCAAGAACAGAGTCAAGTTCTGGGGAACCCCTCTGAGGGGTGATTGCTAATGCCACGAAGGCTAGATTAATTACCACGAAGGGTAACTGTTTCAGCTCAACCAACGGTCAAGTCAGCCCATGTAATTCAACCCATGGTGAACTCAACCCTGTTAAATTAAACCTTACTCATTTAAATTCTTTCTGTTAATACAGTGGAAATTGTGGTATGCAAGATCAAGCTGAGAGGAGTGAGATGGATCAGGAGAGAGAGAAGCAGTCAGGGAGAAAGACTGAAAGTTGAGAAGCTGAGGATCAAAAAAATGACAGATGATTACACGACCAAAGTAAAGGAGGAGTTAGAATTATTGAATTGGAATATATGGATCTGGACAGCCTGTGGAATGCATACAGGGACTGCTTAGTTAGGAATGCTAAAGTGCTGTGTCGTGTGGCAAGAATAACAACAGAGAAAGGTATGGTTTGGTGGGATGAGGAGGGAAAGAGAGCGGTAGAAGAAAAGAGGAAGAAGTGGTTAAAGTGGTTACAGAACAGGGGTTCAGTTGAAATAAGAACTGAATATGTTGAGGGCAAGAAGCACGTAATGAGACTAGCGAAGAAGAAAAAGAAGAAGGTAAATGAGGATCTAGGAAGAAAAATGAATGCAAACTACTCTGAAAATAGAAAGTTATTCTGGAAAGAGGTGCGGAAATGTAAAAGTGAAAGCAGAAAGAAATGTCATGATGTGAAGGTTGTAGGTGGTAGATTATTAACCCATGGAGATGAAGTAAGGACCAGATGGAAAGAATATTTTGAAAGCCTGATGAATGGGAACAGAGAGAGCAGAGCAGCTGCAAACATGACTGGTTTGGGGGATGTGCAGAGAAGGAATGCAGTACCAGGAGACGTGACACTTGCACAGGTGAACACTGCTGTGAAGCGGCTGCAAGATGGGAAAGCAGCTGGGGTTGACGAGGTGTATGCAGATATGCTTAAGTGTAGTGGACAGAGTGAGATGAAGTGCTTGTTGGAGATATGTAAGAAGGCATGGATGAGTGAAACTGTGCCTGGAGAGTGGAAGAAGGCTGTGATTGTACCCCTGCACAAAAATAAAGGTGAGCGAAGTGAGTGCAAGAACTATTGTGGCATAAGTTTATTGAGAGTGGTAGGGAAGGTATATGGAAGAATTATTATAGAGAAAGTAGGAGAGATCTCAGAAGTCCTAGTGAGTGATGAACAGGGTGGCTTTAGAAGTGGCAGAGGATGTGTGGACCAAATATTTGCAGTGAGACAGATAGTAGAGAAGCCTTGTGAGAAGGACCATAAGGTGTTTATGGCATTCATAGATCTGGAAAAAGCATATGACAAAGTGGATAGAGAAGGAGTATGAAAAGTTTTGCGAATGTACAGTGTAGAGGGAAAGCTGCTAGGTGCTGTCAGGAGTTTTTATGATGGTAGTGAAGCATGTGTAAGGGTTAATGGGCATCTAAGTGAATGGTTCACGATCGGAGTGGGCATGCGACAAAGGTTGTGTGATGTCCCCATGGTTGTTCAATATACAGTATACTGTATATATATGGATGGGGCGATAAGGGAAGTAAAAACACGAGTAATGGAGAGAGGGATAGTATTGGTAGTGAATGGTGATGGATGGAATATCTCAAATTTGTTGTATGCTGATGATGCAGTACTGCTTGCAAGTACCGGACAAGAACTTGGTAGGCTTGTGCAGAGTTTTGCTGATGTCTGTAAGCATCGTGCCTTGAGAGTAAATAGACAGGAGTAAAATGGTGGTTACCGAGAAAGAAGGTGACTCCCAGTGTGATGTAGCAGTGAAAGGAGAGACTGGAATTGGTGAGAGTTCAAATACCTGGGTACAGTGATAGAAAAGAGGGGAAAATGTGCAAAAGAAGTTGAAAGTAGAGTGACACAAGAAGAAAAGTAGCTGGTGCAATGAAGGCCTTCATGAGAAACAGAGGCTTGAGTGTTGCAGCTGCACGAGGCTTACATGATGGAGTGTTAGTGCCAACTTTAACATAGGGATGTAAGACTATGGTGTGGCATGAAAATGAAAAGTCAAGAATAAGAGCAGTGGAGATGGGACTGTTGAGGAATGTATGTGGAGTACAGAGGGTGGATAGGATAAGAAATAATGTGATTCGTGAAAGATGCGACATGAGGAAGTAGGTGGACACCAGAATCAAAGAGAGCGTATTGAGATGGTATGGTCATGTGGAGAGAATGGATAACAACAGAGTGGTGAAAAAGGTATATTTGAGTGAATTCGAAGGAGAGAGGAGGCAAGGTAGGCAAAGGAGAAGGTTGAGAGATATGGTGGATGAACGTGTGAGAAAGAGAGGTTTGCAAGTCGGTAAGGCTAGGGAACTGACAGGAGATCAAGCTGGCTGGATGAATGTTGTGTGAAGAAGTGCATGATCAGGGATTTTGGCACCCCTTTTTAACATGGCAGTGTCTGGATTGACTCTATTGGATACGATTATGTGAAGCTACAGAATGTGGTGAATGTTTTTGGCGTATCCGATAGAGCCAGGATTCCAGGGGCTTGAATGATGAGTGAATGGAAGCGTGGCCCATTGGTCAGGACAAATTTGGGCTGTCTAGACATTGCTACTCCTCACCCTGCCCTAGGGTGGGAAAGGAGGTCCGGATGACAAAATAAGCTGTTGAAATACTGACTGTACTGGGAACATGTGAGAGGGGGAAAGAGGAAGGGTTTGGGCAACAGACACTGAGCCCTATGGTATGGAGGAACTGTCTCAGGAAAGAGGGAGGGTTTGGGTATTGGACATTGAGCTCTATGGTATGGAGGAACTATCTCCACAGCGAGCATGTGACTCTGGACGCCACATTGAAACACCCACACTCGTCTCCACCATGGCAATGCACGGAAACACTGTTCTTAGCTTGCTGTTTCTGTTTTACTGCTGCTTACATAAGGTGAGCAGTGGGCCATGGCACTATACTTTAGCTGCCCAGTGGACTACGGCACTATATTTTCTTAATTCACTGGCCCATTTCAAAAGGTGCAGGTGTGGCTGTAGTGCATAATCATTATCAGTGCTGCCCTAGGCCCCTGGAAGTGGGCACACAAACCATGCTGTGCTACCCATGAGAAAGCCTCTCCATATTAAAGAGCTCAGTGGTAACAGAACCCTCTGGCTTCATAATGATAATTTTGATGGGTGTTAACTTTAGCTCTTTTCCATATGCATATGAAACAATGTTAAATGTCTTTGTTTCGATACTGAGGTCACAACTGCGTAGGCAAAAGAGTGAGATACAATATATGCCCAGTGTTCACCAGTTCTCATTATCAGCAAGCAGCCCCATGTGCTAATATTTTGTCCCTTTCGTCGTGATCAGTTGTCTTATAGTATAAACCAATATAACCAATTTCCGATAGCATATTTGGCAGTGCATTTCTTTTTTTTTCTTTTTTTTTTTAGCCCAGGGAGCAATTACTCATCACAGATAACTGATTTTCAAACCATCTTCAGTTTTTTTGTGGATTTTTGTTGGTTATGCACTGTTTTCTTGATGTTTAGCATTAGTATGAATAATCCTATGTGTGTTCTTATGTCTCAGTATGGCAGAATGACCAGAAAACAGTGCCTAAAATGCCCGCCGTGCCCGCCGCCGGACCTCCCACCTCACCACCCCCCACCCCACCACCGGGCCGCCACCGCACCACCACCCCAGGAGGGCACACCGGTGAGGTTAGTGACCCCGTTCAAGAGGGTCACCAGGACATTACGGTCCTGGGCCCTTGTTCCCCGCAATTGTCCCAACCCCAGGTGATCAGGGAAAGTAGATTACATTGCGGGCGGAGCAATGGTCGCCAGAATAGGGGTGGGACTGAACCAGATTCAGTCCCAGGTAACGCCGTATTGACGGCTTTGTTACACCCTCTAGGGCAGGAGGCCCAAGGGCAAGAGGCCCAAAGCTACGGCCTTATAAAGTGTGTGAAGGGGAAGGCGACCCCAGGCTCTGGCCTTAGCACACCAGAGAGAGAGAGAGTTGCCCCAGGGCATCACTCTCTTGCTGTTCTCCCCTTCAAGAGCAACTAAACGTCGTCGGCCCCGATACGCGGTGGAGAAGGGACGGCCCCTTACGCCTGTCAGTTGTTCCTGATCGGATAGATCAGCTTCCGGCTACGGCCAGAGTACGGACCAGGGTAAAGAGCCCCTGCTACCGTACGTGTAGCACTTCCCTATTACGGGAGCAACACCACGTCGTCGGCCCTGATATGCGGCGGAGAAGGGACGGCCCCGTACACCCTGCAGGTGTTCTCCGTACGGGTAGGCACTCGGCTCCGGCTGGGGCACGTACCAGGGTAGAGAAGCCCCTGAAGGTAGACTCAATCCGTTCTGGAGAGAGTGTGGCCTCTGTGCCCCTCACTCCGGCTTGTCTCCTACTATGGGAGCAGCACCACGACAGCGGTCCTTATACGCGGCGAAGGGACGGCCCCGTATGCCCTGCAGGTGTTCCCCGTACGCCGGGCAAGTCCACGGCTACAGCCAGAGTACGTAACAGGGGAAGGCGACCCCCAGGCTCTGGCCTCCAGACGTACTCGAGAGGACACGAGTAACGTGAGTCCTCCCCCAGCCTCTTTCCCTTCGGGGAGCCCTACCTCACCACCCGGGAATATAGCCCCGGAGGAGACGCTAGAGTGGTGGCAAGGCCCGATATCGGGCTTACCACCTACACCCGGGAGTTCCTTGTTCCTGTTGGAGCCCCGTAGGAGATGCTGCCGCAGCCCAGTCCTGACGGCGCCTTTACCCCTTGGTGTCTGCAGTCCCAGGACACCCAGGCCAGACTCTCCAGCTCCTGACGAAGGCGATCCGGGCTCCCTCACTCCCTGGAGCCAGAAACGGCAGGCCTGATTACTCCGACTGTTTGGTCCCAGTCCCGAGGGCCACCTTTCAGGTCGAGGCCCCCAGACCAGAGGGCCTCCCTGCACCCCACCAGCGCGGCCCTAGTACGAGGACCGCCTCCCAGGTCGAGGCCCCCAGACGGGAGAGCCTCCCTGCACCCCACCTACGAGTGCGACCTAGAGTGAATATTACCCAGGAGACAGGAAAACAGTGATTCACCCCCCCTCTTTGTGTCAAGAACAACTGGGGAAAAAGAACAGTGCACAGTGACTCCGTAAGGAACAGAGTAGTCAATAGTGGCCTACCAGAACTCAGTGTTGACAGGGCAGAAAGTGAACTTTGTGTAATTATCCCAGTCCCCCCATGTAAGAGAGTCAGAGAGTTTTCTGTGAACACCTGAGGTAAGGGCGCGCGGACCAGTCAAAAGCCTAAGTGTAAGTGTCTCCGTGACAAGGTGAAGGTGACAACGTCGATTGTCGCTACCCGCACCCTACCTCATTTATAGTAATATTCCCCATACAGACTCCCAACCTTGTTTATTCCTTATGTGAACAATTCTATTTATAACCTGCCTCCAAGTGACGTATAAGCAATATTGAAGATAATTCACGCTCTCCCTGTATGAACATTGTAGTGTGTATCCAGTATAACTTTATTTTGTGGTGCTAAGTGTTAACTCTGTGTCTCTGTGCCCCTGTATCTCAAATATCACTCTACGTGTATTGTTACGGTTAGAATTAAAGTAATAGATGTGTTAAGGTATACTGCCTGGTTTTTATGTCCTGTTCCTTTGTTGGTGCTTTACTTCCAGTCTAGAAAGAGGACCTCGCTTCAGTAGCTAGTGATTTTACGACGAGAAGTCGCCTTAAAAACACCAGCATAACAGTGCCAAAATTATGAGGGTTACTGTAAATACAGGAGTGCACAGGTAGGGTGTTTTTTGGTTTTCAATGTTTTTTTCATGGTTTTTGTGGTGTTTAGCATTACTTTGGATATTCCTATGTGTGTTTTGATGTCTAAATACAGCAGACTGACCTAAAAACACTGCCAAAATAAGGAAGGGTACTGTACATACAGTAGTGTAAAGGTAGGATGTTTTTTGGTTTTCAATGTTTTTTTTTTTTCATGGTTTTCTTGGTGTTTAGCATTACTTTGGATATTCCTATGTGTGTTCTGATGTCTAAATATGGCAGATTGACCTGAAAACAGTGCCATAATTAGGAGGTGTACTGTACATACAATAGTGTATAGGTATGGTGTTTTTTTTGTTTTCATTTTTTTTTTTTTTTTTGCATGGTTTTCTTGGTGTTGAAAATTATTTTGGATAATCCTATGTATGTTTTGATATCAAAATATGGCAGAATGACTGGAAAACACTGACAAAATAAGGAGGGGTATTGTATATACGGTAGTGTACAGGTAGGGAGTTTTTTGGTTTTCAATGGCTTTTCTGCATGGTTTTCTTGGTGTTTGGATATTCCTTTGTGTGTTTTGATGTTTAAATATACCTGAATGACTGGAAAACCCTGCCAAATTAAGCATAGGTACCATAAAAACAGGTATAGGTTGGAAGTTGGGTGCAGGTAGGGTCTGGGTATCGTAGGGGAATAGTGTTCATTATCCTGATGTTGCCACTACCCAGACATCCCTTTGGCTTTGTTATGTCTGGATAAATGAAGGATTTCTGTAGTAATGTTTGTTGGCAATCTGACCTGCTGCATATTCGTGATGCACAACACCACGGTAGTAAAAAAAAAAAAAAAAAAAAAAAAAAAAAATCATGTGAAAGCACTTCACATTGCTGCGAACCTGTCGTGCTTTTTTTTGTTGAGAAGACCCTGCATGGTTCCACTGGGATGACTGTGGCTTTAGTTCCTGGGTCATACCTGTACACCCATGTCTCATCTTCAGTGATAACAATCATTAGAGTCTGGATCACGATTTCATGATTTGCACACTCCATCATGTCTTGAGAATGTTCATCTGAGAGAAGAGATCACGACAAATGTGACAAAGCACGTGCAAAAGATACCAAAAACCAACTTTAAAAAATGTTTCAGGCAGTGGAAAGAACATTGGGCTACATGTGACAAGTCAGAGGGGGTCAACTTTGAGGGGAATTAGTGTCCTAGCTCAATAGGAGAGCTATTTATTTTTTAGAGCCTAAGGTCGGATACTTCTGAACAGACCTCGTATGAGGATGCTTGCACCCAAGTGAGAGTGAATGGAGATTTGAGTGATGAGTCTTCTGTGAATGTTGGCATGCATCAGGGGTCAGTCTTCATTCCCTTACTGTTTATCATGGTGCTTGATGCCTTCTCACATGACTTCAGAAATGGACTCCCATGGGAGATGTTGTATGCTAATGATTAGGTGTTGATTGCAGGGAATGAAAGGGAGGCAGAGGAAAGATTTAGGAAGTGGAGAGATTATATGAGGTACATGGGCCTGAGAGTAAATTCGGATAAAACAAATGTGATAGTATCTAGGGCTGGTGGCAGTTCTCTCAAAGAAGAGGGAGAGTGGCTAAGTGTGGTTTGCCACAAGGGCATGGGAAGTAATTCCATGGTGTGCATTATTTGTTATAAGTGGGTGCACAAGAGATGTAGTGCTATCAGAGGTAGACTGTGAAGTAATGCTGATTCTGTGTGTGCAGTGTGTAGGGGAGAGCATGTGGAGATTGTCAGGCATGAAAGGATTAATCTTGCTGGTGAGTCTCTCGAGTGTGTGGAAGAGTTTTGTTACTTGGGAGACATGTGCTGGAGGTGTGGCTGGTGCTAGCTCTGTGGCTAGAGTGAAGAGTGGTTGGAAGAAATTCAGGGAGCTGTTCCCTCTCCTGACACTGAGAGGGTTCTCCCTCCATGCTTAAGGGATCTTTGTATGTGGCATATGTCAGGAGTGTAATGCTGTGTGGTAGTGAGACCTGGGCAGTTAAGGAAGAGGATATTCATATGCACAAATGTACAGAAATGACAATGTTTAGGTGAATACGTAATGCATCCTTGAATGTGAGACCTGGGGGGGGGGGGCTAGTTTATGATGGAAGAGTTGAGAAGAAGGATGGGACTGGAGTGCATTGGTGTTGTGCTGAGGAGAGATAGAGTGAGATGATCTGGGCTTGTGGAAGGGATGAAGGATGACAATTGGATACAGAAGGTGAGAAGTGTATAAGCCTCTGTGGTACAGTGGCAAAGTGTGCGTTTTCATACATTGGAGAGCGAGGGTATTTTACATGGGGGAGGTGGTGGCTCAATCGGTAGAGAGGTGGTCTGCAGTCGCACTGGACCCAGGTTCAAATCCCCGCTGGGGAAGGGAACAGTTTAAGGATTTGAATTTCGTGAAATCAGACTTTACTGATCTACCAGAAGACCTGCTGACATGTCGTAAAAATACCCCTGCTAATACCAATACACCAGTCCTGTATGAGACAGCCCTAGCAAGTATTCAATATGGACGGTGGGTGTTAGCGCCGAAGTGGTGACATGTAGAGAGGTGTATGGTATGTAGGAGGACTACTGGACCTTGAGAGCAGGCTGTGAAGCCTAAGCCCAGAGTCGGACTCATTAAAACACACACACACACACACACACACACACACACACACACACACTGGGGAGCTGCAAGAGGCAGACCGAAAAAACTTGGGACAAGGCCATTGAGTGTGGCCTAAGGGATAAGGGACTAAACAGGGAGGCTGCTAGAGACTGAGCAGTATGGGCAGCTACCATTAGGTAACCAAAGCCAATGCATGCAAGCATGTTGGAGCCTTTACAACTGAAACATACTGATGCCATACCCTGTGAGGACTGCCTTGACAAAAATGATTCTCAGGCATTTTTGTCCCCATTCAGTTGCAACCTCTCTCCCCATGACACACCACCCTTATCTATCCACCCTGTTATTAGCCTCCAGCTCTATCTCCCAACCATCTCACTGTCATATATGAGGCGCTCTGAGCCAGAGGGGCGACCATGCATTTTGCTTATTTTCGGTAATTAGTTGTTAAACTTTGACATGGCTAATTATACAATGGTAAAATTATACTTATATGCATTTTATTGTTTAGCTTGAAAGTGCTAGCCCAGACGATTAAAATAGTGGTACACATGACATGTTTAAAGTATATTACAGTTTGGTAATCTGATGTCAAAGCAAATAAGCAAAATGCACAGTTGCCCTCTGGCTCGGAGCACCTCATATGTTCCTAGTCGATCTCTCACATCTGTATACAGTACTCTCTCACCCTGTTTTTAAACTCCTCTTCCTACTCCCTAACACCTCACACTGATGCACTCTCACTCATTCCTTTTCACCTTGTTCTTGGTCTCTCCCTTCTTCTCCTCCCAAATGCCTCACTCTTATACAGTTTCCAAGTCAGGCTCTCTCTTCCTCCAACATATAGTATTCTCACACATTATTGCTCAACCTCATTTTCAGTCTCCCTCTCCTTTATCTCCCAACCACTTCACTTTCATACAATCAAACTCTAACTATGCTACAGCTAAGCCACATCGGTACTGCTGTTGCTGAGTCTCCAGGTTCATCTGAGTATGAATGCAGTAGACTGCAGGCTGAATTACTTTTCTCCTACAGTCCTTACTACTCCTTTTAAGGGATACTGATCAAGTTAAGGGACAATTGCATAAACTGATCACCAGAGCCACCCAGCCACATCAGTGCCACCATGGGAAGACAACTTTCTCCAGCACATTAGAGTAAATATATAAATCATAAAATTAATAAACCTGTGTGGCAAGGATAGAAAATCACTGAATGCTGTAAAGAGCTTTTATGTGTAACAGTAGGTGAATTCTTACTGTAAATTAAAGGTTCAACATAAGTGTTGATATCACCATGATACAGGAAATTTTTTTTACATAATGGAGTGTTCCAAAAATATTACAACTTATGCCATGTAATGTACAATGTGTTGCTGTGACAGAGTAGCTCCAGTTTAACTGCAGGAAAGCAAATGCCCCAGCAGGGCCATCCCATGTAATGAACAAGAGTTCCCTTGCAAAAGACAGCCTAGCCACAGGGAAAAGTGTGGAGGTCTGGTTCCTGGATGAATTTTTCATTTGGATCTCTTCATGCACTTAACAGAGGCACCATAGTAGGCTCCATATCACTGTTAGTTAGTTATATGGTTAGCACCCAGTGATGCAAATGGTTTCCTGGGTTACTGGAAACCATTATGATTATTGCTCACTGTAGTCACCTAAAGGTAGCACTACACTGCATAAGTGGATGATGAGTGCCCCCCTCCAACTACTAGTACAGTACAGGTGTACTTCAATATATGATACCCCTAGATGCAATACCCTGGCTTAATGATGGGGGTAGAAATACCACCACACCCCGCCTAATGATGGCCAAATCCCCGTTTAACGATGGGTTTTGATTTTATAAAATATATTTTGAAGATGTTTTAGACTAAAATTGTGTGTTTATGTTGATTTGTAAACTATTTTTAAACTTACATTAATGTGTTTTAGCCACAGGTGGGGTGAACATCATCATTTTGGGGTACAGTTTACTAAGCTTGATTTTTCCAGACTTATATATGATGATTCTCAGATTTTGTTTTGTTAGTTTTCGTGAGTTATTTACAGGTGTTAGGCTTAGGTTAGCTTCTTTTACAGCTCTCAGGCCATACAGATTGCTTTAAACTTGTTCTGGGGCTCATTTGGGTGAGTTTTGGACTTGGATGGGGGAAAATCCAAGTCTGAAAAACGCATCCCCTTCCTTTACATGTTAAATCTACCCAGATAGATGATACCCGCCTAAGGATGGGTTTTTACCTAACCAACTGCATCATTAAACTGAGGTATACCTGTACAGCAAACCCTCGACACACTGAACCCTCTTTTAATGAATTTTGGTTTTAATGACCACCTTGAGCTGGCCGAAAGTTATGTTCATTTAACAAATTTTGTTTGGTAACAGAATGGACACATGGGAAACATCAACCAGTGTACCCTACACACACACACACACACACACACAAGAATCTTATGAAAAAAGAGGAGTTCAAAAATGTATGGATAAAAAGATGCCTAACACAAGAGGAACTGGAATTACTGAAAGAGAAAAGGGAGGAAGCAAAAACAAAAAATGAGGGAAGATCAGAAGAGGAGAAGAAGAAATCTTTTTACAAAGTAATAGGAACAAGTCAAGAGTGAGAGCAGTGGAAATGAGTTACTTGAGAGGAGCATGTGGAGTGACGTGGAGGGACAGGTTGGCGAATGAAGAAGTGAAGGAACGTTGTGGGGTAGATGTGGATGTGGTTGAGAAGATTAGGAGAAATACACTGAGGTGGTTTGGACATGTGGAGAGAATGGAGAATGAAAGACTGACTAAGAGGGTGTATGTAGGTGAGGTGGAGGGAGGGAGAGGGAGAGGTAGACCGAGGATGAGGTGGAGGGATGGAGTTGGGAGGTATATGAGGGAGGGGGGGGTGAGTTGGGGGGAGGGTAGTCAAATGGTGGGTGACAGAGTGACTTGGAGGCGTTTTGTCTGCGGCCACCCTTTGCGGGATTAGGGCGTCGGGCTATAGATAGATAGATAGATAGAATAGGATTGCAGGTACGAAAGTGGTACACAAACAGGATGGAAGAAAAAGGAGGAAGGTAGTAGAACCATGTCATGACAAGTATATAAACAAGATGATAAAGTTGATGTACTCAAATGTGGATGGAATGGTATCTAAATTACTAGAGATGAATGATTATGTCAGAGAAAATGAACCACAAATAATATGCCTAACTGAAACAAAATTAACACCAAGGATATCCAGTGACATACTAAACTTAGAGGAATACAATATATGGAGAAGAGACAGAAATTTAAAAAAAGGAGGAGGAATTATAATATTAACTAAGAAAAATCTAAAAGTCAAGGAAATAAAACTAGATATACCATCACAAGTAGAACTGATTGCAGTAGAAATCAACACATCTGAAGGTAAAGTAATTGTAGCCAATTTGTACATGCCACCTAGATCAAACACATGGGAAAGAGACGAATATGAGGACCTGGCAGAGAGTACAATTCAGAGTATAAGATCATTGCTACATAAAATGGAAGAGAAATCAGAAAGAATTATACTAACTGGGGACTTCAATACAAATATAAATTGGAATACTCTAGATATAAATAGCCAAGAAAGCTGTTGGGACCAAAAGCTCCTGGATCTCGTACAAGAGTTTTTCTTAACGCAACATGTGAGGGAAACAACCAGAAAAAGAGGACTTGATGTACCTTCAGTGCTAGATCTAATATTTACTAGGCAAGAAAATGATATTGACAGTTTAATTTATCACCCTCCACTCGGCAAAAGCGATCATGCAGTACTAAATTATACCTTCAGGATAGCATATGACATAGTAAACAGCAATTACAGTTACAAAAAGAGCCTAAACTATAAAAAGGGAAATTATCAAGACCTAAAGAAGTATTTCTTAGAAGTTGATTGGGAAAATGAGCTTAGAGGACAAGATTTAATGCTGTATATAAAAAATTTTTGTGAATTTTATGAAATAGGAGTCCAGAAGTACATCCCACAGCATAAAGAAGCAGATAAGAAAATACAGAAATGGTTCAATACAGAATGTAAAAAATCAAAAGAAAGAAGAGATTTGTTGTGGAATAGATACAGAAGACATAATAGTGAAAGGGCGTATAATAATCACAAACAGGCAAGAAACGAATATACAAGAATAAGGAGGGAAGCCCAAAAACAGTTTGAGGAGGATATAATAAATAAAAGTACAGTAATCACTCCAATATCCAACGTAATAGAGCCACAGGTAGGTCCGGTTATTGGTTTTGTCTGGATATCGGGCCCCAGCTTATGGACTTGTACTTATGGACCTTAACTCTGAGAAACACCTATACAACTCCCTCTGGACATGTATAGCACCTATTTAAGACCCAAATCACACCAATAAGGCACATAAATGACTGAAATAAATGCAAGAGAAACACAAAATGAGGGTTTAGAAGTATGTTCATACATTAATAAACATTCTGGTACATATGGACCCTAACCTAGCCTAACTCAGAAAAACACATTCCTTCTGCACATGCATAGCTACTAACACCCTATTCACACCAATAAAGGACATTAAAGAGTGAAATGAGGTAAGTATAGTAGGGAAAAAAGTACAGTATGAAACATTCTGGCTACTTACAGCAAGTCCCTGGCCACCTCGATGAATAACCGCCTCCTCTCGGACTCTGACAGTAAGAACGATTTCCTGAAGCACTTGCAGTACACTCTTCCTGAAGTCTTGCACTGAACTTAGTCAATAACACACAGAAGTCCGTTCTCTTCACAGTGTTCATTTTTGTCCAAATAATGCTCCATTGTAACTTAGTGTTGCACTTTAACTTTTCCCAATTTTTTTTAATTTTCCAAAGCCAAAACAAACAAGTCTATTTACGTTAAATTTTTTTTCTATTGAGTCTCTTCTCTAACAACTTTAAATCCTTAACACAAAACACTGTTTTTTTCACTACACAACACTCAAAATTCCCGTGTGGTCTAGTGGAGAAGTTCTTGCTGTTTATTCACTGTCAGAGTCCGAGAGTATCACTGGCAGGTGACCTAGGGGTGCATTGCTGGGTCGTGGTGATGGCGTACCCACTGCAGAGGACTCTGAAGAAAGCCGCAAACTCACGTCGAGCGGTGACTCCACTTTGGCTGATGTGCTGGGCTGTGGCTCAGAGCATGAGGGCCTGTCTTGGGGAGGCAACGGAGTGGAGCCAGGGCTGGGCACAGCAGGGGTCACGGGCCTGAAAAAACTGTCAATGGTTGATTGACGCAATGACCGACGATTCTGACGATTGATGATGCGCTGCCAGAAAGCACACATTTCCTCCACTAATCCCAAGGGCCCCATCTCCCTGTCGTAGTCCGGGCGTTCCAGGTAGTCTAGGACGAACTCTAGATGTTCCTGGAGTGCGCTCAACTTGGGGATGGCTGGAATAGTGTCCTGCTGAGAGGAGTCCGCATCATCGTCGCCTTCCTCGTCGGAATCTTCAAGTTCGGTACTGACACCAGCAACCGAAGACGGGATCTCGATATCAGACAACATCTGATACCCAGGATCGCCCTCATCGTCATCCAACCACTCATGAACATCGTCCACATCAACATCGTCGCCGTGTGTACGTAGCCGTGCATGGAAGTCATCCACGTCAAAGCCAAGAAAATCGTACTCCACATCCGTTCCGAGAAGCAGACGAGACCAACCATTTTCAAGAGTTTTCACAGGGACTTCCTTCCATGCACTAGCCCAGTTGTACAGCGCAGACTTGATGTTGTAGCGGCGAAGGTTTTCCAAAGTCCGCTTGCCTCATGTGTCCTGTCCCTCCCTGCACTCGTCCTCGTCCTCGAGAACAACCATCACCTCGTCCAGGAACTTTCGACGGTATAGGCGCTTTGTTGCCATGATCACTCCTTGGTCCATTGGTTGGATGAGAGCAGTCGTATTAGGTGGCAGAAACATGCACCTAATACAGCCATTCTCAGCAACCAAGTCCTTGTCGCACGGGTGGGCAGGTGCATTGTCGAGTAGAAGGAGAGCCTTTACCTGGTCGCGCGGGATTCCCAGTGTCTTCGTCTGGTAACCTTGACGAAGTGATGGTGAAACCAGTCTTTGAAGATCATAGCTGTGACCCATGCCTTCAAAGAATGGTACCAGACGACAGGAAGGACATCCATCACCCCACGAAGGCACCGAGGCTGCTTTGCACGGCCAACAACAACGGGCTTAAGCCGGTGCATGCCGTTAGCACTGGCACAACACAAAGCAGATATCCGTTCCTTGGAAAGCTTGCGGCCAGGTACACGCTTCTGTCTCATCGGCTAGAGTGTTCGTTGGCAGCGAGCGATAGAATAGGCCAGTTTCGTCAGCGTTGTAGACTTGACCGAGAGTTAGGCCCTCCCTGTCAATCAAGCCTTTCACCTTGCGCCGAAACACGTCAACTCCATCCTCGTTAGCGTCCAATGCTTCGCCATGTGCTTTACGGTTGGTAAGGCCATGTCGCAACTTGAACGCGAAGAGCCAACCCTTGGATGCCTTGAAGTCTAGGGCGTCGTGAAGCCTGGCGAACTTCCCAGCAGCAGCCTTCAGCTCCGTTCCACGTACCATTACACCAGCAGCACATTGCTGTCGATACCAAATCAACGTGGATCGGTCGATTTCTGCAAACTTGGGGGTAAACATAACCTTCCTTTCCACGATGCGTTTGCTTCTCGACGAGGTCAGCCGTGTACTGCATGAGTTTGTCTCGGGACCGCTTGATATCGAACAAAGTAGACCGGGCCAGGTTGTACTTCGCGAAGAATGCGGGAAGAAGACCAACCCTCATCCACTTTCTCCAATATCTCCCTCTTCTTCTCCAGAGTCAACACCACTCTCTTCCGTTTCTCAGGTGGCGGGGCCATCATCACACACACTAAGAGGAGGCCCGAGAGCAGCAGGAGGCCCTGCAGCAGGTAGGGCACCACCACAAAAGCGATCACGTGGGCAGCCATTACGAGGAGCGTACACTCGTGGTGAGAGACAGGCGGGAAGTGGGGAGGATGCAGCGGCGCTCTATCGGACGTCGGAGGAATGACGCGCCAAAACAATGCTCTCCCGCGGCGCGTGCGGCAAGTTCAAATTACAGACGGGAAAAAATCGTTTTATTTTTAAAATTTTTTTGGGTTTTCGGACCATTTTGGGAATGTTGGATCCCAGGACGATTAGGTCCGGGTAGTGGGGATGTTCGATTATTGGGCGTCCGGATATTAGAGTGATTACTGTAGTGATCAACCAAAGCTGTTTTACAGCTATATCAGAAGCAAAACCAAAGTAAAAGATATAATACAATCCATTACGGACGAGGGAATCACTTATACACAAGAGAAAGATATTTGTGAAGCACTAAATAAGAATTTCCAATTAGTTTTTCAATCAATCATTTCCTGTGGCACCCCACGGGATGCATAGGATCTCAATGAACTCTCTCCACCAATATTTGTCTCTTGCCATCTCCTTCAGGTCCCACCAACACTCCTCTCCTGCTTCTTTTTTCATTGTCCTCAACCAGGTTTCCCTCGGCCTACCTCTACCTCTTCTTCCTCTAGCAATCCACTCTGGCACATCCTGTATTAAACAACCTTCTTTTCTGTATATGTGCCCCAGCCACTTCCAGCGAGACAGTCTCACATATTCATTAAATGGTTCCACTCTCGTAATATCCCTTACTCTTTCATTTGTAACTCTGTCTTGCCACTTTACCCCAAGAATCCTTCTCAGTATTTTATTCTCAAATCCTAACACTTTCTGATCTGTTGCAATTGTACAGTGCTCGTCAGAAGTATGGGGCGCCCTGCGTCCCTCCTGAGAAACAAACCTTTCAACATTGAAAAAACATATAAATAATGCATTTTATTTACCTTTAGTGCTTCGTAGGGTAGCCTTTACGTTTCTTCACGGACCTGAGACGTCTTGGAAGTGAAAGGGCGAGGCTCCTGAGGTGCTGGAGGGGTATTTTGTCCCAGGAGTCACGAATGGCGGCTTCCAGCTTAGGCAGAGAGCTCACGTCCTTCCCTTGGAGACTCTTCTTTATGAGGTACCAGAGGTTTTCAATCGGGTTAAGGTCTGGGCTATTTCCTGGCCAGTCTGTCATGAATGATACCTCGCAGTCACGAAGCCAATTGGTGACCGATTTGGCCTTGTGAGCAGGTGCACCGTCCTGCTGAAACACTCGTGCACCTGTTAGCTCGAAGGAGTCTGGTAAATGATCACACAGAAGCTCCAGGTAAACATCCTGATTCACTCTGAGGTTCTTGGGAAGTACAACAAGCTTCCCCAAACCCTTCCCTGAAAAACAACCCCATACCATGAGTGAATCAGGATGTTTAACTGTGCTTTCTACATACCGTGGGTCAAGTGGGTCACTACCTTTGCATGCTCCTCTGTTACAGGTAACACTAAACGTTGCCTCATCAGACCACAACACTGACAACCATTGCTCCTCACCCCAATTTAGATATTTATTAGCAAAGGCAAGCCTACGAATTCTCTGGCTGCTAGAGAGAAGAGGCTTTTTCACAGGCCTGTGACTTGTGTAACCAAGCTCATGCACCCTACGAGACACTGTTCTCACTGACACCTCACCAAACACTTCTGGGTTGCTCTCCTTAATTTTCCTTGCACTCACACAAGGATTAAACTCCACTGCACGTTTTAAAACATTAACAGACCTTGGGGAAGTTTTCCTAGGCCTACCAGACCTCGGTTTCTTTGTGGGAACTTCACCACTGTTTTCCTCCCGAAACCGCGCACACCAACGACGCACTGTCGATCGTCCCACACCAACCAATTCACTAATTTCCTTTGTCTGGTGGCCTGCCTCCTTTAGAGCAATGATCTGGGATATGATTTCACTCGATAGTTCACGGATAGGTGCCATAACAAAGTTTTGAAGGCCAAAACACTGCGGGACACTCGGTAAAAAATGGCGCAATTTGAGAGGGACACTCGGCGGAGTTCCTCTCTCTCAGGCAGCCCGTGGGCAACTGAGGCGGGAACCAACCAGCGCGTCAGAAGGCCTCAGGCTACCGTGACGTCATGCTCGGAGCTCAAACTTGTGGCTCAATTCTTACCCCCAAAAATGGGGTGATTCTTTTTGGGCCATAAGTATTGCGCGCCCGGCGGACATCGCTGAATACTTCTGACGAGCACTGTACTGTACCATGACTCATGCCCGTAAATTAAAATGGGTCTAACCATGGCCTTGTAAATTTTCACTTTAGTATGTACCAAAAGCATATTATTATTCCAAACAGATTTCAACATTCCAACAGCTCGCCAAGCCTGTCTAATCCTCTCCTCAATTTCATTGTTTAATGATCCATTAGATGATACAATCGTTCCCAGATATTTAAAGTTTTCTACATTCTTCACCACATTATTCCCAATTACACAATCGATTTGGTTCTCCACGTTCATATTAATAATTTCAGTCTTTCCACAATTTATTACCAATCCCACTTTTTCTCCTTCCTCCACCAGACAATCGAGCACCCTCTGCATCTCGTAAATACTTCCGCAAATCAGTACAATATCATCAGCATAGTCCAAATCCATCAGCTTCTTATTTTCCTTCCAGTTAATTCCTGCACCTGTTCTCCTTACAACCTTTTTCATAACATAATCCATAACCAAAACAAACAACAATGGCGAAAGAACTCCTCCTTGAATTAGTTTTTACAGAAGAAAAAAATTTTGAGAGGGACTATGTGGAACATGCATGTCCACACATACTACCAGATATACAAATAGCAGAAAAAGTAATACAGGAGGAGTTAAGTAGATTAGACAGAGGAAAAGCAAGTGGTCCTGATGAAATTTCATGTTGGGTATTACGAGAATGTGCAAAGGAGTTAAGTAAACCATTATTTTTAATTTTCAAAAAATCCTTGAGTCAAGGTAAACTACCTGATATTTGGAAAAAAGCAAATATTGTCCCCTTATTCAAGAAAGGAAATAGACAAAATCCACTCAACTACCGACCAGTATCACTGACCAGTGTTGTAAGCAAGGTATTAGAAAAACTTATAAGAAAAGCTTGGGTAAATCATCTAGAAGAACACAGTATGATATCAGAAAGACAGTTTGGTTTCAGAAAAGGAAAATCATGTGTTACTAATCTGTTGAGCTACTATGACAGAGTAACAAACACAATACAGGAAAGGGAAGGATGGGTGGACAGTATCTATTTAGATTTCAAGAAAGCTATTGACACAGTACCACACCAAAGACTTTTATGGAAACTGTACCATCAAGGAGGAATTCGAGGCAAACTGTTTTGTTGGATGCAAGACTTTCTCATAAAAAGAGAAATGAGGACAGTACTAAGAGGAAACTACTCATCATGGAAAGAAGTGACTAGTGGAGTACAACAGGGTTCAGTGCTGGCACCAATCATGTTTTTAGTGTATATAAATGATATAAACAGTAACACTGGAAATGAGAGCTATCTGAATATGTTTGCAGATGATGCAAAAATACAAAGGAGAATTACTAACACAGACTCTTGTAAAGAGCTACAAGAAGAATTAAATAAACTTCATGAATGGAGTAGTACATGGCAAATGGAATTCAATGTGGACAAGTGTCATGTAATCAAGTTTGGTAAAAGTGGAAAAAGACCTGATTGGGAGTAAAAGTTAGGAAATAAAACCCTATACACATCGGAAAGAGAGAAAGACCTAGGTGTGATTATCAATAACAGACTATCTCCGGCTGACCACATCAGCGAGAAGGTACGGAACATGTATACACTGCTTGCAAATATGAGAATAGCATTCACATACATAAATGAAGACATGTTAAGAAGGATAATAACATCATTCATTAGACCAACCCTGGAATATGCATCAGTAGTCTGGAGTCCTCATCTCAAAAAGCATATAGAGAAGATTGAAAAAGTTCAAAGGGCCGCTACAAGATGGATACCAAGCTTAAGGGACCTAAGCTATGAAGAAAGACTAAATAAACTGAATCTACCAACACTACAGGAGAGAAGGAAAAGAGGTGACATGATAATGCTATATAAGTGCATATCAGGAAAGGAGAAAATAGACATAAATGATTACTTAACATATGGAGAAGCATCAGCAAGAGGACACTGCAAAAAACTGCATAAGAAGAGAGGTGATAAAGACGTAAGGAAATTCAGTTTCCCAAACAGAGCAATTGATCAATGGAATGCACTATCGAATGAAATAGTGTGTGCCAAAACAATTCACAAATTTAAGGATATGTACGATAAATATGGTTTAAGACACGGGACAGTACGAGCTTGACTCATTCCTGTAAAGATACAATTAGGTAAGAACAATTAGGTAAGAACACACACATACACATGTAGGCATTATATAGGCACTAGTATACACCTCATAACACAATGACTATATATCTCATAAGACAATGTACAGGATGTAGTGTCTGCTGGAGACATACACAGCTTCTCACTAGAAATGTCAATCCACATAATGTATATCCACAATCATGTTGTCCCAGATCATCAAGAATTCTCAACATATGAGGTATCTCAAATAATCTCTTCTTAGTCCAGACAGCCAAGAATTTCATGACGTATTCAAACACGTGGAGTAACCAGCCCTACTCGGTTAATCCACCTGAATGGAAATCTACCACACACTACATCACACCACACATCTTGTCCAAGATGTTTATAATGTTGGAGAAATTCCCTTCAGATCAGAAAGGGTTGGAAAGAAGGCCTGATAACACGAGGGCCAGCTTTGTTTCACGCTACGTTATGTTGTAAATCTATCTATCTATCTATTGCAAGATGCCATAATCCCATAAGGAGTGGCCACAAACAAATCGCCTCCATGTCACCCTGTCCCCCGCCATTTCACTGCCCTGCTCCCAGCTCACACACCCCTCCCTCATATACCTCTCCACTCCATCCCTCCATCTCATCCTTGGCCTTCCCCTCCCTTTCCCCCCCTCCACCTCATTCACATACACTCTCCTTGTCAGTCTCTCACTCTCCATCCTCTTCACATGGCCAGACCACCTCAATGTGTTTCTCCTAATGGTTCCTATCAAATCCACATCCACACCACAACGCTTCTTCACATCCTCATTTGTCAGTCTGTCTCTCCATGTGACTCCACAGGCTCCTCTCAAATAACTCATTTCCACTGCTCTCACTCTTGACTTCTGTCCCTTCAACAAGGTCCAAGCTTCACTTCCATACATTAGAGTTAGTATCACAATACTGTCATGTAGTAACTTTTTCACTTCCATGCTCACTTCCCTGTTTCTTATCACTGCTTTCAAGGAACCAGCAACCATTCTTTCCTGTTGTACCCTTTCACACACTTCACCCTCCAAACTTCCATCCTTACTCATCATACTCCCCAAGTACTTAAACGTACTCACATTTCCATTTCCTCACCATGCAACCCCACTGTCCATTCACTGACTTCACCTCTCTCAAAGACCATCACTTTACTCTTACCTACATTCACCTTTAGATTCCATTTCTTACACACTCTCCCAAACTCATCCACCAAGCCTTGCAGCTCCCCTTCGTCTTCACTTAGCAACACAGTATCATTGCAAACAACAGTACAGGGAGTTTCCAAATACTGCCCCCACTCATTAGGGTCACTCCAACACCCACTGCCCTACCTTGTACCTCTTTTATTACCCCATCCATATATAGATTGAAAAACCATGGAGACATGACACATCCCTGTTTCAATCCAACCTTCAAGTAGAAAAATTTACTCTGTTCACTATCCACATGCACTGCAGCCTTAGCACCCTCATACATACTCTTCACAGCATTCAACAACCTCCCATCTACTTCATACATCCTTAATACTTTCCACAATCCTTGTCTATCCACCCTGTCATATGATTTCTCCAAATCCATGAAGGCCACATACAACTTCTTACCCTTCTCTAGAAACTTTTCCACTAAAGATCTAAGAATGAATATCTGATCTACACAACCTCTCCCCTTCCTAAAGCCTCCCTGTTCTTCTCCAACTAATTCCTCTGTTATTTCCCTAACTCTGTCAATAAGTATCCTATCATATACTTTTCCTGTTACACTAAGAAGACAAATGCCCATATGATAACTACACACTTCTTTTTCCCATTTTCCTTTGTACAAGGGAATATTTATCCCTGACTTCCAATCCTCCGGGACTCTACCTTCCTCCCAGGCCGGTCTGCACATCTTCCACATCCATTCTACTACTGTCTCTCCCCCATGCTTCAGCATTTCACCACACACTCCATCAATTCCTGGGGCTTTCCTTATTTTGATTTTCTTCATTCCTTCCACAACTTCCTTCCTAATTATTTCAATTCCTTACAGTGTTCTCTCCATCTGCTCACTTTTTCTCCCTTGTCCACTAGTAATCTACCATTTTTATCTTTCACTCCCCAACTAACTTCACTGTCACCCTGTCTAACTCTCTTTACCTCTTTCCAGGACATTTTCTTACATTCCCTCCACTTTACACTCAAAGTCCTTTCAAATTCCTCATCCAGTATCTTCTTTCTCTCTCTTATTAATCTTTTCACCTCTCTCTTCCTCTCTACATATAACTCTCTCTTCTGTCTCTCAATTTCTTCCCACGCCTGTTTCTCATCCACTCAATATATGCTTTCTTCTTTTGTGCCACAGCCTTTCTCACCTCTTCATTCCACCATGCTGTTCCTTGCACCCCGTTTCATCTTCTCCTCACCCCACACACCACCTCACATGCTGGACAGATTTCTTCTGTGAATATCTTGCACACACCTTCCACGTCCCCCATCTGCTCCAATTCATATTTACCCAATCGCTCCTCCACTTCTCTCTTATATTCTGCCTCTTTCTCATCCTCTTGTAACGTTTCCACTCTCCCTGCATATACTACCTCCTCCTGTCCTTCCCTTCTTCTATTTGTCCATTTCACTTCGACACTGATTTTGACCACCAACAAGTGGTGGTCGGAAAGTCCACTCCCCCAGCTCCTAAATGCTCTTGCATCCATTACACACTTTTGCATCCTTTCATCCACACACACATAATCAATCACTGCCTTCCGTTGATTCGGTTCGCCACCCACTCTTATCAACACTCACCATGTATACCTATGGATCATTTTGTGCCTGAAGAGGGTATTGGCTATCACCAACTCCCTCCCGGCACAAATGTCCACTAAAGCACTGCCATTCTCATCTATCTCAGCAGGCACACCCCACTCACGAATTACTCCATCCACCTTTCACATTCCCTACTTTACCATTTATATCGCCAATCAAAAACAATCTCTCATTCCTTTTAAACTTTTCCATGCACACCTCCACATTTGTCCAGAACTCTTCGCTCATTCTGCTTGAATGATCTTGCATTGGCGCATACATGCACACAATCGCCCACAGTTGTAGTCCAACTTTCAATCTTACCCACACAATCCTTGAGTCAACTGATCCATACTCTCTTATATTCTCCTTCCATCTGTTACTCACCACAATACACACTCCTTCTTTTGCCCTCTCATTCTCACCTACTCCCGCACATATACCTCATCCATACTCCCATTCTCTTACACTCTCACCTCTCCATTTAGTTTCAGTTAATCCACATGAATCCAGTTTTGCACCCTCAAACACCAGGACAATCTCTCTTTCACCTCATCATTTCCACCCCTTACATTCCAAGTCACCATGCGTAACATGTCCTTTGTTCGGTCCTTAGTTGTCATCTTTTGGTCAGTCCTGGTCCGAGGCTTCTTGTTCGTATTTTTAGTTAGTTGTTTTCCAGGGAGGGGTACTAACCCTTCACCAACCCACTCACTGTCACGTAGGGAACACATGTTGTTGGTTATAAGGTTACCACCCAGCACTGTAAATCACAATTCGATATAACTGTACAATAAACTCCGTAACTCAAGAGTGCTCTAACTCACCTCTCTGATACACAAAGGGGGAGGGTGAGAAGGAAAGAGAGAGAGACAGAGAGGGACCTACCTATTCACTCTGGCTGATGACACACCGTGTAATAAGCAGCAACAAGTTCGAGCCATACTACGTCTCATGACTTTATTCTGACAGTGCTCTGATGATCTACAACCGACCTCCCTAAAAGTATCCACAACCACGCTGTCGAGATTGGTGACAGCGGTAAACAAAGCCAATTAATGTCTCTATCAACAATCCTCAATCAAGCTACAAGCAAAACAGAGAGCGAGAGCTGGCAGAGCATCAACGCAACTTAACTTCGCCCCTAATTGCTCCTGACCACCTCAACCACAACTCCACGATTTACGAGAAACAATAGCAGCGATAAACTACATCTATCAACAACTCTACAAGCCTACAAGCTAATCTCAACAAGTAAGGAAAATCAAACATAAAGTTAAGAAGAAGAATCAAATAAAGGAAGTGAAGTGTGTGACATCTGAGTAGAGCACAGGACAGCCGACCTACACCATTCTACTCCACCACCCCACCACAACCCCCACCACTTTTCCCCATCACCATCATCTCCACCACCAAGAAGAGGTGAAACGAGTGTCTTGACCTCGCAGTGATGACCAAACGATGCTGACGTGTTGAGCTGTATCAACAATCTTCAACACCAACACCTCCCTCACCACACCTCACACCACGACTGTCTCTCCACTGCTGTTCTATTAAGTTGATTTAATCTAACCAAGGTTGTATTAGTTAACACTTAGTTAACAAACCAAGCAATTATATGAGGAACTCGATGGAGGAGGGGCTTAATTGCCAAAATGACATTTTGAGATAACAGCATTTGAAAGTTTGTAAGATAATAACTCTGTAATACCTGCACTGATTTTGTTGATTTTGGTCTTAAAAAATACCTCTAGTTAATGCCTACTTGGGTTTTCAAGTTCATGCTGCCATTATATTTTTTTTTAAATAAATTTTATTTCAACAGGGTAGGAAGATGCTTCACCACAAAAACAAATTATGAAAGTCGCCAAAACTAGTCTAATGAAAGATTATGTGTACTGTTAAGATAATACCACATTAGGTCTTAGTTAACATGAGTAACTGTAACAAAAAATAAAGAAAATTAAAATTATGGATGACCTCACTCTCTGCCCCATTGCAGCTAGATATAAACTGTGAGGAAAGGAATATTATTGTCATATAATTAATATTACTGTATAGTACTCACAAACACTGGAGTCCTGATGATGCTTGAGTGGGTGGTGGGTGTGGAGTGGGGTGTTAGTAGTAGTGGAAGTGCATTTTGGGCATATAATGGTCAGGTTGGGGGTGTCTGTTTATGGGATTTTCAACCTTGTTGTTAGGACGTATATCCATACAATTTTAGCAAGAAATTGAACTTTAAGACCAGGTGAACATGCTGGTGCATGTAACTCAAACTGGCCGATTTGGCTGATACGCCCTCCCTCCAGGGAGTGTCTCACACATTCATCAACATAAATATTACCAAGTACACAGTGAGAGACAGTTACACAATTTACACTGATATAACTGTAATTTTATAAGCAATCAAGAGAAATGTAGAATGTGATTTAGTGTGTAATCCCATTATGCTAAGTAAAACACCTAAATCAGTGCCTGAAGGATCAGTATTGGCAGTGACATATACCCTAAAACAAAAACCAGAAAACGATCAACAAAATATAAATTACAGAACACCATCTGAGACACATGAACAAGCAGAAATCCCAAACTCAGGAAACAAAACAAATACTAGATAGAGAAGATAAATAGCAGCAAACAGATGCAATTTACATTGAAGTAAGTAATGATGACACTTGGTCAGAATTTTCCCATGTAGATGGCAAACTTTATAAAAATTTACCTCCAACTTACTATAACTTAGACCATAGAGTATTAAGGTCAGGAAAAAACAAAAAATTTCCTGCAAATGACAACTGCAAGGAAAACACTGTAAAGATGGCTAACTCTGATGGAGCAGGCACCAATGTAGTACCTTCTCCACAAAATTCCAGTCATACTCCACTTCCAGTGTATATTTTTCATGAAGACAATGATCTCACAAAATTCTCTGGTACTGAAGAAGACAAGACTGACAAACGCACTTACTGAACAGTGTCAGCAATATTTCATTAGGAGACACATTACAGATGAGAAAGGAAAAATAGCGATTTTCTCAGCTAGAATAAACCAAGAACAGTGTCAGCACTATTTCACTAGGAGACACATTACGGATGAGAAAGGAAAAATAGCGATTTTCTCAGCTAGAATAAACCAAGAACGATGCCCAACTGGCTATTTGCTCAAGTAAGACAAGCTGTTGAGAGCTTCAATCAATCAATCATTTCCTGTGGCACCCTCGGGGATGCATAGGGCCTCGATGAACTCACACCACCACATCCTATCTTGTGCTAACTCCTCAAGATCTCCCCAACACTCATCTCCAGCTTCCCGTCTCATTGTCCTCACCCACGTCTCTTTTGGCCTTCCTCTACCTCTCCTACCAAGTGCCACCCACCCTGGTGTACCTCGTACTATTCAACATTTGAGCAATTTAAGACAGAAGCCCAACTGGCAATTTGCTCAGGTAAGACAAGCTGTTGAGAGCTTCAACATTTGAGCAATTTAAGACAGAATTTCTCAGGAAATTCTCTGGAGGCAGGAATTTTCTTGGTGGTATAACCCCAGAATTACACAAAATTGTAGACCTACTAATGCAAAAACACTCAGGCTCAGATCTAGGGGAAATAACAGCAGATATTTCCACTATTATGAAAACCTTGTTAGCTAGCCTAGAAAACTCAAACCGGGTCATAGATGATGATAATATGTCACCAGTGCATGTTGCTGACATCGCTGGCTACATATCAGCCGTATGCAAATTTCCTGACAGGGTGTTAAAAATCACCAAAACCATCCCATATAATCCAGGAATGTGTTTACTTGATTTTATTTATGAGGTGGAATTAAATTGCAGCAAAGCAGGCATGACTGACACATCACAGGCCAACAGGACAGGGATCAATGTGCTAGAAATTGTAGCAGGGATTAAGTCAAGTCCTGGCATGGACCAGAGACAATCTCGTCCAGTTCACAAACAAACACGCAGTCAAGTTGGTTCAAGGACTCGTTCCCGCACACAAACAGGGCAGTACAAAGTCTGGCCGAAATCCCAGTAGATATTGGTCGGCACAAACAAATGGAAGATCACCTCGTAGGTTGAACTCAAGTAACACGCTCTGTTACTATTGCGCAAATCCTGGTTACACAAAATCTGAGTGTTACATTAAGAATAAAGAGGACAGGCAAAAGGGAAAAGGGTTTGAACTGTATTACAGGCACCACAAATCTTACGGTCACTGGACCTCAGACTGTAAAACAATAGAAAAATTGGTATCCATCTATAGGTTGGGGGAAGGTCGTACCAGCACAAAAGACGATGACACATAAAACACCCAAATAAACAAATAGTCAACATAGGAAGACTCTTTGGAAATGAAAGCATTTTGGTCTCTGCTTTATGTGAGGAGGAAGAGATTTCATTATTTTTGGATTCAGGCTCACCAATGAATTTAATAACACAAGATGAGTTAGAATGAATTTTTTGAAATAGAAGAAAAGTGACATTTTGGAAAATTCAGACTTAAATTTATACACAGTTGGTGGTAGGTGGTGGCGACCATCATCCACTCACTTGATGTAGTGCTGCCTACTTCTTCCTTAGCCTTTATTATTCTTTTTCTGTGTCTGCCCTCCTCTCTTCCTATTTCTCCCATCTTTCCTGTCACTTCTTATTGCTTTTCTTTCCTTTACAGGTGGCTTTACAATGAGTGACAAGCCAAATGGTTTCCTGTATACCAAGAAACCATTTACAATGCTGGGTGGTAACCATATAACCAAACCATACATGCCCCCTAGGTGTCAACAAGTGCGTTGATGGAGGGTTAGTGCCCCTCCCCGTAAAACAAATAACTCAAAATCAAATGGCCACCCCTTATGGGATTTTGGCGTCTGGCAATAGATAGATAGATAGATAGGATGGTAAAGAAAACCAGTTATTGGTATGATTGAGTTAAACATGAAATTTACAGAGACCACAAAATCATTAACTACCACCTTTTAAGTAGTAGAAAAATTATCAATTAGAGGAAATATGTTCATTTCATTCATTCATTGCCAGACGCCATGTATCCCAGACGGGGTGGCCAATGGCTGAGAGTTAATGTTTTACAGGGAGGGGCACTAATCCTCCACCAACCCCATTTGACACGTAGGGATGCCAACAGCATCTGGTGTTCCCAGGCGGTCACCCATCCAAGTACTAACCAGCCCCAACGTTGCTTAACTTCGCTGATCGGACGGGAAGCGGTGTATTCAACGTGGTATGGCCGTTGGCTTGGACTAAATACCATGAGGACACAAAATATAATATTGATGCCCCATTTCAATGGAATTAACTATGACAGCAAATTCATAGAGGAAATTTCATCTCCTGATACTACAACAAACAATTATAGAAAAGCTATAGTCACAAGAGCGATTACACACAACACAAAAAAGGTAGAATCTCACGTACAAAACGAAAACGGGCGGTTAGACCAGCCGTTACAAGCCGACACCCACCCCTCTCCCACTCACCCACAATCCAATCATGACTCACTCAGCAAAGAATTAATTATGATATAAATTTACCAACAAAATCATTCATGCAAGTTACTATTAAGAGTTAACTGAGAAATTATAATGTCATTGCACTAAAAGAGACTATTAGAATAAATGGACTTTTGATAGAAAAAGCCCCATGTTGGGTAAATGACAAGGGTGAGACTGATGTCATTTTAGCTAACACCATGAATGGAAATGTGCAGATTAAGAAAGAAGCCTGTACAGTATTTGTAGGTTAGAGAATTGCCCAGCCTCTCTACGCAAGGTGACAGTAGAGGGAGCGTCAAGCAGAGTAAACTCATCAGACAGAGAGTGCAAAAAGGAGCACTTGGTTTGCTCTGATAATTCTGATGTGGAAAATGATTTATTCGATGTACCACAGAAACATCGACAGGCTGTTGCATTACCTGGTGAAAACTTAAGGCGTACAAATCTAATCCAACACCATATTAACGTAAAACGGGATACACAACCAATCTATGTGCCAGCATACAGAGTTGCACACTTACGATGTGCACGAGCAAAGCAGTATGAGGATGAAATGCTAAGTTTGGATATCAATGAACCTTCCCATGGAATGCACCACTTTTCTTTGTACGTGAACAAAATGGGGAAATGCAGGCAGTTGTTGATTATTGCAAACTTAATCAGGAAACCATTCCTGACCGTTTTCCCATGCCATTGTTAAGTGATGTCCTGCACAATATTGGACCAGAAAATATGTTGTTAAGTGAAGATGAAGGGGAGCTGCAAGGCTTGATGGATGAGTTTGGGAAAGTGTGTAAGAAACAGAATCTAAAGGTGAATGTAGGGAAGAGTAAGGTTTTGGTCTTTGAGCGAGGTGAAGTCAGTGAATGTACAGTGAGGTTGGATGAGGAGGAGATGGAAAATGTGAGTATGTTTAAGTACTTGGGTAGTGTGATGAATAAGGATGGAAGTTTGGAGGGTGAAGTGCTTGAAAGGGTACAACAAGGAAGAAAGGTTGCTGGTCCCTTGAAAGCAATGATAAGAAACAGGGAAGTGAGCATAGAAGTGAAAAAGTCATTATATGATAGTACTGTGACACCAACTCTAATGTATCGAAGTGAAGCTTGGATGTTGTTGGAGGGACACAAGTCAAGAGTGACAGCAATGGAAATGAGTTATTTGAGAGGAGCCGGTGGAGTCACATGGAAAGACAGACTGACAAATGAGGATATGAAGGAGCATTGTGGTGTGGATGTGGATGTGATAGGAAGCATTAGGAGAAACACACTGAAGTGGTTTGGCCATGTGGAGAGGATGGAGAAAGAGAGACTGATGAGGAGAGTGTATGTGAGTGAGGTAGGGGTGGAGAGAGAGAGGGAGGGGAAGGCCAAGGATGAGATGGAGGGATGGAGTGGAGAGGTATATGAGAGAGGGGGGTGTGAATTGGGAGCAGGGCAGTGAATTGGCAGGGGACAGGGTGACTTGGAGGCGATTTGTTTGTGGCCACCCCGTATAAGGGATTAATGCGTCTGGCAATAGATAGATAGATAGAAAATATGGTCTTTTCTACAAACGACTCATGAAGTGGCTATTATCAGATAGGCCTACATAAAGAATCCCGCAAATACACTGCTTTCTCTACAGACAGTGAGCATTATCAGTATAAGAGAACGCCGATGGGATTATGGACAGCTCCAGGCACATTCCAACAACTAATGAATAGCGTACTGTCTGGAATATTGGGTGATGGTATATTTGTCAACTTGGATGACATCATAATTGCAACACACACAACAGATGAACACCTACAGAAATTAGACTAGCTCCTACACAAGTTTGCCAATACAGGTATAAAAATTAAGCTGCCTAAATGTAAATTTTGCTTTAAGAAAATACAATTTTTAGGCCACAGACTAGATGCAGAGGGGATCCACACCTCTGAGGACACACTACAAGCAGTAAGGGATTTCCCTGAACCCACAAATGTGCATGAAGTAAGACAATTTTTAGGGTTCGCCAGGTAATACAGTGCGTTTATACAACAATTCTCTCACATAGCAGAACCATTATTTCACCTACTGAAAAAACAAGCGATATTTCAGTGGGGAGAGGAACAAAAAACAGCATTTAATGAATTAAAAGATAAACTTACACGTGCACCTTGCATGGTCTATCCTAATGTCACAAAACCATTCATAATTTGCATAGATGCCTCCCTCAAAGGTTTAGGTGCTGTATTGATGCAAGAGGATGAATGAGGTAAATACCAACCCACTGCTTTTGCCAGTAGACAAATAAATGGAGCAGAGAAAAATTACTGTACAACAGTACAGTAATATTTGCTCTACAGAAATTTCATGACCTTGTGTACGGATATGAAATTCACCTATACACAGACCAGAAGCCTCTCGTGAGCATGTTCCAAGAAAAACTCCTCTCTGGGAGGAGAGCATGATGGAAATGTAAAATCCAGAATTACAATGTAAATATTCACTACATAAAAGGTAAAGTAATATGGCAGCAGATGCCTTATCGTGAAATCCGTCAGCCAATGTAGCTACAATAAGTCCAAGTGAATCATTCTCCAACAATGGTGAAATGATCCCTACAAATCAAGAAATCACACAGGCACAGAGACAGGACCCAGTATGGTCTAAAGTAATATCTGTTACCACTTAAATAATTCACATTGGTAAACAATGCCTTACATAGGGTAAATCCAAGACAACCAAATCATAGACAAAATATTAGGCAGTTAGTCATTCCTAGTACAATGATACCTCACATTTTAAGGATAATACACGATAGTCCACATGCACGGCACCCTGGCAAGAATAGAACAGTCAGGCAGGCCTGGATGTCATATTATTGGCCAACGTTATGCAAAGATATATAATCATATAGACAAATGTGAGTCATGTGCAAGACATAAAGGTAACACAATATTACCTGCACCTATAGGGAAATATCCAGTACCTAACCAAGCATGGGACAATGTCACGGTTGATTTACTTAAATTACCCTTAACTATCAATCACAATCAGTATCTTTTTGTTGCTACTGATCATTTCTCACGATATGTGATCTTGGTTCCAATTAATGATCAAACAGCAGAAACAGTCAGCGGGTATTCATTGATAGTGTTATCTGCAGGTTCACCACACCGAAGATGGTAATAAGTGACAATGGTGGTGAATCTAACTCTGAAACTTTGCAAGAAATATGTAAACAATACAGTATAAAGAAGGTTAATGTCTTGGCCTACCAACCAGCTTCCAATGGATTGGCGGAAAGACAATAAAAATAATATTAGATGTACTACGGCACATTCTCAATGAAACTTATGCAAACTGGGATGACTGGATCCCCTGAGTTGAAGCAACAATTAATTGGGCAATTAACAAATCTATAGGAGATACACCTCATTTCATCATTTACTTGTCAGACAGACATCTCCCTTACAAGATGTTAGAAGGCAAACAAATTCCCGTATGTAATTATGATGATTATCCTAAACTTCCCTTATGTGAATTTCAAGAAATACACACAAAGGTAAAGAAACAATTAGCGATGTCCAAGGAAGAAATGACGGAATCATTTAATATGAAGGCAAAAGTATCAAAACATCAGCATAAGTGATAATGTCTATGGCATCATTCACACTAGAGACAATAAACTGTCACTGAAATTTGAAGGCCTATACAGAGCAATTAGAAGAAAAGCCAATAACACAGTGATTAAGTCACTATCAAGTGATGAAGAAAAAGAAATACATATTGATCACTTAAAAAGGGTCTCAAGAAATTTAGCTTGCAAATACAGTATAAAACACCGCACACAACCGAAAAGCCTAGTACACACAGTGAAAATAAGCTGGATGCAATTAACACACATCAGAACAAACTGCAGTCTTATACCAAACAGAAAAACATAGGTGCAACCAATACAGCTCTCACTATAACAAGGCATTTACATGACTTAGGAATCGATTTAGACTCCTTTTACAGATAATGAGATTAAACAGGTCGAGATAACTGTAGTATTCATCACCACTATCATCACCCTTAGCATAACTTGCTAACAAGAATGGATTGATAACTAATACAGTTGTTCTTTCGGAAGGTAAAGATGAGGCGAATTGGATCATGTTCCTGTTGATATCAAGAGGATCACCTCACTTACACCCTCAACATGTAGTCAGACAAGGGTGCCTGATCACCCTAACAACCTCAATGGCAATTGTACAGGACATAATAAGTACCGAAATTAGTTTGGACGTATTGCAAGACCTACCAATAATGTTACAGAAAATATCAGGACTACTTAGAACTCTGGAAGCAGTATTAACACGCCCCTCCTCACATGATCACCCCACACAGGAAGCAGCTGAATAAATTAAGCCTCTCAGGCACGATGACGCTATTTGCATTCCATGGGTGTTTCCTGATAAATGCACACTGACACGAATCGCGTGAAAAAGCAGAAAAAAACTTGCCCAAAATTAGGTTTTTGGCCAATTTGCATCAAATTTTGGTGCGTTCCAGCAGGCCAGTCTCGCATCAGAAGAAGACATTTGACAACACTGTCACGCCTTCTATGGGACAGTGCGCAGTGGTAAATCTCAGTACTCACTACCAGCCGAACTGAAGGGTAGTGCCGTGTGCGTTGTTCCTTTAATTCCTCTTTTTCTTTCCCTCCCGCCCAAGGCAGAAGCCACAAGTGAATGATTGTGATTATATATTGTTTATGAGTGTACTGTGAAGTGATTGTGTCTATGGAACATAACTATACTGTTCATAAAGCATTAGGGCCCATTATCAGTCATTTGGCATAGGGGCAGGACTCACGTGTGCTGTAGCGGGGTTTGCCACTCTGCTTCGCCCTGCCCCAGATGCTGTGAGTATTTTACGTATAGAGTGAAGACAATGCCTATATTTGTGTGAAAAATATAGTGGCTGGCTTAGTGAAGTAATTGAACTAGCAGGCATTACATATGCCATAGCCGTAGTCGAGATTGGAGCAGGCGTCACGTGTACACCATAGTCGGGAAGGGAACAACAGAGGAGTCTGGGATGGAATCATTGTGATAGTGATATTTATTTGCGTATGATTTAGTGTGACATATACATCCAATATGCTATGAGTGTTCATGTAGAAGTGTGGTGTGCGCCACATAGAGGTGTGATGTACTCTCAAAGGGAAACTGCGTCACGTGGTACGCCGTAGTCAGGAATGGAATAATTGCAGAGGTAGGGATGGAATCATTGTGTTAGTGATGTATTTGCATATGATTTCATGTGAAATGTACATCAAAGTACCGCGAATGTTCGTGAAGAAATATTTTGGGAGCATAGCATGTGCTGGCGGAACATTAGTGGAAGGAGGCCAGACAACAAAACAATGCCACACAACCATGGATGTCAGTGAACAGGTACTGTACCATGCTCAGACACTGATAGACAACTTACAGTTTATGTGAAATGTACCCCAATGTGCTGCAAGTGTTCATGATGAAATATTTTGGGTGCAACCATGCTTTAGCAGAACCTTAGTGGAAGGAGGCCAGACAACAAAACAACGCCATGCAACCATGGACATTAGTGAACAGGTATTGTACCATTCTCAGACAATGACAGATAACTTATGGTTTATGTGACATGTTCGTAAAATGTGCCACAAGTGCTCGTGAAGAAATATTTAGGATGCATAGCATGTGTTAAGGGAACCTTAGGGGAAGGAAGGCAGACAAAAAAAATATGGCATACAACTACCGACGTCAAGGGACAGGTAATGCACCGTTCTCAGACGCTGATAGATAACTTATCGTTTATGTGAAATGTATGTAAATTGCACAGCGAGTGCTCGTATGGAAATACATCGCATCATTTGCGTAGTACTGTTCTCAATGGACGGTGTTGTGTGACAGTGAATAAGATCTCTTTGTTTTTCCAGCAAAGAATCCTAGCTCTGAGTGAACTTTTATTGCCAAGTGCTTGCCACCATGGAAAGGAAGGGGTTGTCGTGTGAGGAGTGGCAAAAGGTGCTCTTCGAAGAGGAGACCGAAAGTGAGGAGGAGGAGGTGCCGAGCAACAGGTCAAGTGGCGAGGAGGACTGGGATGACGTCCTGCGCCGTTCCTGTTGGGAGGCTTTGTCCCGACCACTACCACCATGGGAGCATACACCACCACCACCAGCAGGACCCATGGCCCAGCCATCACCACCACTAGGACCTCACATTCCAGCACCCATCCCAGTCTCTCTTCCTCCAGCCTCCACTTCCCCCTTGGCCGAGCTAATGTCACCAGTTGCAGGGTCAAGCTATGCGACATTGGCACCTGCACCACCTGCACTGTCTGTGGTGCAGGTGGTGAAGGATACGACTGTGTCGTCGTCCCCTGCTTAGTCAATGAGGGCACTGTCACCAGCTGCTTTCATTCCCCTGATGTGCAGCAGCAACAATCATCAGCCTCATCATCTTCCATATCAGAGACTTCACCACCACGAAGAGGTCGCCGGGGTCCGTGGCCTGGCTACGGGGGCAGCCAAGGGGTGGCAGAGCAGGCCGAAGGGTGTCGGTAGGCCGATCCACTGCCACCACTGTGGGATGTGTTGCTGCAGAGGATCCAGGATGGAGCAGTGGCCCTTTCACACCATATAATGGGCCCTTCATCGGATCCCCAGGAATGAAGGTGGATCCGCCAACAACACTCTTACAGTTCTTCCAACTGTTCATCACCTGGAAGTTGTTGTCATATCTCGCCTGCGAGACCAACAAGTACACAGCATTCCTGGGGACTGAGTTGGATGCATGGTTTATCTGTAATGATGAGGAGATGGCCAAGTTCCTGGAGCTCTACTTTTTCATGGGGATCGTGGACATGCCGACTATCAGGCACTATTGGGGAAGTTCCATGCTCCATGACTATCCGTGATTTCGGCAAGCGATGAATGGAAGACATTTCAGGACGATCCTTCAACTCTCTTGCCATACTCCAGGACAATCAAGATTGGCTCATCAGAGTTCGCACTGTTACGGAATACCTCCTTCGGTGGTTCCAAGACACCAACCTTCCTGAAGAGAAACTCAGCCTCGATAATGGCTTGCTGGGGTGGAAGGGGCACCTCAGCTTCAGAGTGTACAATCCCATGAAACCCTCGAAATACGCCATCAAGCTGTATATCCTGGCTGAGTCTTCCTCGGGCTACATCTGGAACTTCAAGGTGTACACAGTGCAGAAGAAGACTCTGGAGAACACCATTTGTGGCCTTGTATAACTGTTGAAGGACCAGGGATACTAAGTTTTCATGGACAACTATTATAACTCTGTAATCCTGTGCGAACGACTCTTCGGTGCAGGAACCTATGTGTGTGGGACCCTACGCCTGGCAAGCGGAGCACCAAAGCAGCTGCAGGCCATTGCCAAGGCTAAGAGCCTGCCAGATGGGGGTGTGGCAGCAAGGCACAGGGACAATGTGATGGTGTTGCTGTGGAAGTACAAGCGGATCATCAACATGGTTTCCATCTTCCACAGGACAGACACCGTCCCAAAGCAGGTTCGAGGGAAGGTCAGTGCTCCTGATGGGAGGACAACCTATGTCCAGAAGGTTCTGGACAAGTGCGTCATGGTGGAGGACTACAACCAGCACATGGGTGGGGTGGATCATTTCGACCAAATGGTCTAGTATTACCCCATCCAAAGGCAGACTGTGAAATGGACCACGAGGATCACCTTTTACTTCATCCAGATGGCCATCTTCAATGCGTTCGCCTTATACAAGAAGTGTTTACATGGGACAGTGACTCTTCTGGACTTCCTGGAGGAGATCATCCTCAAGCTCCTCCAGTTCAATGAAGGGAATTGGCCCGTGTCAGGGCACGTCATCCACCAAGCCCCTGACCTTCCAACCCGACGGCCAACAGCACCTCGTGCTGGCACTCAGCTGGCACTTCCAGCATCTGCAGCAGCACCAGCACGGGTGCCAACACCACCATCTACTGGAGCAGGACCAGCATGGGTGCCAACACCACCATCACCTGCAGGACCAGCATGGGTGCTAACACCACCATCACCAGCAGTGCCTGGTCTGTCAGGAGAACCTGCCACCACTGCCATGCCAGGCCCTGCAGCTGCACCTCCAGGAAGAGAGGACTAGAGAACGCCAGGACATCCAACCAAGCGTCGTAGAGTCATCGATGACAATCCAGTTGGATCGCACACTGGGCCATCGCTGGGACAGGATCCCAAACCGGAGAAGGCTCCGGTGCACCTTGTGTGCCCTGGCGAAGATGAGGAGGGACACAAGTCAAATATGTCCTGTATGTGATATGCTGCTTTGCGTGGGTGATTGCTTCAAATGGTACCATGCCAATCAAAGTATTCCCTAGTGGAGCACACACACACACACACACACACACACACACACACAGTAATCCCTCCACTATCCAATGTAATAGAGCCAAAGCCATGTCCGGAAAGTGGTCCCGTCCGGAAAAAGGGCCCTTGCCTGCTGTACTGGTACTTATGGACCCTAACCCAGCCTAACTTTGAAAGCCACTTAACCCTCTAAGGGTCACTCACACGATTCGCGTTTCATGTGGATTGGTCTAAAGATGTTCAGTCATGAGAATCGCGTTTCTAAGCACAAAAAAATTCGCCAAAAATTAAGTTTCTGGCAGATTTGCGTCAAATTTTGATGCGTCGTAGCGAGTGCAGCACTTTCCAGTGGTAAGGCATTGGCAACACTGAGCTGCCTCACGGGGCCCAGCACGTAACGATAAACCTCAGTCTCTTCCAAGCAGCCAGGTGGTGAGGTTGTGTCGCGTGTACTGTCCCTTTAAACTCCTACTAATTCTCCCCCTCCTGCCCGAGCCAAAGCCCCTACGGACTCAGTGCGATAATCCAATATTTGTGAGCATATTTGTATGTGATATTGTCGATGGATCATAGAGATATGTCACAGAAAGGAATTGTGTCCGTTATCAATCGTTAGGCTTAGAGGCGATATGCGTGTTCACTGTTGCGGGGTTTCGCCTCTCGCCCTCCTCAAAGCCCTAAGGCGTGATTACAAATACGTATATAATGAAGCCAATGCCTAAACTGTATTTTGTGTGAAAGATATTGTGGCTGGCTTGGTGAAATTATGGAACTAGTTAGTGTTATGGACGCCATGAACCACAGTGTGGAATGGGGCAGGCATCACGTACAGTTTTTATAGTCAGGAAGGGAGAATTAGAGGTGTTTAGGGATGGAATTATTGTGATTCTGATAGTGAAAATGTGTATGGATTTGTGTGAATTACCTGTATATGTCAAACATGCTGCGGATGTTTGTGAAGGAGTGTGGTGTGTGCCAATACAATAGAGTTGCATCGTACTCTCCCGGCAAAGGATACTGCATCACAGTCACGTTGAACCGTAGTAAGGAAGGGAATAATTGCGGAGGTTAGGGTGGAATCATTGTGGTAGTCATGTATTTGTGTATGATATTTGTGAAGTGTAAGTGAAATGTGTCACGTATCCTCGTGACGGCATAAATTATGGTGCGTAGCGTAGGTTAGCAATACCTTAGCAGCATGTGTGCTGTGAAAGGTGACGATGCCAAGGAACGAGGGACGTCATTGAAACGGCACTGTACCTTGGTGTGACAGTGATAAATTATACTTTATGTAAAATATACGTGAACTGTGCCGCGAGTGTTCGTTTAGGTGCGTAGCGTAGGTGAGCGGTACTTTAGCGGCAGGTGTGCTGTGAAAGGTAACGATGCCAAGGAATGAGGGACATCATTGAACAGGTACTATACCATGGTCTGACATTTAGTGATATATTATACTTTATGTGAAATATACGTGAACTGTGCCGCAAGTGTTCGTTTAGATGCGTAGCGTAGGTGAGCGGTACTTTAGCGGCAGGTGTGCTGTAAAAGTAACAATGCCAACAAACGAGGGACGTCAGTGGACAGGTACTGTACCTTGCAATGCTGGGCAACCACCGACGTCAGTGACAGGTACTGTACCTTTCTAAATCAATTGTTGAAATTTATGATTCTCTTCTACAATTTTTGTGATATGTGCCACAAGTGTTCGTGGAAAATATTGTATCATGTGTTGGGGGAATGTTTGGGGAAGGAGGGGAAAACATGTCTATATATATATATATATATATATATATATATATATATATATATATACAATACAATCCCAGCTATCCGGTATCCAGACAAACGGAATACTTAGAAAAACGGGAAAATTCAAGGGCTGGTAAAAATGTCAGTAAGTTATAACTGTGTGCCAATTTGAATGGACCGCCAAACCGCCGTTTGATCGTGTCACGCGAGGCTGGGTGAAGTCAGACAAAGTGAGGTGAAGGCATTTCCGGCTAATGTAAATCCCTAGCAAATCCTCTTAACCACCCCTCCTCTCCCCCTCTTTCCCCTACTTGAATTCAGTCATCCTCCACACCCTCCAAAAATCACCAGTCTGCTTTTTGCCACCAGACAGTAAACAAGCTCTCTTGCTATTGTGTTCCTCTGATAGACGGTAATTTATACACTCCAAAATGCCTAAAGTGCAAACCAAACGTAAGCGTAGCGTGCTTACCTTGAAACAGAAGCTGGACATATGCAACTGACTTGAAAAAGGTGAACATTATAAAACACTAATAGCTGAATATAAATGTTAATAGGAATGAAAGTTTACTTTGTTGGATGAAAAATAAATAAATAATATGCCTGCATTTCATACGTACATCATTTATTTTATTTTCTGCAAAACAGCTGAGTGGCGGGTGAGGGGTGGAGTGATGGAGGTCAGGTGGGGAAGAAGAAGAACAGTCGGGGTCAGAATCATAAACAAAACTCACGTGGGGGCACAGGTGTCGTGATAATTCTACAGTGCAGTCTTAACACATCATCAGTTCACTAATAAATGTTCAAGCTTTTATTTCTTTATTTTATTTTTCAATTTTCATGAGTACAGTACATATAATGAATACAGTAATTTGGTAAACAATGGACTGGTGCAATTTGCAGTACTGCAAATTGCTAGACATTCCACGCACGTGCGTTATGACCATGGTGTGTGTTTACAAGGCAGTTTTTCAGGCGGAATCTCTTAGTGTAACCCCTAATGTGACTGGTGAGTACCTGAACTGTATTTACTGCTGTGATAGCCTTTGTATAGATTTGACATGAAAATCAGAAATACGGGAAAAATCTGTAACCGGGAAGGTAAATTCCCCAAGCCACCCGGTTAACTGGGATTGTACTGTATATATATATATATATATATATAAATTTATATATATATACAGTAATCCCTCTAATATCCGAATGCCCAATATCCGAACATCCCCACTAACCGGACATAATCATCCTGGGATCCAATATTCCCAAACTGGGCCAAAAACCGCAAAAAATTTGAAAAAAATCTGACTTTTTTCCCACCCATAATTTGAAATTGCCGCCTGGCCCCGAACAGCTGTTCCTTCACCCCTTCCTTCCTCCCCCCTCCCCCCTCCCCTGTCAGGGTTGCCATTTGGTATTTTTCATTACCAAGTGTGGGCCAATTTGGTAATGAAAAATTCGTTTGGTAATGAATCAGAATAATGCATTACCAAATGGATTTTTCACATGTATGAGGATACACAGGATGGAGATGGTGGATTGCTTCCTCTCTCTGATTAATCTGCTACCCTACATAGCGTGAAAATAATCAACATGGTGTTAAGTATAAGGAGAGTGATTACATGTATTTCCACTTGTATATATAATTAGTGAAGAATAAATGCTAACTTTATGAATTTGGTAATGAAAAGTTAAATTTGGTAATGAAAGTTGAGGAGATTGGTAATGTGGCCGTTGCGATCTGGTAACTCTGTTACCCCGCCGTCATCAACAGTCACAGCTTAACTCCGATCGAGAGCAGATGCTCATAGCAGTGCAACCCACAGGTGCTTGTTTTTTGTGAATAAACAGTGAATAAACTGCAATACCTCACCACTAGAACACACAGGAATTTACAGTGTTGTGCAGTGTTAAGAAATTGGAATTTAGCATGCAGAGGATTAACTGTGGACTGCAAACTGGTGGTTCAAACCAGTCCCGAAGCCAGGGACTTACAAGTACCCAGAACATTTAATATTGTATAAACTCACCTCTAAAACCTCATTTTATGGTTCTTTTGCATTTATTTCACTCTTTTATGTCCCTTATTGGTGTGATTTGGGTCTTAAATAGGTGCTATGCATGTCCAGAGGGAGTTGTATAAGTGTTTCTCTGAGTTAGGGTCCATAAGTACAAGTCCATAAGCTGGGGCCCAATATCCGGACCTGCCTATGGCCCTATTACGTCGGATATTGGAGGGATTTGTGTGTATATATATATATATATATATATATATATATATATATATATATATATAGATAGATAGATACAGTCAATCCTTGTAAATTGCGTGTTTATAAATCACGGATTCATAAATCACGGCTAAGTGGCTGTCAAACTGCCGGCAACCTTAAATCGCTGTTAAGTCATGAAAATTGCGGACCTAGGCACCCAAGTGGGCCTTTTCCGAGGAGAATCGTAAACCGCAGCATTCAAATTGAAAATCACGACCCAACAACCAATCACCACACATCCCTGGTGGCAAGTGTGCATACTAAGCCTGCCACATGGTTGTTGTTCTTCCTGCCAGTCTGCACACTACAGACCATCGCCGTGGAGGACGAGAGCTACCTGCCTTTTATTGTGCACCTTCCACCCTCGCCTCCTACCTTCCATGGCCACTCCCGAACCCCCGATGAAGCGCTCTAAGCAACATGGTGTCAAGAAGCTGCCGCCATTGTCGTACAGTCAACGTTTGGAGCTCATTCGTCGTGTTGAGAAGGGAGAGAAGTTTTCAAGGCTGGTGAATGAGTTAGTGAAGAACAAGTCGACCATAAGAACGATCTACGAAAACAGGGAGAAAGTGAAGAAGTGCGTCAAAGCTTACGGGACTGGGCTCATTGACGGCCGGGTACGGTGCAGAGACGATGCAGTAATTTGGACAGAAAGATGTCTGGAAATGTTCGTCCTGAGGCAGGCAAGGAAGAATATTCCGGTCGACGGCTCAGTCATCAGGGAGAAGGCTAAGTGTTTTCACAAACTGGTAAGTCAACGGCTCAGTATCAACCCCCGTAAGCCCTTCCATGCTAGCCATGGGTGGTTGGCTAACTTTCTGACAAGGAAGCGCCTGAAAAACGTGCACATGACTGGAGAGAGAGCGTCTGCTGACGTGGCCGCGGCAGAGGACTTTTCAACTGTCCTCCAGGCAGTTTTGGAGGAGGGGGGTTATACAGCAGAAACTGTTTTCAACATGGACGAGACTGGGTTCCAGTGGAAAAAGCTGCCTAGCACCACATACATCCCACGTCAACACCGAAAGGCCCAGGGAAGGAAGCTCGACATGGGGTGCTACAAAGTCATTTTTTGTACCAATGCCAAGGGAACATTCAAGATGAAGCCTTTTGTAATTAATAAGACAAGAAAACCTCGCGCCTTCCGCAACCTCGAAGACATGGATCAGTCAGGGGTGTATTGCATCAGCAGGCTAAGGCATGGGATACTACAGGTTTAGTCATGGACTGGTTTGACAGATTTGTTGAGGATGTGAAGGCTCATTGCAAACGTGTTAAAGTGCCATTCAAAGTGTAGCTACTCATGGACAACGCTCCCGCTCACCCACAAGCCCTAACCTAACGTCACCCCAGCGTCAAAGTTATGTTTCTCCCAACCAACACCACCTCTCTTCTCCAGCCACTTGACCAGGAGATAATAGCGAATATGAAGCTGTTTTACACCCAGTTATTTTATTGCCGGTTTACCTCAGCTGTCATCGACGATGCACCAGAGTGGCAGCTGCTGAAAGAGATCATGGCAGACAGCAGCGACAGTGAGACAGAGGTGGGTGTTGTTGAGCCTGACCCAGGAGAAAGTCGGGAGGTGTTGTCTGTGTACCAGTTCTGGAGGAAATTTAACATCAAGGACTCTATCGATGCACTACTAGAGGCTTGGGGCAAGCTTAATGTTGCAACGATTGCACGTGCCTGGTGCTTTCTCCTGCCTAACCTTACGAGTGACAACGCGCCAACTCAGAGTGTAGAGGACAACGTACAAGCTGTAGTTCAACTGGCTCGGAATCTGCCAGGCTGTGGTGAAGTGTCAGCTAGTGACATAATGGACGTGATTACTGAGAAGGTTGATGATGCTGAGGCTGTCGTGGAGGCTGTTATACAAGACGACGAGTACTTGGAAAGGCAGACTAACCATGAAGTGAGTGAAGCGAATGAGCAGGAACGTGGCGAGCCTTCTATGAAGGAGCTCAGTGATTTGCTTGTTTACGTAGACTAGGCCAAGGAGATTGTGAAATCCACTGAGCGTGATGAGGAAAGGTGCAGTGAGAGTATTGGTTACCTAGAAAAAGCTGTGCGTTTTTACAAGGAATTGCATAATCGCAGAGTTAATGAGAAACATCAGGAACTCATCACCCACTATTTTGCCCGGGTAAGGGCAGAAGCTGAGCCTGAACCACAGCCTGGCCCTTCACACACTGAGGATGTGGATGACGTAGCATCTGTCATCTCTGAGGCAGACTTTGAGGGCTTCCTGAGGGAGGCTGAGGAGCTGGAGAAGGGAGAACAGCATGAGGGAGCACCCCCACCTCATGCTGAGAGGTTCTAAGTTCTTCCCAACACCACCCCACTTCATTCACTTAAGCAATATCATCATAGGATTAAGGTGAGATCTCTTAACATGGCTTATTTCTATTTAATACATGCACTGAATATTCCTAAATTTTTATGTTGGTGTTTGATGGTGCCTAGATAGGTGTAGGTAAGGTGCTGTGGGGGGTGGTTGGCCAAAGTCCAGACCCAAATTCATTTTTCACATAAGGGTTATTATTTATAAACCACAGAATTTGTACATCACGGCAGTGGTCCAGACCCAAATTGCCGCGATTTACGAGGACTGAGTGTATATATATATATATATATATATATATATATGTGAGGGAGTATATCATGTGTGTCATGAAACTTAGGGGAAGGAGGGCCAAAAAATAAAAAGTTATATATATATATATATATATACATATATATACGTGTAGCAGGCGTGGTTCAGTGACCGAAGGGTCAGAGGATCGAATTCACCCAAGGGTCATTGGTAGACATCAGGAAGGGCATCCGGTCATAAAATGCTACACGCTCCAATCCAGAAGTCCTCTACCCAGGGGCAACGCCTTAGCCCTTAGGGGATACCTGGCGTAAAACCCAAAATATATATACAGTACATATATATATATATATATATATATATATATATATATATAAGAGGGAGTATATCATGTGTGGGGGGAACCTTTTATTATATATATATATATATATATATATATATATATGGCACACACCCACAGACGTCAGTGGACAGTTATGACAGTAATCTTACTCTGTCGGCCAAGTACTCGAAAACTATTGGACGTATCGATTTCCTGTATGAACCATGATAAAGAGCAGTAAATTCTACATATGTTCATTTGCAGAATATAAGCCTTTGGGAGCATTTTCTGTTGGAAAAGTTGGGGGAAAAGACTTTGTTTTTTTCCTCGCTAGTGGCAAAGTCGGAAGCGCTCGGAGAAGTATCTCACTTTGTCAGCCAATTGCTCGAAAAGTATTGGACGTATCGATTTCCTGTAAGAACCATGATAAAGAGCAGTAAATTTTACGTATGTACAAGACATAATGTAATATCTATGATAAGAATTCGTTGTTACATAGGCGGGAATATTGCATATGCTATGAGCACATCACGAAAGTGACGTATGGACGTAAGTTCCCAGTCGTTTTTGGCGATTTACTCGAAAACTATGAGGCATATCGAAACCATTTGTAACTCCTTAGAAAGCTGGTGAAATTCTGCATAATATTATGCAATAAAAACATAACATGTGCGAGAAAGAAAATTTCAGAATTAGAGCTCCTTGAAATTTTTTCAAGAATGGCATTCAGTTTTTGGCTATTTTCTCAAAAACTACAAATCGTATCACAACCGGATTTGTCTCTTTAGAAAGCTGATGAAATTCTCTATCAAAGCTTCTAACAACATTTTCCTGTATGATGGAAAACATTCGAATGGTGATGTTGGGAAGTGAACGTGATGTAGCGAAATGTTTATTCACGGCCGCCTATCTATCTATCTATCTATAGCCCGACGCCCTAATCCCGCAAAGGGTGGCCGCAGACAAAACGCCTCCAAGTCACTCTGTCACCCACCATTTGACTACCCTCCCCTCAACTCACCCCCCTTCTCCCTCATATACCTCTCAACTCCATCCCTCCACCTCATCCTCGGTCTACCCCTCCCTCTCCCTCCCTCCACCTCATCCTCGGTCTACCCCTCCCTCTCCCTCCCTCCACCTCATCCTCGGTCTACCCCTCCCTCTCCCTCCCTCCACCTCACCTACATACACCCTCTTAGACAGTCTTTCATTCTCCATTCTCTCCACATGCCCAAACCACATCAGTGTATTTCTCCTAATCTTCTCAACCACATCCACATCTACCCCACAACGTTCCTTCACTTCTTCATTCGTCAACGTGTCCCTCCATGTCACTCCACATGCTCCTCTCAAGTAATTCATTTCCACTGCTCTCACTCTTGATTTGTTCCCCTCTTGCAAGGTCCATGCCTCGCTTCCATACGTCAGGGTAGGGATCACAATACCATCATGCAGTGACTTCTTAACTTCCATACTCACCTCCCTATTTCTCATCACTGCTTTCAGTGTACCAACAACCTTCCTTCCCTGCTGTACCCTTTCACGTACTTCATCCCCCAAAGTTCCATCCTTACTCATCACACTACCCAAGTACTTGAATGCACTCACATTCTCCATATCCTCACCATCCAACCTCACTGCACACTCTGTGACTTCATTCCTCTCAAACACCATAACTTTACTTTTGTTTACATTAACTTTCAGTTTCCTCCTCCTACACACTGTCCCAAATTCATTCACCAAACCTTGCAACTCCCATTCATCTTCACTCAACAATACTGTATCATCAGCAAACAGCAACACCGGAATGCTTCCAAATCTCACCCTCATTCATTAGGGCCAGCCCCACATCCACTGCCCTACCTTGCACCTCTTTTACAACCCCATCCATATATATATCTTAAACAGCCATGGAGACATCACACACCCCTGTTTCAGTCCCACATTGAGATCAAAGAACTCACTCAGCTCACCATCCACTCGCACCGTAGCCCTAGCCCCCTTGTACATATTCTTCACAGCACTCAACAATTTCCCCTCCACTCCATATATTCTTAATACCTTCCACATACCTTGCCTATCTATTCTGTCATAAGCTTTCTCCAAGTCCATGAAGGCAGCATACACTTTCCTTCCCTTCTCTAGATACTTCTCCACTAAACATCTTAGAACAAATATCTGATCTACACACCCTTTTCCCTTCCTAAATCCCTCTTGTTCTTCTCCAACTAGCTCCTCTGTCATATGCCTAACCCTATCAATGAGTATTCTACCATATATTTTACCAGTCACACTAAGAAGGCAAATACCCCTATGGTTACCACATACTTCTCTCTCCCCTTTTCCTTTGTACAGAAGAACAATTATACCTGATTTCCAGTCCTCTGGAACCCTTCCCTCTTCCCAAGCCAATCTACACAACTTCCATATCCACTCCACAACAATCTCACCCCCATACCTAAGCATTTCACCACACACTTCATCAATTCCTGGGGCCTTTCCCAGCTTAATTGTCTTCATCGCTTCCACTACTTCCTCCCTCCACTCATTTCTTCTTCTCCCAGCCATTCCCCAACCACTTATACTCACACTGCTCTCACTCTCTACATTCAACAAATCCTCAAAGTGCTCCTTCCATCTCCTCAATTTCTCTCTCTTCTCCACCGACAATCTATTATTCCTATCTTTCACTCCCCTATTATTTCCCTTTTCACACTGCCTTACTTTCTTTACCTCCTTCCAAAACAATTTCTTACTCTCCCTCCATTTCACACTCAGATTCCTCCCAAACTCTTCATCCACTTTCTTCTTACTCTCCTTCACCAGTCTCTTAACCTCCCTCTCTCTTCTCTCTCTCTCATCTTCTCCCCTACCTCTACTCGCCAACCATTCACCATATGCCTTCTTCTTTTGTTCCACAGCTTGTTTCACCTCATCATTCCACCAAGCTGTCCCTTGCACACCCTTGCATCTCCTCCTCACTCCACAAACCGCCTCACAAGCTGCGCCTATATCTTCCGTGAATATCTTACATACGTCTTCCACCCCTTCCATCTGCTCTAGCTCATACCTTCCCAATCTTTCTTCCACTATGCTCTTATACTCTGTCATTTTCTCACTATCTTGCAATTTCTCCACTCTTCTCACAGGAGCTGCTTCCTCCTGTCTTCCCCTTCGCCTCCTCAACCACTTTCTTTGCATCTTTACCTTGGCCATCACTAAGTGATGGTCCGAGACTCCATTCCCCCACCCTCTCCACACTCTTGCATCCAACACTTGTCTTCTCATTTGCTCATCCACACACACATAGTCTATCATTGCCTTTCGTTCAACAAGTTCACCATCCATCCTCCTCATTACTCTCCATGTATACCGGAGGATCATCTTATGACGGAAGTAGGTGTTGGTTATTGCCAACCCCCTACAAGCACAGATGTCCACCAAAGCACTACCATTCCCATCTACTTCAGCTGGCACAACTCTCTTATATTCTCCTTCCACTTCTTGCTTATCATCAGACATACTCCCTCTCTTGCCCTCTCATTCTCACTGACTCCCGCACATATACCTACACCATATTCCCATTCTCTCACCCTTTCACCTTGCCATTTAGTTTCAGTCAATCCACATATATCCACTTTTGCATCCTCAAGCACCTGAACAATCTCTCTCTTTCACTTCATCATTCACTCCTCTCACATTCCATGTTCCCACTCTAAGAATGTCCGCCTAATGTTGTGTTATTCATGTTTTCCTTTTTTTTGGTGGTGCTTATCAGCTTGAACAAACATCGATGAATAAGATGATGTAGGTTTCATGGCAGTATATTGATGTTTGGGTAGCGAAAATAAGGAGAGAATACGTGTTATTTGCCGCACGCGGGCAGCTAGGCCGGCCGGCCTCGCAGAAAATATCGTGCGCCAGAAAACTTACTGAAACTTATCGTGCGCGAGAGGGTTAAATAACTCCCTACTGGAAATGCATAGCACCTATTTAAACCTATTTAAGACCTATTCACACCAATAATGGACATAAAGCATGAAATAAATGAAAAGGAACCAGAGAATGAGGAATTAGAAGTGAGTATGGAAAATACTTAGCAGTGTACTTTGTACTTACAGCACACCTGTGGCCACTTCCTCTAAGGCTCTGGTAGTAGTGAAAATGCTCTTGAAGCACGTACAGTAATCCAGTGTTGTGCTACACTTAATTCTTTGCACTGTGAGTTATAATTGTTTAACATTGCACATTCTGTTCTTAATTGCACCATGCCAATTTCAGCAGCCACTTTGCACTCCACATTTAATCCTTTGCACTCAAAATTCTAATTTCTTAACACTGCACAACACTTTAAATTCCCATGTGGTCTAGTTGCAAGGTATTGCTGTTTATTCACTGTTTATTCACTAAAACATGCACGTGTGGCATCCATTGTGATGAACATCTACCCTCGACGGTGGATAGGCAGTAACTGGGGACAGGGTTGCCAGATCTAAGCTTGGCCACATTACCAAACTCCTCATTTTTTCATTACCAAATTTAGCTTCTCATTACCAAATTCTGAAAGGAAGCATTTATTCTTCACTAATTATATGTACAAATGGAAATGATCAATCTCCTTATAATCAGCAGCATGTTTATTTTTGCGCTATGTATCTTAGCAGATTAATCAAAGAGAGCAGACAGTCCACTGCCTCCATTCTCTATATCTTCATACATATGAAAAATCTGTTTTGTAATGGATCATGCTGATTCACTACCAAATGAACTTTTCAATACCAAATTGGCCCATATTTGGTAATGAAAAATACCAAATGGCAACCCTGACTGTGGAGGGGCGAGGAAGGAAGGAAGGGGTGAAGGGGTGCATAAATAACAGCTGTTAGGTGCCACTCAGTGCCGAGCAGCAATTTCACATTTCGGGTGGGAAAAAATTCAGATTTGGAGGGATTTTTTTTCTTTTTTTGGCCATTTTTGGGTTCCAAAGGTCCAGACCCACAAAGTCCGGTAAGTGGGAGTCCGGAAAGTAGGCATTGGATAGTACAGGGATTACTATACTGTATATATGAAAAGATAGGACAAGTATGCCATTTCCAGTGGAGTTCAGTTTGGTAGGAATGGTTTATTGTTGTCATCGTTGATTTAATCGCATCTAGTTGAGTCTCAATTGATTGATGTAACTGGTCGTTGTAACTGAGAGGAATAGTTTGTTGTTGTTATGGTTGATTGAGTAGCATCCAGCTGAGTCCAAATTGGCAGGTATAATTGGTTTTTGTTGTAGTCGGTCTTAATCTGCTACAGAGCCAGGGGGGATCCTGTGAGCACTCTCTGCCCGTTGACGGCCCTGGGATTCTATTGTATCCATAGCAGAATTAAATATTTCTCTTGTAAGACTATTAATTTCTCCTTTCAGGTGTTTGCAGGAGTTATAGTGACGATGATATGTTTTCTTTAACCCTTTAACCGCGGGTGTCATTCCAGAATGACACTGCAAAAACTGGACCAAACCGCGGGTGTCATTCTCGAATGTTTGTGAATATTTTGAATAACCCGCATTTTTTCCGTGCGCCAATTGTTTCAAGGGAGAGTAGCTATTAAGTTCTTTCACTCCAGCCGACCTCCACCTCCCTCTTCCCCCCCCTGGGGCCCCACTTCCCACCCCCTGGGCCCCCCACCCCACCCCGGACCAAACACACATCAGTATCTGTCCAGCTGTGTGAGTGACAACACTGCTGATGTGATGGTGAAGTGCAGGCAATTACAGTGCCTTTTACCTGCCTTAGTGAACACAAAGTGGGTGTTTATCGTATGTGCAGTGTTCATATATGTTTATAGTATTATTATCAGAATGAGGTTGGCATTTGGTAATGGTGTGTGAGCGAAAAATAGTGATTACAACACCGCTGATATGGCAGTGAAGTGCGGGCAATTACAGTGCCTTTTACCTGCCTCAGTGAACACAGAGTGGGTGTTTATCGTATGTGCAGTGTTCATATATGTTTATAGTATTATTATCAGAATGAGGTTGGCATTTGGTAATGGTGTGTGAGCGAAAAATAGTGATTACAACACCGCTGATATGGCAGTGAAGTGCAGGCAATTACAGTGCCTTTTTACCTGCCTCAGTGAACACAGAGTGGGTGTTTATCGTATGTGCAGTGTTCATATATGTTTATAGTATTATTATCAGAATGAGGTTGGCATTTGGTAATGGTGTATGAGCGAAGGTAATGGTGTGTGAGCGAAAAATAGTGATTTTACACCCCTCACTTCTAACGGCACTGCCCGTCCTGTGAAAGTCAACAGAGTCATGAAACCTACATCAATGGAAAGCTGAAGGTTAGTACTTTCTAATGGTACCTTATTTTTTTCTCTAGCTTTATTCTGTGCAGAGTTATTAAGGTTTAAAGGATTGTTTACATTTGGCTGAAACCCCCGCGGGAGAGGACAGTCAGGCCAAAACAATGCCCGCGGTTAAAGGGTTAATGCCTTACATAATTCTGTTTTGAAAAATCCTTGACTGGGGAATTTTCTTGTGATCTGTTGGATTCTTGTAGTAAAGTTTTCCAAATTTGTACTTGCCTTTGCAACCCATAGCAATTGAGACATGTATACACCATATGCTGGAACTCTAGGTATGTTTCCCGACAAATCTGGATATGATACAATTTCAAAATTATAATCATCTCTTTTTTCAAAGAGTTTTGTTGATATAACTTTGTTTTCTATTTTGATATTCTATCTATCTATCTATCTATCTATTGCCAGACGCCTCAATCCCGTTTGGGGTGGCCACAAACAAATCGCCTCCAAGTCGCCCTGTCCCCCGCCATTTCACTGCCCTGCTCCCAACTCACACCCCCCTCTCTCATATACCTCTCCACCCCATCCCTCCATCTCATCCTTGGCCTCCCCCTCCCTCTTCCCCCCTCCACCTCACTCACATACACTCTCTTCGTCAGTCTTTCACCCTCCATCCTCTCCACATGGCCAAACCACCTCACTGTGTTCCTCATAACGCTTCCTATCACATCCACATCCACACCACAACGCTCCTTTATATCCTTATTCGTCAGCCTGTCTCTCCACGTGACTCCACAGGCTCCTCTTAAATAACTCATTTCCACTGCTCTCACTCTTGACTTGTGTCCTTCCAACAATGTCCAAGTTTCACTTCCGTACGTTAGAGTTGGTATCACAATACTGTCATGTAGTAATTTTTTCACTTCCATGCTCACTTCCCTGTTTCTTATCACTGCTTTCAAGGAACCAGCAACCTTTCTTCCCTGCTGCACCCTTTCAAGCACTTCACCCTCCAAACCTCCATCCTTACTCATCACACTAATTTTGATGTTAATTTCCAAAAAGCTTACTTGGCAGTGGTCGGTGTTTTCTTTATTTAATACTAGTTCTTCCAGATATATTTCTTTAGTCCTTGCTTTCATTTCTTCATCATTGTTAAAGGATATTAGATCATCAATGAATCGTCTAGTTTTATTAAATTTCTTCGCTACTGAATATTGAACTTTTGACATTCGTTCCATCCACTTGAATTCATAATTATATAAGTATAGACTTGCCATGAATGGGGCTGGGTCTGTTCCCATGGGTATTCCTATGCACTGTTTGAAAACCATATTTCCACAAGTAAAAAAGCAGTTTTCTACCAGGTAATTTGTCATATCTATTATCTGATCCTTTGAGAACGTCAAGTTTTTGCCATCTCTTTTATTTGCCCAGTATCCTTTGTGTTCACCTACTGTGATCAAATTCTTATTCAATCCTTTAGAAGCAACTTGCACTGTCCATTCCAACTTTTTTTTTTACATCCTTGTGTTCGATCTTCGAGTATAACACTGAAAAATCATATGTTGCTATGTTTCTTGCATTTCTTTTGTGGTTGATGGAAGCAATATCCTTTCTGCACATTTCTGAGTTATCATATATCCACATACGGTTGATTCTTGAATATAAATTTAGTTTATAACAATATCTTTTGTGCTGCTTGTAAATCAATGTATAAATGTGTGAGTTTCTTTGCCAGTGATGTTGTTGCACATACTCTGGAAGACATTATGAATCTGAATTTTACAGGGTTTTTATGCATTTTTACTATACTATGTATGTATGGTAATTTTTGTAATCATCATCTACCTCGATTCCGTGACCAGAAGAGTATGATGACTGCTTTTCAACTATCGTATTCTCTTTACAACTAACTGTTGTATATGTTTGGGTGACTTGATCTATCATACCTAATTCTTGTAAAAGTGTTTTTATGTAATATACTTTGCAGATGATTGCTATATTATCATGTGCTTTGTCTACTGGGACCTAAACATATGACTTGTGCAAGTCTTCAAGATCTTTCAATGCTTCCTTATTTTGAGTACTGGTTTTGGCATTTTCCAGCTAGAATAGTACTTCTTCAGTTTGTAGATTTTTTCATCAACTTTTTGCATGACCTTTACTTTCCATTCCATCATAAAACACTCATTAAATTCTTCTAGTTTACACCATTCCGCAGCACATTTTTTCACTGTGATGTAACATTTTCTCTCACTTGTTTCCAACTGATTCCTCTAGCCTCCCAATAATTCAATCCTTTTTTCATTAGTTTTTGTAGTCTAATATTTTGTATTTGTCTAGGTTACCTGTTATTACATGCTGATGATGAATATCAATGAACTCTGAATCGAAACACTTACACTCATGATTTTGTGCTAGCCATTCTTTGACATCTAATTCTTCAAATGTCTTTCTGTAGTTTAATAATCTTCCTCTTATAGTTGGACCATACTGATATACGATCACTGGGGCTTCTTTATTTTTGAATCCAGTAGGAATGCTGTCTTTGATATATGAAGACTTGAAAAGTTTAATCAATTCCAGTTTTTCTATGCCTTTGTTGCAAAACTGAATTTTACACTGAATTTGAATTTTACACACACACACACACACACACACACACATGCACAGAGGGAGTCATCAGAGGCAGACGTCCGTCATCGGCGCTCCGTACCAAACCAACACGGCCAGTGGCATTACCTAAATTAGTATCTTTGTATGAGTCAAGCTCTGTACCAGGTTGGACTAAATGATTTTTCATTATTAAAAGGAGAAAAAATAATAAGTTTAAACAAGACTTGTTCAAACAAAAAAAAAGAACCACGAGGAAAAAATGCGCTGAGTCAGCTGGGTTTGTTTATACTACAGCAACACGGGGAAAGTGTACATACTCTGTAAGTACATACTCTGTTCTTTTAGTATTACAAAATGGATACATACTTCAGTAAAACAAAATTGGAAAAGAAAAGGGATAAAAGTAAAAAGCAAAATGATGATTTCTACCAAGAACTGGTTGAAGTGGAGACTCACAATAGACTTGTTGAACGTGTACACAAACTAGAAATGGCTTTCAAAAATGAAATTGATGAAATAAAGAAGCAAATGCACTCGCAAAAGGAAGAGATAGAAAAACTAGGAAAGGAGGCCAATAAGAAAGACACAACAATCAGTGAACTAACAGTGGAATTGAGTACGCTTAGGAAGAAAGTGAGTGAAATGGCAAGTACAGTAGTCAATCACAAGAGTGTTATGGAAGAGTTAAAAAATGGCACAGAGACAATTAGGCAAGCAAGCAGTCTTATGGACCAGAGCAGTGATATTGAGGAGAAGATAACACAGGTGAATGAAGCTGTGCAAAGCTACAAAAATGATGTAGAAACCACGTATGTTGAAATGGTGAAAGTAAAGAAAGACTTAGAAACAAGGGTGGAGGAAAAAAGCATTAAAAAGGAAGTGAAAAGAATAATCCAAAACAATCCAAAGTTAGTCAGAGATTCAGTAGAGATAAACAAATCTATAGTAATCACTGGTATAGAAGAGGAAGAAGTGAAAAACAAGATCACAAGAGACAAAAAGGAGATGGCAAATGTAATGAGCTTACTGAAAGAAGTATCAGAGGAAATCTGTAGTAAAGACATAAAGGAACACAAAAGGTTAGGGAAATACGAGAAAAGCAAGACAAGACCTCTAAAGGTGACTTTCCAGAGTGTAAACACTGTGGAAGAGATACTAAAAAATGCAAAGAATCTTATGGAAAAAGAGGAGTTCAAAAATGTATGAATAAAAAGATGCCTAACACAAGAGGAACCGGAATTAATGAAAAAGAAAAGGGAGGAAGCAAAAACAAAAAATGAGGGAAGATCAGAAGAGGAGAAGAAGACATTTTTTTTTACAAAGTAATAGGATTGCAGGTACGAAAGTGGTACACAAACAGGATGGAAGAAAAAGGAGGAAGGTAGAACCATGTCATGACAAGTATATAAACAAGATGATAAAGTTGATGTACTCAAATGTGGATGGAATGGTATCTAAATTACTAGAGATGAATGATTATATCAGAGAAAATGAACCACAAATAATATGCCTAACTGAAACAAAATTAACACCAGGGATATCCAATGACATACTAAACTTAGAGGAATACAATATATGGAGAAGAGACAGAAATTTAAAAAAAGGAGGAGGAATTATAATATTAACTAAGAAAAATCTAAAAGTCAAGGAAATAAAACTAGATATACCATCACAAGTAGAACTGATTGCAGTAGAGATCAACACATCTGAAGGTAAAGTAATTGTAGCCAATTTGTACATGCCACCCAGATCAAACACATGGGAGAGAGACGAATGTGAGGACCTGGCAGAGAGTACAATTCAGAGTATAAGATCATTACTACATAAAATGGAAGAGAAATTGGAAAGAATTATACTAACTGGGGATTTCAATAGTAACAAATAAATTGGAATACTCTAGATATAATTAGCCAAGAAAGCTGTTGGGACCAAAAGCTCCTGGATCTCGTACAAGAGTTTTTCTTAACGCAACATGTGAGGGAAACCACCAGAAAAAGAGGACTTGATGTACAGTTGCGAGCAAATGAATCGAGGCCACCTCCTCCACCAGCATGCTCGTGTTGTATCTGGTAACAGTGGCAGCTATGAACTTCATCAGAGTTTAGTCGTCTGCTTGAGCAAAACAAACCCAGTGATGATTTGTCCCTAATCAATATTATGCATGTACAGTAAATGTATTATACTGATAATGATTAACGTGTCATACCCATTATAGATACAGTATATTAAAACCACATTATTATTACATAGATACCAAAATGATGATGCATTCATGCATGTGAGACACACAGGTAGTGGAAGTGATGCAGCATTTTGTTCATTTATCATCGTGAACCAAATATCCTTTACCAGTTCTCCAAAGATATGTCGTAGCGTTATCAGTTTTCCCGCAAAGTAGCGTTATTACAAAATTCGCTGGCGACCCTCTCCCAACCTCGTCGACCTGAGACACATAGCCGGGGTGTCTGCAGGTAGTGAGGAGGGGAAGCAGGGGGAGATGGTAGTGAGGAGGATGGTGGGTGGGGAAGAGCTGGAAGGAGGAGGAGACGAATGTTGGCATAAATTGAAATGAATGTAAGGGAAAGGTTGAAGACTGCATTTTGCCACTAAAGGGAGAAGGAGACAGAGAGGAGAAACAGCAAGCACGAAAAAAAAGAAAAAAGCAAAAAAAAAAAAAAAAGCAAAAGGAAGAATAGGGGAGGAAATGAAATGCACTGGCTGGGGATCAAGGAGGCGCCCAAACTCATAGAATATTGCCCACATTTAAACAAACAATATCCCCATACTGGGTGATAGTGTGGTAGCTCATGTTGCTGGAAAATGTGGTATAATTGTGAATGTGGTACTGGCAGTAGTAGCGAGACTAGGCATAAACAACAGAGATTAAGTAGTCATATTTGTGGTAAGTTCGACATGTAATAAAATATAGATAGTGGATCATGAATTGTCATTTGTCAACGCATTAACAGCTGCATAGTGTTATATATGTATATACTGAGATATTATTATGAAGTTGTCATTGTTGTGTTGCCAAATCAGAAAGCATACACTCTTATTAAATCATACAATGATGTCCGAATGATCTTATTATCGGTGTTATTTATAATATTGTCAGGACACCACTTTATCAGGCAGATCAATTAAAAACTGTACAGTCAATTCAAATTTAACATACAGTAATAGACGTTTGTGGGCAACATTTTAAATGTTATATATTTATGACATTTGACTGCATGCAGAGCTGATTCAGCGTATGTAGGTTATTCAGTACCCACTCCAGCCTCCACGGTTGTTGATGACAGCCTGTAGTCGATCAGACATGTTAGCAACATGCCTGTGGACCAGTGGGGGATTTGCCCGGAACAGTTCCCACTGTTCATTTGTGTGTTGTGAGAGTTGTTCCGACGTCCTCTCCTGTGCCGGCTCCCATGTGTTGATAAGATTGGCTCATATATTTTCTAAGGGGTTCATGTCACACCCTTTACTAGGCAGCTGAAGAAGTTGCAGATTGGGGTGATCAGCAAACCATTCCTGCACAACACGAGCGGTATGTATGGGGCATCTATCATGCACGAATATAACTGGGCTAGTGAAAGGATAGTTTCTTGCATGCAGAGATGGCAGAAAGAAGTCCTCTAAGATAACTATGTATCTGGCAGAGGTGAAGCGACCTTGGACGTGGGTTAGGTCCCCCATACCATGAAGACAAATCCACCCCCACATGTTACATGTAACGTGGCCGCTTCATGCTACCTCGTAGATGTTGCGCGGATGAAACCTGGGAAAAAAGTTACAGAGTGTAAGCCATCCACAGGACTATGAGGTAATGATGGATATACAAAGGTGGTGGGTTTTACACTTTTGTGGGAATTGTGGTACTAAACATTTCCGCATTTTGAGATGCCTTGAACAGCAGCGGCTTCAGGATTGTTCGAGAGAATAGAGAGGAATGTATTTTATTTAGCAAATTACATAACAATTTTACAGTATTGTATCTATCTATCTATCCATCTTTACTGTAGATAGATAAATAATGTTTGAGAGTATAGAGAGGGATGTATTTTATTCAGCAAATTACATAGCAGTTATACAGTATTGGATCTATATATCTACTGTATCTATAATGTATATATATATATATATATATATATATGTATGTATATATATATCTATCTATCTATCTATAGCCCGACGCCCTAATCCCGCAAAGGGTGGCCGCAGACAAAACGCCTCCAAGTCACTCTGTCACCCACCATTTGACTCCCCTCCCCCCAACTCACCCCCCCCTCCCTCATATACCTCTCAACTCCATCCCTCCACCTCATCCTCGGTCTACCCCTCCCTCTCCCTCCCTCCACCTCACCCACATACACCCTCTTAGTCAGTCTTTCACTCTCCATCCTCTCCACATGTCCAAACCACCTCAGTGTATTTCTCCTAATCTTTTCAACCACATCCACATCTACCCCACAACGTTCCTTCACTTCTTCATTCGTCAACCTGTCCCTCCATGTCACTCCACATGCTCCTCTCAAGTAACTCATTTCCACTGCTCTCACTCTTGACTTGTTCCCCTCTTGCAAGGTCCACGCCTCGCTTCCATACGTCAGGGTAGGGATCACAATACCATCATGCAGAGACTTCTTAACTTCCATACTCACTTCCCTATTTCTCATCACTGCTTTCAGCATGCCTACAACCTTCCTTCCCTGCTGTACCCTTTCACGCACTTCATCCCCCAAAGTTCCATCCTTACTCATCACACTACCCAAGTACTTGAATGCACTCACATTCTCCATATCCTCACCATCCAACCTCACTGCACACTCTGTGACTTCATTCCTCTCAAACACCATAACTTTACTTTTGTTTACATTAACTTTCAGCTTCCTCCTCCTACACACTGTCCCAAATTCATTCACCAAACCTTGCAACTCCCATTCATCTTCACTCAACAATACTGTATCATCAGCAAACAGCAACACCGGAAGCTTCCAAATCTCACCCTCATTCGTTAGGGCCACCCCCACATCCACTGCCCTACCTTGTACCTCCTTTACGACCCCATCCATATATATATTAAACAGCCATGGAGACATTACACACCCCTGTTTCAGTCCCACATTGAGATCAAAGAACTCACTCAGCTCACCATCCACTCGCACCGTAGCCCTAGCTCCCTCGTACATACTCTTCACAGCACTCAACAATTTCCCCTCCACTCCATATATTCTTAATACCTTCCACATACCTTTCCTATCTATTCTGTCATAAGCTTTCTCCAAGTCCATGAAGGCAGCGTACACTTTCCTTCCCTTCTCTAGATACTTCTCCACTAAACATCTTAGAACAAATATCTGATCTACACACCCTTTTCCCTTCCTAAATCCCCCTTGTTCTTCTCCAACTAGCTCCTCTGTCATATGCCTAACCCTATCAATGAGTATTCTACCATATATTTTACCAGTCACACTAAGAAGGCAAATACCCCTATGGTTACCACATACTCTCTCTCCCCTTTTCCTTTGTACAGAGGAACAATTATACCTGATTTCCAGTCCTCTGGAACCCTTCCCTCTTCCCAAGCCAATCTACACAACTTCCATATCCACTCCACAACAATCTCACCCCCATACCTAAGCATTTCACCACATACTCCATCAATTCCTGGGGCCTTTCCCAGCTTAATCTTATATATATACATACATATATATATGTATATATATATATATACATACATATATATATAAATATATATATATATATATACATATATATATATATATATATATATATATATATATATATAGGCTGTATAGATACAGTAGATATATAGATATATAGATCCAATACTGTATAACTGCTATGTAATTTGCTGAATAAAATACATCCCTCTCTATACTCTCAAACATTATTTATCTATCTACAGTAAAGATGGATAGACAGATAGATACAATACTGTAAAATTGTTATGTAATTTGCTAAATAAAATACATTCCTCTCTATTCTCTCGAACAATCCTGAGGCCGCTGCTGTTCAAGGCATCTCAAAATGCGGAAATGTTTAGTACCACAATTCCCACAAAAGTGTAAAACCCACCACCTTTGTATATCCATCATTACCTCATAGTCCTGTGGATGGCTTACACTCTGTAACTTTTTTCCCAGGTTTCATCCGCGCAACATCTACGAGGTAGCACGAAGCGGCCACGTTACATGTAACATGTGGGGGTGGATTTGTCTTCATGGTATGGGGGACCTAACCCACATCCAAAGTCGCTTCACCTCTGCCAGATACATAGTTATCTTAGAGGACTTCTTTCTGCCATCTCTGCATGCAAGAAACTATCCTTTCACTAGCCCAGTTATATTCGTGCATGATAGATGCCCCATACATACCGCTCGTGTTGTGCAGGAATGGTTTGCTGATCACCCCAATCTGCAACTTCTTCAGCTGCCTAGTAAAGGGTGTGACATGAACCCCGTAGAAAATATATGAGCCAATCTTATCAACACATGGGAGCCGGCACAGGAGAGGACATCGGAACAACTCTCACAACACACAAATGAACAGTGGGAACTGTTCCGGGCAAATCCCCCACTGGTCCACAGGCATGTTGCTAACATGTCTGATCGACTACAGGTTGTCATCAACAACCGTGGAGGCTGGAGTGGGTACTGAATAACCCACATACGCTGAATCAGCTCTGCATGCAGTCAAATGTCATAAATATATAACATTTAAAATGTTGCCCACAAACGTCTATTACTGTATGTTAAATTTGAATTGACTGTACAGTTTTTAATCGATCTGCCTGATAAAGTGGTGTTACAGTTTGTAGTTAAGTAACCTTCCTTGAGTGACCACAGTCACTTATTCCTGACAATATTATAAATAACACCGATAATAAGATCATTTAGACATCATTGTATGATTTAATAAGAGTGTATGCTTTCTGATTTGGCAACATAACAATGACAACTTCATAATAATATCTCAGTATATACATATATAACACTATGCAGCTGTAAATGCGTTGACAAATGACAATTCATGATCCACTATCTATATTTTATTACATGTCGAACTTACCACAAATATGACTACTTAACCCATCCCATCCCGTCGACGTATGGGTACGCTGCAACGATTTGCATTTGCCAGTCCCGGCGACGTACCAGTACGTCGTGCAATTGCAAGGTCCCTAATTTGCACAATTTTCAATTTTCGCACGTGATTTTTCGTATGTATACACGGGACACCTTCCTCTATTCCTGTACAAGATACCAAGCAGGGACAATGCCTTACACTGCATAACCTCCCCCCTCCCCCCCTCACGACATTGTCTTGGCAAAGGACCTGTTACCAGTGACCTGGCTAGTAAAGTTATTCAGGGCCAGAGTGATTCCCCAATCGATGACAATGTGGAGGACAATGTTTACATAGCATTAGAAGAAGAAACAGCCAGAAATAATGATCAGGTAGTGTGGCAAAAATAGGTCAGGTATGGTGATTAGTTAGTGAGTGAAACAATGCTTATAATGCCTTTATTACTGCTTGAAAACCAATATACTGTCATACTACATATACATTCGTACCAAGTAAATAAATAAATACCGTTTATGAGTGGATAAAATAGTTACCCTCCCATAGAACTCGTTTTCTTTGGTGCCAGCATGTTAGAAAACCCACTCAGGTAAGGAGGAACTCCTACCTGGATTGGGCACTTTAAACCTCAGGTGAGCGATTTCTCTATGAATTTTCGATGTTTCTCACCAAAAGCGAAGGTTTTAGCAAAAAAAAAAAAAAATTTGAAAATACCTCGGGACTGGGGGATATCAGAGGTGCGGAAAACCTCGGGACGTGACGGGTTAATCTCTTGTTTATGCCTAGTCTCGCTACTACTGCCAGTACCACATTCACAATTATACCACATTTTCCAGCAACATGAGCTACCACACTATCACCCGGTACGGGGATATTGTTTGTTTAAATGTGGGCAATATTCTATGAGTTTTGGCGCCTCCTTGATCCCCAGCCAGTGCATTTCATTTCCTCTCCTATTCCTTTCGCTCTTTTTTTTTTTTTTTTCGTGCTTGCTGTTTCTCCTCTCTGTCTCCTTCTCCCTTTGGTGGCAAAATGCAGTCTTCAACCTTTCCCTTACATTCATTTCAATTTATGCCAACATTCGTCTCCTCCTCCTTCCAGCTCTTCCCCACCCACCATCCTCCTCACTACCATCTCCCCCTGCTTCCCCTCCTCACTACCTGCAGACACCCCGGCTATGTGTCTCAGGTCGACGAGGTTGGGAGAGGGTCGCCACTGAATTTTGTAATAACGCTACTTTGCGGGAAAACTGATAACGCTACGACATATCTTTGGAGAACTGGTAAAGGATATTTGGTTCACGATGATAAATGAACAAAATGCTGCATCACTTCCACTACCTGTGTGTCTCACATGCATGAATGCATCATCATTTTGGTATCAATGTAATAATAATGTGGTTTTAATATACTGTATCTATAATGGGTATGACACGTTAATCATTATCAGTATAATACATTTACTGTACATGCATAATATTGATTAGGGACAAATCATCACTGGGTTTGTTTTGCTCAAGCAGACGACTAAACTCTGATGAAGTTCATAGCTGCCACTGTTACCAGATACAACACGAGCATGCTGGTGGAGGAGGTGGCCTCGATTCATTTGCTCGCAACTGTACCTTCAGTGCTAGATCTAATATTTACTAGGCAAGAAAATGATACTGACAGTTTAATATATCACCCTCCACTCGGCAAAAGCGATCATGCAGTACTAAATTATAACTTCAGGATAGCATATGACATGGTAAACAGCAATGACAGTTACAAAAAGAGCCTAACCTATAAAAAGGGAAATTATCAAGACTAAAGAAGTATTTCTTAGAAGTTGATTGGGAAAATGAGCTTAGTGGACAAGATTTAAATGCTGTATATAAAAAATTATGTGAATTTTATGAAATAGGAGTCCAGAAATACATCCCACAGCACAAAGAAGCAGATATAAAAATACAGAAATGGTTCAAAAGAGAATGTAAAAAATCAAAAGAAAGAAGAGATTTGTTGTGGAATAGATACAGAAGACACAATAGTGAAAGGGCGTATAATAATTACAAACAGGCAAGAAACGACTATACAAGTACAAGGAGGGAAGCCCAAAAACAGTTTCAGGAGGATATAATAAATAAAAGTAGTGATCAACCAAAGCTGTTTTACAGCTATATCAGAAGCAAAACTAAAGTAAAAGATATAATACAATCCATTACAGATGAGGGAATCACTTATACACAAGAGAAAGATATTTGTGAAGCACTAAATAAGAATTTCCAATTAGTTTTTACAGAAGAAAAAAATTTTGAGAGGGACTATGTGGAACACGCATGTCCACACATACTACCAGATATACAAATAGCAGAAAAAGTAATACAGGAGGAGTTCAGTAGATTAGACAGAGGAAAAAGCAAGTGGTCCTGATGAAATTTCATGTTGGGTATTACGAGAATGTGCAAAGGAGTTAAGTAAACCATTATTTTTAATTTTCAAGAAATCCTTGAGTCAAGGTAAACTACCTGATATTTGGAAAAAAGCAAATATTGTCCCCTTATTCAAGAAAGGAATTAGACAAAATCCACTCAACTACCGACCAGTATCACTGACCAGTGTTGTAAGCAAGGTATTAGAAAAGCTTATAAGAAAAGCTTGGGTAAATCATCTAGAACACAGTATGATAACAGAAAGACAATTTGGTTTCAGAAAAGGAAAATCACTTGTTACTAATCTGTTCAGCTGCTATGACAGAGTAACAAACACAATACAGGAAAGGGAAGGATGGGTGGACAGTATCTATTTAGATTTCAAGAAAGCTTTTGACACAGTACCACACCAAAGACTTTTATGGAAACTGTACCATCTAGGAGGAATTTGAGGCAAACTGTTTTGTTGGATGCAAGACTTTCTCAAAAAAAAGAGAAATAAGGACAGTCTTCTTAGTATAATAGGAAAAGTGTATGGTAGGATACTTATAGACAGAGTTAGAGAAAGAACAGAGAAATTAGTTGGAGAAGAACAGGGAGGCTTTAGGAAGGGAAGAGGTTGTGTAGATCAGATATTCATTCTTAGATCTTTAGTGGAAAAGTTTCTGGAGAAGGGAAAGAAGTTGTATGCGGCTTTCATGGATTTGGAGAAGGCATATGACAGGGTGGATAGACAAGGATTGTGGAAAGTGTTAAGAATATATGGAGAAGATGGGAAGTTGTTGAATGCTGTGAAGAGTATATACGATGGTGCGAAGGCTGCAGTGCGTGTGGATGGTGAACTAAGTGAATTTTTCTCTTTGAAAGTTGGTTTGAAACAGGGATGTGTCATGTCTCCATGGTTGTTCAATCTGTACATGGATGGGGTAATAAAAGAGGTACAAGGTAGGGCAGTGGATGTTGGAGTGGCCCTGGTGAGAGAGGATAGTGTTTGGAAACTCCCTGTACTGTTGTTTGCAGATGATACTGTGTTGTTGAGTGAAGACGAAGGGGAGCTGCAAGGCTTGGTGGATGAGTTTGAGAGAGTGTGTAAGAAACGGAATCTAAAGGTGAATGTAGGGAAGAGTAAAGTGATGGTCTTTGAGAGAGGTGAAGTTAGTGAATGTACAGCGAGGTTGGATGGTGAGGAATTGGAAAATGTGAGTACGTTTAAGTACTTGGGTAGTGTGATGAGTAAGGATGGAGGTTTGGAGGGTGAAGTGCTTGAAGGTTGCTGGTTCTTTGAAAGCAGTGATAAGAAACAGGGAAGTGAGCATGGAAGTGAAAAAGTTACTACATGACAGTATTGTGATACCAACTCTAACGTACGGAAGTGAAGCTTGGACATTGTTGGAAGGACACAAGTCAAGAGTGAGAGCAGTGGAAATGAGTTATTTAAGAGGAGCCTGTGGAATCATGTGGAGTGACAGGCTGACGAATGAGGATATAAAGAAGCGTTGTGGTGTGGATGTGGATGTGATAGGAAGCGTTATGAGGAATGCACTGAGGTGGTTTGGCCATGTGGAGAGGATGGAGGGTGAAAGACTGACGAAGAGAGTGTATATGAGTGAGGTGGAGAGGGGAAGAGGGAGGGGGGGGCCGAGGATGAGATGGAGGGATGGGGTGGTGAGGTATACGAGAGAGGGGGGGGTGAGTTGGGAGCAGGGCAGTGAAATGGCGGGGGACAGGGCGACTTGGAGGCGATTTGTTTGTGGCCACCCCAAACGGGATTGAGGTGTCTGGCAATAGATAGATAGATAGACAGACTAAGAGGAAACTACTTATCATGGAAAGAAGTGACTACTGGAGTACCACAGGGTTCAGTGCTGGCACCAATCATGTTTTTAGTGTATATAAATGATATAAACAGTGACACTGGAAATGAGAGCTATCTGAATATGTTTGCAGATGATGCAAAAATACAAAGGAGAATTACTAACACTGACTCTTGTAAAGAGCTACAAGAAGAATTAAATAAACTTCATGAATGGAGTAGTACATGGGAAATGGAATTCAATGTGGACAAGTGTCATGTAATCAAGTTTGGTAAAAGTGGAAAAAGACCTGATTGGGATTATAAGTTAGAAAATAAAACCATATACACATCAGAAAGAGAGAAAGACCTAGGTGTGATTATCAATAACAGACTATCTCCGGCTGACCAGATCAGCGAGAAGGTACGGAACATGTATACACTGCTTGCAAACACAGTAATCACTCTAATATCCGGACGCCCAATAACTGAACATCCCCCACTACCCGGACCTTATTGTCCTGGGATCAAACATTCCCAAAATGGTCCGAAAATCCAAAAAAAAAAAAAAAAAAAAATCGATTTTTTTGCCCTCCGTAATTTGAACTTGTCGCGCGTGCCGCGTGAGAGCATTGTTTTGGTTCGTCATTATTCCGACGTCCGATAGAGTGCCGCTGCATCCTCCCCACTTCCCGCCTGTCTCTCACCGCGACTGGACCTACGCTCTTCGCCATGGCTGCCCACGTGCTCGCTTTTGTGGTGGTGCCTTACCTGCTGCAAGGCCTCCTGCTGCTCTTTGCCCTCCTCTTAGTGTGTGTGATGATGGCCCCGCCTCCTGAGAAAAGGAAGAGAGTGGTGTTGACTCTGGAGAAGAAATGGGAGATATTGGAGAAAGTTGATGCGGGTTGGTCTTCTTCACGCATTCTCCGCGAGTTTAACCTGGCCCGGTCGACTTTGTTCGATATCAAGCGTTCCCGAGACAAGCTAATGCAGTACACAGCTGACTTCTCGTCGAGAAGCAAACACAACGTGGAAAGGAAGGTTATGTTTACCCCCAAGTTTGCAGATATCGACCGATCCACGTTGATTTGGTATCGACAGCAACGTGCAGCTGGTGTGATGGTACGTGGAACGGAGCTGAAGGCTGCTGCTGAGAAGTTTGCAAGGCTTCACGACGCCCTAGACTTCAAGGCATCCGAGGGTTGGCTCTTCGCGTTCAAGTTGCGACATGGCCTTACTAACCGTAAAGCACATGACGAAGCATTGGACGCTAACGAGGATGGAGTTGACAAGTTTCGGCACAAGGTGAAAGGCTTGATCGACAGGGAGGGCCTCACTCTCGGTCAAGTCTATAACGCTGACGAAACTGGCCTATTCTATCGCTCGGTGCCAACGAACACTCTAGCCGATGAGACGGAGAAGCGTGTACCTAGCAGCAAGCTTTCTAAGGAACGGATATCTGCTTTGTGTTGTGCCAATGCTAACGGCATGCACCGGCTTAAGCCTGTTATTGTTGGCCGTGCAAAGCAGCCTCGGTGCTTTCGTGGGGTGATGGATGTCCTTCCTGTCGTATGGTACCATCTTTGAAAGCATGGTTCACAGCTGTCATTTTCAAAGACTGGTTTCACCGTCACTTCGTCAAGGAGCTCATCCAGTACCAGATGAAGACACTGGGAATTCCTCGCGACCAGGTAAAGGCTCTCCTTCTCCTCGACAATGCACCTGCCCACCCGTGCGACAAGGACTTGGTTGCTGAGAATGGCCGTATTAGGTGCATGTTTCTGCCACCTAATACGACTGCTCTCATTCAACCCATGGACCAAGGAGTGATCGTGGCAACAAAGCGCCTGTACCGTCGGAAGTTCCTGGACGAGGTGCTGGTTGTTCTCGAGGACGAGGACGAGCACAGGGAAGGACGTGACACTCGAGGCAAGCGGACTTTGGAAAACCTTCGCCGCTACAACATCAAGTCTGCGCTGTACAACTGGGCTAGTGCATGGAAGGAAGTCCCTGTGAAAACTCTTGAAAATGGTTGGTCTCGTCTGCTTCTCGGAACAGATGTGGAGTACGATTTCCTAGGGTTTGACGTGGATGACTTCCATGCACGGCTACGTACGCACGGCGACGATGTTGATGTGGACGATGTTCGTGAGTGGTTGGACGATGACGAGGGCGATCCTGGGTATCAGACATTGTCTGGTATCGAGATCGCGTCTTCGGTTGCTGGTGTCAGTCCCGAACTTGAAGATTCCGACGACGAAGGCGATGATGATGCAGACTCCTCTCAGCAGGACACTACTCCAGCCATCCCCAAGCTGAGCACACTCCGGGAACATCTAGAGTTCGTCCTAGACTACCTGGAACACCCGGACTGCGACAGGGAGATGGGGCCCTTGGGACTCGTGGAGGAAGTGCGTGCTTTCTGGCAGCGCATCATCAATCGCCAGAATCGTCGGTCATTGCGTCAGACAACGATTGACAGTTTTTTCAGGCCCGTGACCCCCGCTGTGCCAAGCCCTGGTTCCACTCCGTTGCCTCCCCAAGACAGGCCCTCATGCTTCGAGCCACAGCCCAGCACATCAGCTACAGTGGAGTCACCGCTCGATGTGAGTTTGCAGCTATCTTCAGAGTCTTCTGTAGTCGGTACGCCATCACCACGACCCAGCGACGCACCCGTAGGTCGCCTGCCAGTGATACTCTCGGACTCTGACAGTGAATAAACAGCAAGAACTTCTCCACTAGACCACACAGGAATTTTGAGTGTTGTGCAGTGAAAAAAACGGTGTGTTGTGTTAAGTTTTTCGAAATGAGAGAAAAGACTCAGTAGAAATGAAATTTAACGTAACTAACCTTCTTTGTTTTGGCTTTGGAAAATAAAAAAACTTGGGAAAAGTTAATGTGCAACACTAAATTACAATGGAACATTATTTGGACTAAAGTGAACACTGTGAAGAGAACGGACTTCTGTGTGTTATTGACTAAGTTCAGTGCAAGACTTCAGGAAGAGTGTACTGCAAGTGCTTCAGGAAATCGTTCTTACTGTCAGAGTCCGAGAGGAGGCGGTTATTCATCGAGGTGGCCAGGGACTTGCTGTAAGTACCCAGAATGTTTCATATTGTACTTTTTTCCATACTATACTTACCAGAATGTGTCATACTGTACTTTTTTCCATACTATACTTACCAGAATGTGTCATACTGTACTTTTTTCCATACTATACTTACCTCATACATGTGCAGTAGGAATGTGTTTTTCAGAGTTAGGGTCGGTTAGAGTCCATAAGTACCAGAATGTTTATTAATGTATGAACATACTTCTAAACCCTCATTTTATGTTTCTTTTGCATTTATTTCAGTCATTTATGTGCCTTATTGGTGTGATTTGGGTGTTAAATAGGTGCTATGCATGTCCGGAGGGAGTTGTATAGGTGTTTCTCTGAGTTAGGGTCCATAAGTACAAGTCCATAGGCTGGGGCCCAATATCCGGATGAAACCAATATCCGAACCTACCGATGGCTCTATTGATCCGGATATTGGAGGGGTTACTGTATGAGAATAGCATTCATATACATAAATGAAGACATGCTAAGAAGGATAATAACATCATTCATTAGACCAACCCTGGAATATGCATCAGTAGTCTGGAGTCCTCATCTCAAAAAGCATATAGACAAGATTGAAAAAGTTCAAAGGGCCGCTACAAGATGGATACCAAGCTTAAGGGACCTAAGCTACGAAGAACGACTAAATAAACTGAATCTACCAACACTACAGGAGAGGAGGAAAAGAGGTGACATGATAATGCTATATAAGTGCATATCAGGGAAGGAGAAAATAGACATAAATGATTACTTAACATATGGAGAAGCATCAGCAAGAGGACACTGCAAAAAACTACATAAGAAGAGAGGTGATAAAGACGTAAGGAAATTCAGTTTCCCAAACAGAGCAACTGATCAATGGAATGCACTACCAAATGAAATAGTGTGTGCCAAAACAATTCACAAATTTAAGGATATGTACGATAAATATGGTTTAAGACACGGGACAGTACGAGCTTGACTCATTCCTGTAAAGATACAATTAGGTAAGAACAATTAGGTAGGTAAAAACACACACACACACACACACACACACACACACACACACACACACACACACTAACAGTGGAACTGAGTACGCTTAGGAAGAAAGTGAGTGAAATGGCAAGTACAGTAGTCAATCATGAGAACGTTATGGAAGAGTTCAAAAATAACACAGAGATAATTAGGCAAGGAAGCAGTCTTATGGACCAGAGCAGTGATATTGAGGAGAAGATAACACAGGTGAATGAAGCTGTGCAAAGCTACAAAAATGATGTAGAAACCACGTATGCTGAAATGGTGAAAGTAAAGAAAGACTTAGAAACAAGGGTGGAGGAAAAAAGCATTAAAAAGGAGGTGAAAAGAATAATCCAAAACAATCCAAAGTTAGTCAGAGATTCAGTAGAAGTAAATAAATCAATAGTAATCGCTGGTATAGAAGAGGAAGAAGTTAAAAACAAGATCACAAGAGACAAAAAGGAGATGGCAAATGTAATGAGCTTACTGAAAGAAGTATCAGAGGAAATCTGAAGTAAAGACATAGAGGAACACAAAAGGTTAGGGAAATACGAGAAAAGCAAGACAAGACCTCTAAAAGGTGACTATCCAGAGTGTAAACACTGTGGAAGAGGTACTAAAAAATGCAAAGAATCTTATGGAAAAAGAGGAGTTCAAAAATGTATGGATAAAAAGATGCCTAACACAAGAGGAACTGGAATTACTGAAAGAGAAAAGGGAGGAAGCAAAAACAAAAAATGATGGAAGATCAGAAGAGGAGAAGAAGACATTTTTTTACAAAGTAATAGAATTGCAGGTATGAAAGTGGTACACAAACAGGATGGAAGAAAAAGGAGGAAGGTAGTAGAACCATGTCATGACAAGTATATAAACAAGATGATAAAGTTGATGTACTCAAATGTGGATGGAATGGTATCTAAATTACTAGAGATGAATGATTATGTCAGAGAAAATGAACCACAAATAATATGCCTAACTGAAACAAAATTAACACCAAGGATATCCAATGACACTAAACTTAGAGGAATACAATATATGGAGAAGTGACAGAAATTTAAAAAAAGGAGGAGGAATTATAATATTAATTAAGAAAAATCTAAAAGTCAAGGAAATAAACCTAGATATACCATCACAAGTAGAACTGATTGCAGTAGAGATCGACACATCTGAAGGTAAATAAACCTAGATATACCATCACAAGTAGAACTGATTGCAGTAGAGATCGACACATCTGAAGGTAAAGTAATTGTAGCCAATTTGTACATGCCACCCAGATCAAACTTATGGGAAAGAGACGAATATGAGGACCTGGCAGAGAGTACAAGTCAGAGAATAAGATCATTGCTACATAAAATGGAAGAGAAATTGGAAAGAATTATACTAACTGGGGACTTCAATACAAATATAAATTGGAATACTCTAGATATAAATAGCCAAGAAAGCTGTTGGGACCAGAAGCTCCTGGATCTCGTACAAGAGTTTTTCTTAACGCAACATGTGAGGGAAACCACCAGAAAAGGAGGACTTGATGTACCTTCAGTGCCAGATCTAATATTTACTAGGCAAGAAAATGACATTGACAGTTTAATATATCACCCTCCACTCGGCAAAAGCGATCATGCAGTACTAAATTATAACATCAGGATAGCATATGACATAGTAAACAGCAATGACAGCAACAAAAAGAGCCTAAACTATAAAAAGGGAAATTATCAAGACCTAAAGAAGTATTTCTTAGATGTTGATTGGGAAAATGAGCTTAGAGGACAAGATTTAAATGCTGTATATAAAAAATTCTGTGAATTTTATGAAATAGGAGTCCAGAAGTACATCCCACAGCACAAAGAAGCAGATACGAAAATACAGAAATGGTTCAATACAGAATGTAAAAAATCAAAAGAAAGAAGAGATTTGTTGTGGAATAGATACAGGAGACACAATAGTGAAAGGGCATATAATAATTACAAACAGGCAAGAAACGACTATACAAGAATAAGGAGGGAAGCCCAAAAACAGTTTGAGGAGGATATAATAAATAAAAGTAGTGATCAACCAAAGCTGTTTTACCGCTATATCAGAAGCAAAACCAAAGTAAAAGATATAATACAATCCATTATGGACAAGGGAATCACTTATACACAAGAGAAAGATATTTGTGAAGCACTAAATAAGAATTTCCAATTAGTTTTTACAGAAGAAAAAAATTTTGAGGGGGACTATGTGGAACACGCATGTCCACACATACTACCAGATATACAAATAGCACAAAAAGTAATACAGGAGGAGTTGAAATTTCATGTTGGGTATTACGAGAATGTGCAAAGGAGTTAAGTAAACCATTATTTTTAATTTTCAAGAAATCCTTGAGTCAAGGGAAACTACCTGATATTTGGAAAAAAGCAAATATAGTCCCCTTATTCCAGAAAGGAAATAGACAAAATCCTCTCAACTACCGACCAGTATCACTGACCAGTGTTGTAAGAAAGGTATTAGAAACACTTATAAGAAAAGCTTGGGTAAATCATCTAGAAGAACACAGTATGATAACGGAAAGACAGTTTGGTTTCAGAAAAGGAAAATCATGTGTTACTAATCTGTTGATCTAATATGACAGAGTAACAAACACAATAAAGGAAAGGGAAGGATGGGTGGACAGTATCTATTTAGATTTCAAGAAAGCTTTTGACACAGTCAATGTGAGTGCATTCAAGTACTTGGGTAGTGTGATGAGTAAGGATGGAACTTTGGGGGATGAAGTACGTGAAAGGGTACAGCAGGGAAGAAAGGTTGTTGGTACACTGAAAGCAGTGATGAGAAATAGGGAGGTGAGTATGGAAGTTAAGAAGTCACTGCATGATGGTATTGTGATCCCTACCCTGACGTATGGAAGCGAGGCGTGGACCTTGCAAGAGGGGAACAAGTCAAGAGTGAGAGCAGTGGAAATGAGTTACTTGAGAGGAGCATGTGGAGTGACGTGGAGGGACAGGTTGACGAATGAAGAAGTGAAGGAACGTTGTGGGGTAGATGTGGATGTGGTTGAAAAGATTAGGAGAAATACACTGAGGTGGTTTGGACATGTGGAGAGAATGGAGAATGAAAGACTGACTAAGAGGGTGTATGTAGGTGAGGTGGAGGGAGGGAGAGGGAGGGGTAGACCGAGGATGAGGTGGAGGGATGGAGTTGAGAGGTATATGAGGGAGGGGGGGGTGAGTTGGGGGGAGGGGAGTCAAATGGTGGGTGACAGAGTGACTTGGAAGCGTTTTGTCTGTGGCCACCCTTTGCGGGATTAAGGCGTCGGGCTATAGATAGATAGATAGATTTTGACACAGTACCACACCAAAGACTTTTATGGAAACTGTACCATCAAGGAGCAATTCGAGGCAAACTGTTTTGTTGGATGCAAGACTTTCTCATAAAAAGAGAAATGAGGACAGTACTAAGAGGAAACTACTCATCATGGAAAGAAGTGACTAGTGGAGTACCACAGGGTTCGGTGCTGGCACCAATCATGTTTTTAATGTATAAAAATGATATAAACAGTAACACTGGAAATGAGAGCTATCTGAATATGTTTGCAGATGATGCAAAAATACAAAGGACTCTTGTAGGGAGCTACAAGAAGAATTAAATAAACTTCATGAATGGAGTAGTACATGGCAAATGGAATTCAATGTGGACAAGTGTCATGTAATCAAGTTTGGTAAAAGTGGAAAAAGACCTGATTGGGATTATAAGTTAGGAAATAAAACCCTATATACATTAGAAAGAGAGAAAGACCTAGGTGTTATTATCAATAACAGACTATCTCCGGCTGACCACATCAGCGAGAAGGTACAGAACATGTATACACTGCTTGCAAATATGAGAATAGCATTCACATACATAAATGAAGACATGCTAAGAAGGATAATAACATCATTCATTAGACCAACCCTGGAATATGCATCAGTAGTCTGGAGTCCTCATCTCAAAAAGCATATAGACAAGATTGAAAAAGTTCACAGGGCCACTACAAGACGGATACTAAGCTTAAGGAACCTAAGCTACGAAGAAAGACTAAATAAACTGAATCTACCAACACTACAGGAGAGAAGGAAAAGAGGTGACATGATAATGCTATATAAGTGCATATCAGGAAAGGAGAAAATAGACATAAATGATTACTTAACATATGGAGAAGCATCAGCAAGAGGACACTGCAAAAAATTGCATAAGAAGAGAGGTGATAAAGACATAAGGAAATTCAGTTTCCCAAACAGAGCAATTGATCAATGGAATGAACTACCGAATGAAATAGTGTGTGCCAAAACAAATCACAAATTTAAGGATATGTACGATAAATATGGTTTAAGACACGGGACAGTACGAGCTTGACTCATTCCTGTAAAGATACAATTAGGTACGAACACACACAAACACATACACACATGCACACAGATGTGCTTTTAGTACTGCAAAATGACCACATACTTTAGGAAAGAAGTTGAGAGGCAGAATAGAGAGTTATATGAAGAAAGAAAGAGAGAGGTGAAAAGATTAGTAAGAGAGAGTAAGAAGAGAGTGGATGAGGAATTTAGAAGGAATTTGAGTGTAAAGTCGAGGGACTGTAAGAAAATGTTCTGGAAAGAGGTGAAGAGAGTAAGACAGAGTGGAAGTGAGGTTAGCAGGGGAGTGAAAGATAAAAATGGTAGATTACTAGTGGAGAAGGGAGAAAAAGTGAGCAGATGGAGAGAACACTTTAAGGAATTGTTGAACATACAGGATGGAAGTAATGCGAGTATAAGTGGCTGGGGAATGGCTGGGAGAAGGAGAGAGGTGAGAAGACAGGAAGAAATCAGTAGGATAGAAGTTGTGGAAGCAATGAAGAAAGTTAAATTGGGGAAAGCCCCAGGAATTGATGGAGTGTGTGGTGAAATGCTGAAGCATGGGGGAGAGATAGTAGTAGAATGAATGTGGAAGATATGCAGATTGGCCTGGGAGGAAGGTAGAGTCCTGGAGGATTGGAAGTCAGGTATAATTATTCCCTTGTACAAAGGAAAAGGGGAAAAGAAGTGTGTGGTAATCATAGGGGCATTTGTCTTCTTAGTATAATAAGAAAAGTGTATGGTAGGATACTTATTGACAGAGTTAGAAAAAGATCAGAGAAATTAGTTGGAGAAGAACAGGGAGGCTTTAGGAAGGGAAGAGGTTGTGTAGATCACATATTCATTCTTAGATCTTTTGTGGAAAAGTTTCTAGAGAAGGGGAAGAAGTTGTATGCGGCTTTCATGGATTTGGAGAAGGCATATGACAGGGTGGATAGACAAGGATTGTGGAAAGTATTGAGAATATATGGAATAGATGGAAAGATGTTGAATGCTGTGAAGAGTATGTATAATGGTGCTAAGGCTGCAGTGCGTGTGGATGGTGAACTAAGTGAATTTTTCTCTTTGAAGGTTGGGTTGAAACAGGGATGTGTCATGTCTCCATGGTTGTTCAATCTGTTCATGGATGGGGTAATAAAAGAGGTACAAGGTAGGGTAGTGGATGTTGGAGTGGTCCTGGTGAGAGAAGATAATGTTTGGAAACTCCCTGTACTGTTGTTTGCAGATGATACTGTGTTGTTGAGTGAAGACGAAGGGGAGCTGCAAGGCTTGGTGGATGAGTTTGGGAGAGTGTGTAAGAAACGGAATCTAAAGGTGAATGTAGGGAAGAGTAAAGTGATGGTCTTTGAGAGAGGTGAAGTCAGTGAATGTACAGTGAGGCTAGATGGTGAGGAATTGGAAAATGTGAGCACGTTTAAGTACTTGGGTAGTGTGATGAGTAAGGATGGAGGTTTGGAGGGTGAAGTGCTTGAAAGGTTACAGCAGGGAAGAAAGGTTGCTGGTTCTTTGAAAGCAGTGATAAGAAACAGGGAAGTGAGCATGGAAGTGAAAAAGTTACTACATGACAGTATTGTGATACCAACTCTAACGTATGGACGTGAAGCTTGGACGTTGTTCGAAGGACGCAAGTCAAGAGTGAGAGCAGTGGAAATGAGTTATTTAAGAGGAGCCTGTGGAGTCACATGGAGAGACAGGCTGATGAATGAGGATATAAAGAAGCGTTGTGGTGTGGATGTGGATGAGATAGGAAGCGTTATGAGGAACACGCTGAGGTGGTTTGGCCACGTGGAGAGGATAGAGGGTGAAAGACTGACGAAGAGAGTGTATGTGAGTGAGGTGGAGGGGGGAAGAGGGAGGGGGAGGCCGAGGATGAGATGGAGGGATGGGGTGGAGAAGTATATGAGAGAGGGGGGTGTGAGTTGGGAGCAGGGCAGTGAAATGGCAGGGGACAGGGTGACGTGGAGGTGATTTGTATCTGGCCACCCCAAACGGGATTGAGGCATCTGGCAATAGATAGATAGACTTTAGTAAAGAAAATTTGGAAAAGAAAAGAGATGAAGGTAGAAAGCAGGATGATGATTTCTACCAAGGACTGTTGAAATGGAGACTGACAATAAACTGGTGGAACGAGTACACAGACTAGAGATGGCTTTTCAAAATGAGATTGATGAAATTAAGAAACAGATGCACTTGCAAAAGGAAGAAATAGAAAAATTAGGAAAGGAAGTCAACAAGAAAGACACAACCACAGATGAGCTGACAGTAGAATTGGGTTCACTTAGGAGAAAAATTAGTGAAATGGCAAGTACAGTAGTAAACCACGAGTGTATCATAGAAGAGTTCAAAAATGATACAGAGACAATTAGGCAAGTAAGCAGTCTGACAAATTAGAGCAGTGATATTGAGGAGAAGATAACACAGGTGAATGAAGCTGTGCAAAGCTACAAAAATGATGTGGAAACCACATATGCTGAAATGGTGAAAGTAAAGAAAGACTTAGAAACAAGGGTGGAAGAAAAACGCATTAAAAAGGACGTGAAAAGAATAATCCAAAACAATCCTAAATTAGTCAGAGATTCAGCAGACATCAAGAAATCTATAATAATCACTGGTATACAAGAGGAAGAAGTAAGAAACAAGATCACAAGAGACAAAAAGGAGATGGCAAATGTAATGAGCATAATGAAAGAAGTATCAGAGGAAATCTGTAGTAAAGACATAGAGGAACACAAAAGGTTAGGGAAATACGAATGAAGCAAGTCAAGACCCCTAAAGGTAACCTTCCAGAGTGTAAACACTGTGGAGGAGATAATAAAAAATGCAAAGAATCTTATGGAAAAAGAAGAGTTTAAAAATGTATGGATAAAAAGATGCCTAACACAAGAGGAATTGGAATTACTGAAAGAGAAGAGGGAGGAAGCAAAAACAAAAAATGAGGGAAGATCAGAGGAGGAGAAAGATACATTTTTTTTACAAGGTAATTGGATTGCAAGTACGAAAGTGGTACACAAACAGGAGGGAATAAAAAGAAGGAAGGTAGTAGAACAAAGTCATGACAAGTATATAAAAAAGATGATTAAGTTGATGTACTCAAATGTGGATGGAATGATATCTAAATTATTAGAGATGAATGATTATGTCAGAGAAAATGAACCACATATAATGTGCCTAACTGAAAAGAAATTAACACCATGGATTTCAAATGACATCCTAAACTTAGACGAATACAATATATGGAGAAGGGACAGAAATTTAAAAAAAGGAAAAGGAATTATAATATTAAATAAGAAACATCTAAGTCAAAGAAATAAACCTAGATATACCATCACAAGTAGAACTGATTGCAGTAGAGATCAATACATCTGAAGGGAAAGTAATTGTAGCCAATTTGTACATGCCACCCAGATCAAACACATGGGAAAGAGGCGATTATGAGGACCTGGCGGAGAGAACAATTCAGAGTTTAAGAGCATTACTACATAGAATGGAAGAGAAATCGGAAAGAATAATACTAACTGGAGATTTTAATACAAATATAAATTGGAATATTCTAGATATAATAAGCCAAGAAAGCTGTTGGGACCAAAAGCTCCTGGATTTCGTGCAGGAGTTTTTCCTAACGTAACATGTAAGGGAAACACCAGAAAAAGAGGACTCGATGTACCCTCAATGCTAGATCTTATATTTACAAGGCAAGAAAACGATATTGACAATTTATCACCCTCCATTCGGCAAAAGTGACCATGCAGTACTAAATTGCAACTTCAGGACTGCATATGACATAGTTAAAAGCAATGACAGCTACAAAAAGAGCCTAAACTATAAAAAGGGAAACTATCATGACCTAAAGAAGTACTACTTAGAAAATGATTGGGAAAAGGAGCTTAGAGGACAAGATTTAAATGCTATATATAAAAAATTCTGTGAACTTTATGAAATAGGAGTCCAGAAGTACATCCCACAGCACAAAGAAGCACCAAAGAAAATAAAGAAATGGTTCAATACAGAATGTACAAAATCAAAAGAAAAAAGAGATTTGTTGTGGAATAGATACAGAAGACACAATAGTGAAAGGGCGTATAATAATTACAAACAGGCAAGAAACGACTATACAAGAATAAGGAGGGAAGCCCGAAAACAGTTTGAGGAGGATATAATAAATAAAAGTAGTGATCAGCCAAAGCTATTTTACAGCTACATCAGAAGCAAAACCAAAGTAAATGATAAAATACAATCCATTACAGACGGGGGAATCACCTATACACAAGAGAAGGATATTTGTGAAGCACTAAATAAGAATTTCCAATCAGTTTTTACAGAAGAAAAAAATTTTGAGAGGGACTATGTGGAACATGCATGCCCACACATACTACCAGATATACAAATAGCAGAAAAAGTAATACAGGAGGAGTTAAGTAAATTAGACAAAGGAAAAGCAAATGGTCCTAATGAAATTTCATGTTGGGTGCTACATGAATGTGCAAAAGAGTTAAGTAAACCATTATCTATAATTTTCAAGAAATCCTTGAGACAAGGTAAACTACCTGATATTTGGAAGAAAGCAAACATTGTTCTCGTATTCAAGAAAGGGAATAGACAAAATCCACTCAACTACCGACCAGTATCACTAACCAGTGTTGTAAGCAAGGTATTAGAAAAGCTTATAAGAAAAGCTTGGGTAAATCATCTAGAAGAACACAATATGATAACTGAAAGACAGTTTGGTTTCAGAAGAGGAAAATCATGTGTTACTAATCTGTTGAGCTACTATGACAGAGTAACAGACACATTACAGGAAAGGGAAGGATGGGTGGACAGTATCTATTTAGATTTCAAGAAAGCATTTGACATAGTACCACATCAAAGACTTTTATGGAAACTGTACCATCAAGGAGGAATTCGAGGCAAACTGTTTTGTTGGATGCAAGACTTTCTTATAAAAAGAGAAATGAGAACAGTACTAAGGGGAAATTACTCATCATGGAGAGAAGTGACTAGAGGAGTTCCACAGGGCGCAGTGCTGGCACCAATCATGTTTTTAGTGTATATAAATGATACAGACAGTAACGGTGGAAATGAAAGCTCTCTAAATATGTTTGCAGATGATGCAAAAATACAAAGGAGAATTACTAACACAGACTCTTGTAAAGAGCTACAAGAAGAATTAAATAAACTACATGAATGGAGTAATACATGGCAAATGGAATTCAGTGTGGACAAGTGTCATGTAATCAAGTTTTGTTTGTTTGTTTGTTTGTACAGATTCCTCCAACTTCAGCGAAAGAGTGGACCCGTCAAGTCTGGTAAAAATGGAAAAAGACCTGATTGAGATTATAAGTTAGGAAATAAAACCCTACACACATCAGAAAGAGAGAAGGACCTAGGTGTGATTATCAATAACAGACTATCTCCGGGTGACCACATCAGTGAGAAGGTACGGAACATGTATACACTGCTTGCAAAATGAGAACAGCGTTCACATACATAAATAAAGACATGCTAAGAAAGATAATAACAACATTGATCAGACCAACCCTGGAGTATGCATCAGTAGTCTGGAGTCCTCATCTCAAAAAACACATAGACAAGATTGAAAAAGTTCAAAGGACTGATACAAGATGGGTACCAAGCTTAAGGGATCTAAGCTATGAAGAAAGACTAAAAAAACTGAATCTACCAACAATACAGGAGAGAAGGAAAAGAGGTGACATGATTATGCTATATCAATGCATATCAGGGAAGGAGAAAATAGACATAAATGATTACTTAACCTATGGGGATGCATCAGCAAGAGGACACTGCAAAAAACTGCATAAAAAGAGAGGTGATAAAGACATAAGGATATTTAGTTTCCCAAATAGAGCAATTGATCAGTGGAATGCACTACCGAATGAAATAGTGTGTGCCAAAACAATTCACAAATTTAAGGATATGTACGATAAATATGGTTTAAAACACGGGACAGTACGAGCTTGACTCATTCCTGTAAAGATACAATTAGGTAAGAACAATTAGGTAAGAACACAGTCCAATTGGTTTTCCCTAAAGAAAGGGACTTTGTGGAGGGGAAGGGTGTGACCAGAAATGTAGTGATAAAAGACATAAAAGTGGAAGTGCAGGAAGTGTATTAATAACTGGAAACTCAAAATGTAAGAAAAGCCCCAGGACCAGATGGACTCTCTACCTGCGTACTGAAAGAATGCAGAAAACAATTGGCACACAAGATTCATGATATAATTGTGTGTTCTCTGGAAGAAGGGAAAGTGCCTCGGGAATGGAAGAGGGCCAATGTGGTACCAATTTATAATGGAGGAAACAAGGAAGAACCCCTGAATTACAGACCAGTGTCCCTGACCAGCGTAGTTGCAAAATTGTGGAAGAGAATCCTGAAAGACAGATGGATAAAATATCTGGAGGACACAAACATATTGGCTGAGAGCCAGTTCAGATTCAGAAGTGGAAAGTCATGTGTTTCCAACTTGTTGAGCTTTTAACCCCTAAAACGCGGGTGTTTACAGTCGATCCCCCCCGAGTGGCGGGGTTGTATCGCAGTCTGAGTACCTGTAGGAAAATATTCGCCAAAAATCAGAGATTAACCCTAGAACATTATACTTGGTATGGCAGATAGTACTTACATTCAGCTTTCTCCAGAGACAGGTGTTGAGCCTTCGTGGACTACCCAAGGACTTGTGGAGACTTGCAAAGTTGGGTAACCAAATTTTCACTTTCACACCTCCAGCAACCCGGTTTCCCCTCTACCACAGCCTCATTCTGTCACAGTAAACTTTATACTACAACGTAAAGGTAGTTAGGAATCCGTATTTGTACAATAAGCACTGAAAATAAAGCTAAAATCAACGAAGCGTACGGCCGACATGCACTGTGGCGGCGGTCTTCCCGTCACTCGACAAACATTTCCATTTTCACAGCTAAAAACATGTATACTACATTATTTTCAATCATATTACTTCCCAAAAGATCACCACGGCGCACTTTTTATTCTGCCTTACGTCCGCCACTTTATTCTCGTTCCTGTCGGCCGCTTGCACTGACTGGGAAGAGCTAGAACTCGCCATAATCTCACTTTGAAAGCCTGCAGTAAACTGACGCTAAACAGAGGCAAACCCTGAGAAAAAAAGCTAGTGTTACAACTGGGGAAACAAGCGTTTCCTAGTAGCATAAACTGCTTGTGAGAGGAGATCGCAGATTTACAGTTCTGAGCGCTCAGAGCGCTGCCATGTATCACAGCCAGGCTGGCCGGGCCGTGGTGGGGGGGGTACGGGGGGAAAACGCGATATTTGGCAACAACTGAGGTCAGTAGTACAAAGGTAAAGTATGCTAGATGTAGCTAGAGGGTGGTGGTACTGATAGACAATACCAGCTGTAGCCTGCTTGCCCGCGGTTATTCAAAATTTACTAAAATCGCAAACGCGACGACCCGCCGTCCTGCCCTTATGGCCGAGCGTCGCAAACGCGACGATCCGCGTTTTAGGGGTTAATCAAGAGTGATTGAAGTGTTACAGAAGAGTGACAGCTGGGTGGATTGTGTGTATCTAGATCTGGAGAAAGCCTTTGACAAGGTACTCCACAAGCGACTAATGAGGAAATTGGAACACATAGGAGGACTGAAGGGAAACGTCCTGGAGTGGATGTGTGACTTCTTGAGAGACAGACAAATGAGGACAGTAATAAAGGACAAGATGTCCAGATGGAGGGAAGTAACAAATGGAGTCCCACAGGGCTCGGTGTTAGCACCAGTAATGTTCCTGATTTATGTAAATGATATGGTAGATGGAGTGAACAGTTATGCAAGTCTGTTTGCTGATGATGCAAAGATCTTGAGGAGAGCAGAAATCAAGGACGACTGTAAAATGCTGCAGGAAGACCTGAATAGGATCCAAGATTGGAGCCAGATGTGGGAAATGAAATTTAATGAAAAAAAATGTAAGATATTGGAAATGGGTAAGAGTATCACGAGGCCATCACTGAATTACATGATGAGTAATGAACCAATCAAAAAAGTGAGAGAAGGGAAAGATTTGGGAGTGCCGGTCCAGGATAGTTTGTCACCAGAAAAACACATTAACAAGATAGTTAGACAGACATACAATCTCTTGACTAACAAATGAGTGGCATTCCATTACGTGGATGAGGAAATGATGAAAAAATTTATAGTGGCCATGATCCGCCCCAGGTTGGAACATGCGGCAGTAGTGTGGTCCCCACATAAGAAGAAAGACATAAATAAGATCGAGAGAATACTAAGAACAGCAACCAAGATGGACCCCAGCCTGGCAGATCTGTCTTACGGACAGAGGCTGAAAAAGATGGACCTGCCTAAACTAAAACAAAGGAGAGAAAGGGGCGACATGATTGCGGTGTTCAGGGCCATGATGGGAATAGATAAAACTGATAATAATTATCTGTTTGTATGGGATGGGAGAGTAACAAGAGGACATGGAATGAAAGTGAAAAAGCCAAGTTGTTTGAAGGATATCATGAAATACAGCTTTCCATAAAGATGCATAGACCTGTGGAACAGCCTGGACAAAGAAATCATCCAGTTTAAAAACTTAAACAAGTTCAGCGCAAAATTTGACTTAACGAGATGAAGAGATGGGACCCCACGAGCGAAGCTATCTATCTATCTATTGCCAGACGCCTCAATCCCGTTTGGGGTGGCCACAAACAAATCGCCTCCAAGTCGCCCTGTCCCCCGCCATTTCACTCCCCCGCTCCCAACTCACACCCCCCTCTCTCATATACCTTTCCACCCCATCCCTCCATCTCATCCTCGGCCTCCCCCTCCCTCTCTCCCCCTCCACCTCACTCACATACACTCTCTTCGTCAGTCTTTCACCCTCCATCCTCTCCACATGAGTGAAGCTGATTTCCTGTATATCACAACTTGGTAAACACTACATAACTCCTCATCTTCAAACCCCACAAGGTCCTGCCAGCAGCTCAACACCTCTGGAGGAAGTGAGTTTTCCATATTTTGTTGATTTGTTCATAGACCTTTTTCTATATTTCTATTTTTTCCACACAAATAAGCATTGTTTTCTACATATACACATATGACATGAAAGAAAGTACAGCTTCAGTATCAGTATTAACTAGCAAAAAGACTAGTGATCATGTTAAGTTTCTGAGAGCACTATCAAAAACCTTAGGATATTTAACATGCAGACTTTGAATAAAACAAAATAAAACCTCTAGCGAGTGAAAATATGTAGGTGAGGCAGGAAAAACTGACAGCACGCTAGGAGGTATATTGTTCTTTTTTGTCCAGGTACTAGTCACATCAGGTGTTTTGACATCATGAGGAAGCATATAAAAAATTAACATCTGTAAAAAAAAAAAAAAAAAAAAAAAAAAAAAAAAAAAGGGCCTTTGGGAGCATATTTTTTAGGTAAAGGCGGGGGAAGAGAGTGTTTTTATCTCGCTTGCAGTAAAAATATGCAAACGCTAGGAGTATTCTACCTTTGTTGTCCATTTACTCAAAAAGTATTGGACGTATCGATTTCCTGAAAGAAGCATGATAAAGCGCATAAAATTCTACGTATGTACACTCTCCCAAAAAAGTATCGGCACCATTAGGTGTGACAGTTGTGAAAATGAGCAACTTCTGCAGACCCACATTAGTCTACAGATGTGGTGCCTCAAAACATATACCACCCAGTATGTGAAACTTTTTGCAAGTTTGAGTTCCAATAATTACAAAATATAATATCTGCACTAATTACAGGATGCCCCATATATCAATGCTTCATCTATGTTTCAGAATGATATGTGCTGTAAGACTGCTGATACTTTTTTGAGAGGGTGTACATAAAAAAAAAAAAAAAAAAAAAAAAAAAAAAAAAAAAAAGGCTTTGGGACCATATTTTTTTGGTAAAAGCAGGGGAAGAGAGTATTTTTAACACTTGCGGTAAAAATATGCAGTGCACTAGGAGAAGTATTGTACCTTTGTCATCCATTTACTCGAAAAGTATTGGACATATTGATTTCCTGAAAGAACCATGATAAAGTGCATAAAATTCTATGTATATACATGAAATAAATTTGTAATATCTTTGATAAAAAGTCGTTGTTACGTAGGTGGGAATATAATGGTTACTTTGCGCGCATGACAAAAGTGCAGTATGGGCATGGGTACCCTCTAGATTTTTTGTGATTTGCTTGGAAACTAAGAGGCGCATGAAAAATATGTGGATATCAAGAGAAAGCCCATGAAAGTCTACACAAGATCATGAAATAAAAGCATGACTGCTGCAAGAAAACTTTTGCACTAAAGCTCCCTGAACAAAAAATCAGTTTTCTGTAGGAAATGACTTTTAGTTTTTAGCTATTTTCTTGAAAACTAAAAATTCTATCAAAAATCCACAAAGCTTATTAGAAAGCTGATGAAATTCTCTTTCTAAACATCTAATAACAATTTTCTGTATTGGAAAACATTCGAACTGTGATGTTGGGAAGTGAGATTGATGTTCCAAAATGTTTATTCACACTGGCCTAATGTACTTCTATTTGTATCTTTTTTTTTTTTTTTTTTGCTCATCGGGTAGAACAAACCAGCGAATAAGATGATGTAGGTTTCATAGCAATATATATATATATATATATATATATATATATATATATATATATATATATACAGTAATCACTCTAATATCCGGACGCCCAATATCCGAACATCCCCACTATCCGGACATAAGAATGTTACATACTGTACTTTTTTCCATACTATACTTACCTCATTTCACTCTTTAATGGCCTTTATTGGTGTGAATAGGGTGTTAGGAGCTATGCATGTGCAGTAGGAAGGTGTTTTTCTGAGTTAAGCTAGGTTAGGGTCCATAAGTACCTGTCCAGGAGCCAGTCACCAGAATGTTTATTATTGTATGAACCTACTTCTAAACCCTCATTTTATGTTTCTTTTGCATTTATTTCAGTCATTTATGTGCCTTATTGGTGTGATTTGGGTCTTAAATAGGTGCTATGCATGTCCAGAGGGAGTTGTATAGGTATTTCTCTGAGTTAGGGTCCATAAGTACAAGTCCATAAGCTGGGGCCCGATATCCGGACAGAACCAATATCCGGACCTACCTATGGCTCTATTACGTCGGATATTGGAGTGATTACGGTATATATATATACATATATATATATATATATATATATATATATGTATCTATTTATATATACTGTATGTATATATATATATATATATATATATATATATATATATATACTGTATGTATATATACTGTATGTATATATATATATATATATATATATATATATATATATATATATATATATATATATATACTGTATATATATATATATATATATATATATATATATACACAGTGTATATCTATCTATCTATCTACTGCCAGACGCCTCAATCCCGTTTGGGGTGGCCACAAACAAATCGCCTCCAAGTCGCCCTGTCCCCCGCCATTTCACTGCCCTGCTCGCAACTCACACCCCCCTCTCTCTCATATACCTCTCCACCCCATCCTTCCATCTCATCCTCGACCTCCCCCTCCCTCTTCCCCCCTCCATCTCACTCACATACACTCTCTTCGTCAATCTTTCACCCTCCATCCTCTCCACATGGCCAAACCACCTCAGTGTGTTCCTCATAACGCTTCCTATCACATCCACATCCACACCACAATGCTCCTTTATATCCTCATTCGTCAGCCTGTCTCTCCATGTGACTCCACAGGCTCCTCTTAAATAACTCATTTCCACTGCTCTCACTCTTGACTTGTGTCCTTCCAACAATGTCCAAGCTTCACTTCCATACATTAGAGTTGGTGTCACAATACTGTCATATGGTAACTTTTTCACTTCCATGCTCACTTCCCTGTTTCTTATCACTGCTTTCAAAGAACTGGCAACCTTTCTTCCCTGCTGCACCCTTTCAAGCACTTCACCCTCCAAACCTCCATCCTTACTCATCACACTACTCAAGTACTTAAACGTACTCACATTTTCCAATTCCTCACCATCCAACCTCGCTGTACATTCACTGACTTCATCTCTCTCAAAGACCATCACTTTACTCTTCCCTACATTCACCTTCAGATTCAGTTTCTTACACACTCTCTCAAACTCATCCACCAAGCCTTGCAGCTCTCCTTCGTCTTCACTCAACAACACAGTATCATCTGCAAACAATGTCATAAATGACTTTGTGCTATAAAAGACTGAGTGGTTCCTTTGTGGCTGAGTTATATATATATATATATATATATATATATATATATACAGTATATATCTATGACTTGTGGACGAGCGGTCTTATATCTTGGAGTAGCTTCCCATTTGTCATGTAGTGACAGGAGAGGTAAAGAATAGTATGGGACTATTTTTATTTGTCTTGGAAATATCAACAAGTCTCTAACACAGAGCGGAGTATAAAGTCTCGCTCCCTCTCTCTCTCTGTCTCTCGAGTTGCTAAGCTCTTCTCCCCTTCGACCTGCCTCTAGTATCGCTTGTCCCCTTCTCCTCCGGCCTGTTCTGTCGCTAACCTCCGTCTGAGCTCTCTTTCCTAAATTCTGGTGTAGCAGGGGTGTGTCACGTGTGTTCCTTGTGGATGGAAAGTTCTAGCAGCCTGTGTGTGAGTATGTGTGTGTATGGTCACTAGGCACTGTCGTGTGCCTATCAAGCATTCCTTGCGTTAAGAGTGTGTAAGCATGTTTAGCACTGCTCAATTCTCGCAGACACAATACCTTCTCATCATCTGACTCCCTGCTTCTATCTGTCTCTCTATCTATCTATTTATCTATCTATCTATTATGATTTGTAATTATAATATGTAGTCCTGACATCTGCTCGGTCACGCGAAAATGGCGTACCATCGACATTTAATAGTCCTAACATATTAATACACATTATATACACATTATAATGAACTTATAAGCTAATTAAGTGAAATACATAATATTGTAAAAGTAACATAATTGTATGAATATTGTATACATATAATATTCATAGTAAATAGTGATTATTCAGTAATATTACATTTTAAACAAGTTGTATACATATTTGAATAAATGCAATGATTGTTGTATAACACTTTGTAAGACGTGCATGTACAACAAACGTACGCATATAACTGTGCAATGGTAATACTGCTAGGTTATACATTACATAGAGTATTTCACCTAACTTGTATGATGATACTGGTAATACAGAATTGTGCTATAACTGTATGACTTATAATATTGTACTAACATCGTGGTACTACATAATTGTAACATTTTATGAATTGTTACAAAATATTGTGTTAATGCATAATTGTGTTGCCCTTATAATTGTAGTTACATTTGTTAATGCAACTCTTACATAAGTGTCTTGGCCTTATAATTGTAGTTAAAGTTACATAAAAGTTACATCTTGTTAATGCAACTGTTAATTGGCAAAGTGTAACATAATGCAATCGTTTGTCGTTACATAATTGTTACATATTGTTTGTAGTTACATAATTGTAGCAAGTGTAACATAATGCAATTGTTTGTCGTTACATAATTGTTACATATCGTTTGTTGTTACATAATTGTAATAAGTGTAACATATTGCAATCGTTTGTCGTTACATAATTGTTACATATCGTTTGTAGTTACATAATTGTAGTTAAAGTTACATAAAAGTTACATCTTGTTAATGTAACTTACATAAATATGCTGCGGTCGATGATAGTGATGATGTGTCATGCCACTTGTATGTGGAGACACAATTTGCTTTTTTGTTTGTAGTTTATGTGGTATTTTGGCATATGTAGTAACACTTACACTTATTTTCATTTGTTTGTTATATGATCTTACTATATTTCTCTTTTTTCTATCTTACTTTTCTTTTTCTTTTTTGTATGTATTGATTTTCTATAGTTTGTTTTTCTTCGCTTGTGTACGCTTTTTCTATGTTGTTCATGGTTCCATAATTACTGGCTAATTTCCTTGAGATACTTTTTTAAAGTTTAGTTTACATTGCACACGTATTACTGAAAATGATATTATATAGTCCCATATTTTGTTATTTTATATAAAAAATATATATATATACACTATATACAGTATTAACTATATACACTGACTTGTTGTTCACCTGTACCTATCGTGGGCAATATGTGTGTCAGCACTGTGTGGAAATCATTGTCTTCACGATTGTGTTGAAGATGTTCACTCTTGCTAACGTCATTTGTGTTGGCCATTTTTTTTTTTTTTTTCTCTAGTTTACCTTGTAACTTAATTTATATGTTTCCACTAGGTAGCTTTAATTAATAAATGTTTAATACAGTTCTTTTAATCGCTCACTGAGTAACTGTGATGGTATATTTTCTTTATCACTTTGTAGATGTAATAATGTATAGTTGCATATATGAAACACGTATTTTATGTAGGTATAAATGGTAACACTCGTTGGTAGTAAATAAATGTTATAATAAATGAATGAATACATACAGTGTAAAATATTTATTGTTGGTGATTATTTAGTGTTTGAGTTATACAGATAACTGAAGTAAGTACAGGTAACTCGCACGGAACACGATCTCACGGAACGCGCTCGCAATTATACACGGTAAGGGCTGGGATACATATAAGACAACGTAAGATTAAAAAACCATCATGAAAACTACAAATTAACGTAGGAGAGGCCTTTGAAAGATCAAATCCTCGAACGTCACCGCTCGCAATTATACATGGTAAGGGCTGGGATACATATAAGACAACGTAAGATTAAAAAACCATCATGAAAACTACAAATTAACGCAGGAGAGGCCTTTGAAAGATCAAATCCTCGAACGTCACCGCAGCGCGCGGTTTGTTTTGATTATGTGACGATCTAGGCGGGAAATTATTCAGTGAGTGAGACATTCCCGAGTACAGTAGCACAGTATTTGTAAGTTAAATATTTACAGTACTGTACTGTTCTGGTAAGTTTATGTGCAACTTAAAGTACTATTAAATAACATTAAAGCAAGAAATAAAGTCTTATAACCAGTTTACCTGATAGGCGTCAGAATATTGCCCTTTTTATTTGTTCGTTTTTTCCACAGTACTGTACAGTATTTGTAAGTTAAATATTTACTGTTCTCGTATGTACTGTACTTGTAAGCACTTAAATAGTTAAATCATTAAATAAAGCCTTGTAGCCAGTTAACCCGAATTATATGATTACCCATGATCGGCGTCGGAATATTGCCTTTTTTGTTTGTTCGTTAAACTGTTACTGTACTGTTTTTCTACAGTACTGTATTTGTAAGTTAAATATTTACTGTTCTGGTATGTACTTGTAAGCAATTAAAGCATTAAATAAAGCCTTGTAACCAGTTAACCTGATTTATATGATTACCCATGATCGGCGTCGAAATATTGCCTTTTTAGTTTGTTCGTTAAAGACTTATAATAAGAGAAAAATACATTTTTGTCTTGGTATCTTTACCTATTTGCTCAGGTTTGCTGTAATGGTTTGGATCATTTGATGCAATGCAAATTGTAGAAAACTGTGAAAACTTTCGGGAAGTGAACGAAAGTCTGGGACATGAGACTGACCTTGACTTCACCCTCTCTTGTGTCATCTGTCAGTTCACCACCTGATATCGTGATGAGTGGATGTACGATTTTTTCGCTTGTGGCCATGCCTAACCACACATAGTTACACCCATTATCTCGACCCAGACAGAAAATAAAATCTTTTTCCTCCCTTGCAAAACATAAACAACCACCCTGTTTACGAGACAGCAATATATATTGCGAAAATAACAAGGTAAAATGATAGGAAAGATGAACATGTTATGACGGAAGAAGTACGTTTTCCCCGTCTGTAAACGTATTTATTTCTGCTTTGTATCTGTATTCGTAATAATTAGCCTTATTGTTAGTTCTGAAACTGCATTACGATTCTATTTTTAGCCATACTCGTGGTGTGGGAGCTGGAAGTTGTGACACAACTTCCTTATTGCTAATCGGACTGACCCTCCACTTTATTCTCCCGTGGCAGAGTCTAGCCTTGGAGGACGTGCAGTTTTCTCATTTAGGACTGAAAATTCAACTCTTTCGCTCCCTTTTCCAAGCATGGGCACAACGATAACGTAAAAAATAACTCGAAACTACCATAAACATATATAAAAAAAGTGAAAATGTATTCATAACATTTTTTTTTTCCAGCCATTCCTAACAGATTATGTACTGAAATCATTCGATATCACAGTACTGCATTTCTAAGTTAAATATGTACTGTTCTGGTATGTACTTGTAAGTCAAAGCACTGGTACCAGTTAACCTGATTTATAAGATTACCTATGATCGGCCTCGGAATGTTTCCTTGTGTTTACGTACAGTATTTGTGTGTTGAAGTTTTGCTGTGGAGTACTGTATTTGTGAGTTATAACATTAAATAAACCTTCTAACCACTTCAAGTGCTTTCTAGTGATTACCAGTGACAGATAACAGCGAAACAACACATTTGGGGGGTCTAGGGAGCAAAATATGGAGTAGTATAAATATACGCGATTTCGCACCTAACACGACACGGTAGGAACGAAACCCACGTATTCCGTGCGAGTTACCTGTATGTGTATTTAAGCTGTAACTATACAGCACGTTTTATATGTTTGTGCAGAAGCTTATTGTCTATCACTGTGTATTGTATAAATGAAGTAACTATGTAACTCACTAATTTTTACCGTGGAGGAAATGGTGTGAGTGGTGTTGCACGTGGTGATAGCGTTGTCCTTCGCGGGTTGATTAACGTGTTGTCGTCTCAGCACATGGTGACGTCGGCTTCCCACACTGGTAGCTGTGGTGAGTGAATAAGTAGCGATGAGTAACTTGAGTGAAGACGAGTGAGTAAGACGAGTTGTGAATATGGACTTGGTGTTTTGCTGCGTGTATTGACCTCTGGGTCAGCATAGGCGGGAGGGAGTGGTGGGGGCTTGTGTGCTTGTTGCTTCGGTGTTTCCTCTTCTTTACTTGCTTTGTTTTATATTCTTCTTGTTGCTGCTTGAAGTTACGTGAAGATTATAGAGTTGTTTTGTAGACTTGTAGACTATTTGCATTGTAGGCTGTATTTTGTAGGAATCACTGTAGAACTGAAGCTAATCTTGTAGAGTTTCGCTTGCTTTTGTAGAAATTTGCTTTTAATTCGGAGACGATGTCCGTAGATTCGCTGGTTCGTCGTAGAAATTGCAAGATCGTATCAATATTTTGTTAAACTACTTGCAAGGCGTCGTGTGATCCTTTCACCTCTGCATCAGCATGATGATCTGGGAGACGGAGGGGGCTGGTTGGAGAGAAGTGTCAGGAGCTGGTTGTAAGTTGTTGGTTGTGAGAGGTATTCTTTTTGTTTTCAATCTTGATATTTTGTAGGAATTTAATGTTGATTCGTAGACGAGGTTCGTATACGTTCGCTGCTACCAAATGTCATAAATGACTTTGTGCTATAAAAGACTGAGTGGTTCCTTTGTGGTTGAGTTATATATATATATATATATATATATATATATATATATCTATGACTTGTGGACGAGCGGTCTTATATCTTGGAGTAGCTTCCCATTTGTCATGTAGTGACAGGAGAGGTAAAGAATAGTATGGGACTATTTTTATTTGTCTTGGAAATATTAACAAGTCTCTCACACAGAGCGGAGTATAAAGTCTCGCTCCCTCTCTCTCGAGTTGCTAAGCCCTTCTCCTCTTCGACCTGCCTCTAGTATCGCTTGTCCCCTTCTCCTCCTGCCTGTTTTGTCGCTAACCTCCGTCTGAGCTCTCCTTCCTATATTCTGTAGTAGCAGGGGTGTGTCACGTGTGTTCCTCGTGGATGGAAAGTTCTAGCAGCCTGTGTGTGAGTATGTGTGTGTATGGTCACTAGGCGCTGTCGTGTGCCTATCAAGCATTCCTTGCGTTAAGAGTGTGTAAGCATGTTTAGCACTGCTCGATTCTCGCAGACACAATACCTTCTCATCATCTGACTCCCTGCTTCTATCTGTCTCTCTATCTATCTATTTATCTATCTATCTATTATGATTTGTAATTATAATATGTAGTCCTGACAACAACAGTACAGAGAGTTTCCAAACACTATCCTCTCTCACCAGGGCCACTCCAACATCCACTACCCTACCTTGTACCTCTTTTATTACCCCATCCATGTACAGATTGAACAACCATGGAGACATGACACATCCCTGTTTCAACCCAACTTTCAAAGAGAAAAATTCACTTAGTTCACCATCCACACGCACTGCAGCCTTCGCACCATCGTACATATTCTTCATAGCATTTAACAACTTCCCATCTACTCCATATATTTTTAACACTTTCCACAATCCTTGTCTATCCACCCTGTCATATGCTCTCTCCAAATCCATGAAAGCCGCATACAACTTCTTTCCCTTCTCCAGAAACTTTTCCACTAAAGATCTAAGAATGAATATCTGATCTACACAACCTCTTCCCTTCCTAAAGCCCCCCTGTTCTTCTCCAACTAATTTCTCTGTTCTTTCTCTAACTCTGTCAATAGGTATCCTACCATACACTTTTCATATTATACTAAGAAGACAAATGCTCCTATGATTACCACACACTTCTTTTCCCCCTTTTCCTTTGTACAAGGGAATAATTATACCTGACTTCCAATCCTCCGGGACTCTACCTTCCTCCCAGGCCAATCTGCACATCTTCCACATCCATTCTACTATTATCTCTCCCCCATGCTTCAGCATTTCACCACACACTCCATCAATTCCTGGGGCTTTCCCCGATTTAACTTTCTTCATTGCTTCCACAACTTCTATCCTACTGATTTCTTCCTGTCTTCTCACCTCCCTCCTTCTCCCAGCCATTCCCCAGCCACTTATACTCGCATTACTTCCATCCTCTATGTTCAACAATTCCTTAAAGTGTTCTCTCCATCTGCTCACTTTTTCTTCCTTCTCCACTAGTAATCTACCATTTTTATCTTTCACTCCCCTGCTAACTTCACTTCCACCCTGTCTTACTCTTTTCACCTCTTTCCAGAACATTTTCTTACAGTCCCTCCACTTTACACTCAAATTCCTTCCAAATTCCTCATCCACTCTCTTCTTACTCTCTCTTACTAATATTTTCACCTCTCTCTTTCTTTCTACATATAACTCTCTCTTCCGCCTCTCAACTTCTTCCACGCCCCTATTTCTCATCCATTCATTGTATGCTTTCTTCTTTTGTGCCACAGCCTGTCTCACCTCTTCAGTCCACCACGCTGTTCCTTGCACCCCCCTCCGTCTTCTCTTCCTTCCACACACCACATCACATGCTGCACATATTTCTTCTGTAAATATCCTACACACACCTTCCACGTCTCCCATCTGCTCCGATTCATATTTGCCCAATCGTTCCTCCACTTCTCTCTTATACTCTGCCTTTTTCTCATCCTCTTGTAACCTTTCCACTCTCCTTGCAACTACTCCTTCCTCTCGTCTTTCCCTTCTTCTATTCCTCCATCTTACTTAAATCCTAATTCTGGCCACCACCAAGTAGTGGTCAGAAAGTCCACTCCCCCAACCTCTATAAGCTCTTGCATCCATTACACATCTTCGCATCCTTTCATCCACACACACATAATCAATCATTGCCTTCCTTTCATTCAGTTCACCACCCACCCTTCTCATCACTCGCCATGTATAACTGTGGATCATTTTATGCCTGAAGAGGGTATTGGCTATCACCAACCCCCTCCCAGCACAAATGTCCACTAATGCACTCCCATTCTCATCTATCTCAGCAGGCACACCCCACTCAACAACTATTCCATCCACCTTCACATTCCCAACTTTACGATTCATATCACCGATCAAAAACACTCTCTCATTCCTTCCAAACTTTTCCATGCACACTTCTATGTTTGTCCAGAACTCTTCTCTCACTCTGCTAGCACGATCTTGCGTTGGCGCATACACACACACAGTCGCCCACATTTGTATTCCAACTTTCAACTTTACCCACACAATCCTTGACCCAACTGATCCATACTGTCTTATGCTCTTCTTCCATCATTTACTCACAACTATACATACTCATTCCTTTGCCCTCTCATTCTCACCTACTCCTGCACATGTACCCCATCCATACTCCCATTCTCTCACACTTTCTCCTCTCCATTTTGTTTCAGTTATTCCACATACATCCACTTTCGCACCCTCAAGCACCTGGACAATCTCTCTCTTTCACCTCATCATTCGCTCCCCTTACATTCCACGTTCCGATAAGCATGTCCTTTGTCCGGTCCTTGGTCGTCATCGATTGGTCAGTCCTTGTCCGAGGCTTATTGTTTGTTTTTTTAGTTAGCTGTTTTCCATGGAGGGGCACTAACCCTCCGCCAACCCTTTTAGTCGCCTTTTACGACAAGCAGAGATACTGGGGGAGTATTCTTGAAAAACAGTGTGTGTATATATATATATATATATATATATATATTAACCCTTGGAAATAAAGTAATGACCAGATGGAAAGAATATTTTGAAAGCCTGATGAATGAGGATAGACAGAGCAGAGCAGCTGTAAACATGATTGGTTTTGGGGGTGTGCAGAGAAGGGATGCAGTGCCAGGAGACGTGACACTCGCACAGGTGAAGAGTGCTGTGAAGCGGCTGAGAAATGGGAAAGCAGCTGGGGTTGATGTGGAGTATGCAGAGATGCTTAAATGTAGTGGAGAGAATGGAATGAAGTGCTTGTTGGAGATATGTAAGAAGGCATGGATGAGTGAAACTGTGCCTGCAGAGTGGAAAAAGGCTGTGATTGTACCCATGCACAAAAATAAAGGTGAATGAAGTGAGTGCAAGAATTACGAAGGGTGATCAGAAAGTAATGACAGTTCGTGCTATAACATGAAAACCTTGAATGATAGGTAGGGGAGCAAGGAGAGTGCAGAGTTGTCTGTCCTTACGAGTTTGAACTTGTCGCCGTATGCCTGACTTTTCTTGTTTTATTGTTGTGAGTGAATGCTTCACTCTTGTTTTTGCTCTCTGGCCAGAAACATGGATTACTCGAAAGAAGGCTGCAGGTTCTACAATTTTACGAGGTGGAAACTGGGAAAGAAAGCAACAGAGATTCGAGGGGAATTATTACAAGTTTATCCAGACACTACTCCTTCCCTGGAAACTGTTTCCCGCTGGATTCGTGCTTTCACAGCAGGAAAAACTGAATTGAAAGATGAACAACGCTCTGGACGCCCCCGGACATCCGTGACCGAAGCAACAACTGTCCGTGCACGGTCCATCATTGACGAGGATCCAACTGTAACTCTTAGGTTCTTAGCCTTGGAGCTTGATATCAGTTATGGGAGTGCATATGACATCGTGCATGAACAATTACACCTGAGGAAGAAGTGTTGTCGATGGATACCCCATTTGTTGACTGATGAGCAAAAGGCTGAACGGGTGAGGATTTGTCGTGTCTGGCTTGCTGAATTTGAACCAAATGGTCCAAAACGGTTCTCAGATGTTGCTACTGGAGATGAGTGTTGGATTTCATTCTTCACAACCCGTGACAAGCAGTCAAACATGGTGTGGTTGGGCGATGAAGACCCTTGACCTCAGATTTTGAAGGAAGGATTTCGCAGCCGGAAGCGCCTTTTCACCATCTTTTTCAATTCTCAAGGACCAATATGCGTGGATGTGATGCCTGAAAAGTCCACTATCACAGCACAATACTACACAGACCAGGTCCTTCCACAAGTCTTGGAACACAAGGCCAACACCTCACCAACCCGCCGTCGGTCTCGCCTTTTGATGCACCACGACAATGCTGCACCCCACAAAGCTCGCCTCACTATGCAGTACCTGGAACAACAAGGTATAACTCTGCTCCCCCACCCACCCTACTCCCCTGACCTGGCTCCCTGTGACTTTTGGTTGTTTCCAAAAATTAAATCTGCCATCGCTGGGAAGCAATTTCATCGCATCCAAGACTTGGCACGGACCGTCAATTCAGAACTCCGAAGTATACCGTCTTCAGAGTACCACGCTTGCTTCATGAAGTGGAGAAAGAGAATGGAACGCTGCATAGAGGTTGGAGGGGAGTACTTTGAAGGAATGTGAGTCATAGTTTGATAGTTCTTCATGCTAATAAAAGTTTCTGGACTCACTGTCATTTCTTTCTAATCACCCCTCGTATCATGGCATAAGCTTACTAAGTGTGGTAGGGAAGGTATATGGAAGAATTGTTATTGAGAAAGTAAGAGAGGTATCAGAAGTCCTAGTGAGTGATGAACAGGGTGGCTTTAGGAGTGGCAGAGGATATGTGGACCAAATATTTGCAGTGAGACAGATAGCAGAGAATGATTGTGAGAAGGACCATAAGGTGTTTATGGCATTCATGGATCTGGAAAAAGCATATGACAAAGTGGACAGAGAAGGATTGTGGAAAGTTTTGCACATGTACGGTGTAGAGGGTAAGCTGCTACATGCCGTGAAGAGTTTTTATGATGGTAGTGAAGCATGTGTCAGGGTTAATGAGCATCTAAGTGAATGGTTCACGATCAGTGTGGGTGTGCGACAAGGTTGTGTGATGTCCCCATGGTTGTTCAATGTATATATGGATGGGGTGATGAGAGAAGTGAAAACACGAATAATGGAGAGAGGGATGGCATTGGTAATGAATGGTGATGGATAGAACATCTCAAATTTGTTGTATGCTGATGATGCAATACTGTTTGCAAGTACCGGACAAGAACTTGGTAGGTTAGTGCAGAGTTTTGCTGATGTCTGTAAGTGTTGTTCCTTGAGAGCAAATGTAGAAAAGAGTAAAGTGATGGTTACTGAGAGAGAAGGTGACTCCCAGTGCAATGTAACAGTAAATGGAGAGAGACTGGAATTAGTGAGAGAGTTCAAATACATGGGTACAGTGACAGAAAAGAGAGGAAAATGTGCAAAAGAAGTTGAAAGTAGAGTGACACAAGGAAGAAAAGTAGCTGGTGCAATGAAGGCCTTGATAAGAAAAAGAGGCTTGAGTGTTGCAGCTGCACGAGGCTTACATGAAGGAGTGTTAGTGCCAACTTTAACATATGGATGTGAGACGATGGTGTGGCATGAAAATGAAAAGTCAAGAGTAAGAGCAGTGGAGATGGAGCTGCTGAGGAATGTATGTAGAGTACAGAGGGTGGACAGGATACGAAATAATGTGATTTGTGAAAGATGCTGAGTGAGGAAGTCAGTGGACACCAGAATTGAAGAGAGTGTACTGATATGGTATGGTCATGTGGAGACAATGGATAACAACAGAGTGGTGAAGAAGGTATATCTGAGCGAATTTGATGGAGGGAGGAGGCGAGGTAGGCCAAGAAGAAGGTGGAGAGATATGGTGGATGAATGTGTGAGGAAGAGAGGTTTGGAAGTCGGTGAGGCTAGGGAACTGACAGGAGATCGAGCTGGCTGGATGAATTTTGTGACGAGAAGCACATGATCAGGGATTTTTGGCACCCCTTTTTAACGTGGCAGCGTCTGGATTGACTCTGTCGGATACGATTGTGTGAAGCTACAGATCGTGGTGAATGTTTTTGGTGTATCCGATAGAGCCAGATTCCGGGGGCTTGAATGATGAGTGAATGGAAGCGTGACCCATTGGATTGGGCAATTTTGGGCTGTCTGGACATTGCTACTCCTCATCCTGCCCTTGGGTGGGAAAGGAAGTCTGGATGATGATGAAGATGATGATGACATATATATATATATATATGTTTGGGTGTCAAAAATAAGGCAAGAATAAATGTTTTCAGAGGCACGAGGGGGGGCTGGCAGAGAGAGGGGTGGAATAAAATTGTGCGCCAGAAAACTTACCAAAACTTACCATGTGCGAGAGGGTTAACAGACTGGAAGCTAGAACAGGCTAAGCACATAATGATCACCATGATCCAGGACATCCATCAGCTGGGAGTAACACACTTAAGGTAGGAAACATCACAAATACACGTAACAGATGTGGTTTGTTCAACTCAGATGGAACAATGATAGGCAACATTTTTGGATTGGCCACAGAAAATGATCTAGAGGAAATAAATAAATTTAACAAAATTGCACAAATTCTCTCATATCAACATAAGTTGGCTGATACCCAGAACACCTTAATGCTGATGATTGTACACTAAAGAACCTAAGGAAGGCAGAAGCATCAACTCCAGGAATTGTGGAGAAAGTAAATGCACTAGAAGGAAACAGTACACTATTCCAACACCTCTCAGTGATCATGGAACACAATGACATATTAATACTACAGTTAGACAATACTAGAGCTCATTATCAGTCTTTCATGAAAGGAATTGCTAATGCTGGTAACAGAAGGATCACCATTAATCCACTACCCATTAACAATATCCGTCAAATAATTAGTCAAAGGCTTACATAAGCATGGTTTGAAACCTTTGTTTGAGGAAAGAAATCTGATGTTATGTTATCCATATTTGGAAGCAACACTCACAAAAACATCAAAAATAGTCCATGTACTGTTCGTAATGGATGATTTTTTCACAGTCTATCAAATATGCCCTTTTCCTTCTAAGAAAGATGACTTATTAGTCACCATCAGTATCAAAACAGAAGTCATCATGGTCTCCAAGAAACAGGAAGCTGTCACTTTCACTAGTGAAACAACAATTGAACACAAATGTCGCACATCATTACATGCATTTCATCTCTGTCCTGCGTACATCTTCACATTTCAACCAGCTGAGACAGTCCCTTGTGATTTGGTTATCATAAAAGATCACGACATTCCTCATCACTGCAACTGCACATTTGCTCCAGATAAACTCATCCATCATCAATGCACTGGAAATTCACAGTTCTTCTGCTTCACTCAAAATACACCAGTTTTTGTGACTTGCCCAGACACACCTCCAGGCCACACATCAGCATCTGGTTTATATATCTCACCAGATTACTGTGCAGTTCTGACACATACACTATCCACTTTGCCCACAAAAAATCATTATGCCATTCTCAAATACACACAAAAGTACTTCCAGCCATTACCTAGGATGAACTTAAATATAAGTGCACACATTAAGCTGACTTCACCCAAGTATGAAACTATGCAACTAATAAATCAGACAATACAACCTTGGGAAGAATACAGTAGGATTATGTTCAACCCATATTATTTATACAGCCAACCCCCAGTCATCTTTGTAATATTCTCCATCATATTTGCTATATTACTTATGGCCATGCATAGAATGCATGCAAGCTTTGCTAACCTGGAATCAGTGTTTAAGAACTGTTCTGTACAAGCGAGACAAACTGAGTAAATATTGTATATATATATTTTAAATAACAAAATATGGGTTACACATATCATAGGCTTACTATTATGTCTCATTTATACATGGCTATATACAGCAAGTACTTCTCATATATACTGTATAACTGTCTACAGTAGACTTGCCATTATTTTAATATTACTATTATATGTATATATCTATTATACATGTACAGTTTTATGTTACAATTATATTACTACAATGACTACAATTATAATCATTACATTATCACAATTATGTAACTTTTACAATATCATGTATTTCACTTAATTAGCTTAAAGGTGACTGTAATATGTACTGTATATAGTATGCATTAATATGTTATGACAATATTTACTGTCATTGGTATGCCAGTTTCGCATGACCAAGCGATATGTAGGCATTATATAGGCACTAGTATATACCTCATAACACAATAAGTATATATCTCATAAGACAATGTGCTGGTGGAAAAAAGTGAGCAGATGAAGAGAACACTTTAAGGAATTGTTGAACACAGAGAACGAAAGTAATGCGAGTATAAGTGGCTGCGGAATGGCTGGGAGAAGGAAGGATGTGAGTAGACAGGAAGAAATCAGTAGGATGGAAGTTGTGGATGCAATGAAGAAAGTCAAAATGGGGAAAGCCCCAGGAATTGATGGAGTGTGTGGTGAAGTGCTGAAGCATGGGGGAGAGATAGTAGCAGAATGGATGTGGAAGATGTGCAGATTGGCCTGGGAGGAAGGTAGAGTAATGGAAGACTGGAAGTCAGGTATAATTACTCCTTTGTACAAAAGAAAAGGGGAAAAAGAAGTATGTGGTAATCATAGGGGCATTTGTCTTCTTAGTGTAATAGGAAAAGTATAAGGTAGGATACTTACTGACAGAGTTAGGGAATAACAGAGGAATTAGTTGGAGAAGAACAGGGAAGTTTTAGGAAGGTAAGAGGTTGTGTAGATCAGATATTCATTCTTAGATCTTTAGTGCAAAAGTTTCTGGAGAAGGGAAAGAAGTTGCACACAGCCTTCATGGATCTGGAGAAAACATATGGCAGGGTGGATAGACAAGGATTGTGGAAAGTATTAAGAACATATGGAGTAGATGGGAAGTTGCTGAATGCTGTGAAGAGTATGTATGAGGGTGCTAAGGCTGCAGTGCATGTGGATGGTGAATTGATTGAACTTTTCTACCTGAAGGTTGGATTGAAACAGGGTTCTGTCATGTCTCCATGGTTGTTCAATCTGTATATGGATGGGGTTATAAAAGAGATACAAGGTAGGGCAGTGGACGTTGGAGTGGCCCTAATGAGAGAGGGCAGTGTTTGGAAACTCCCTGTACTGTTGTTTGCAGATGATATTGTGTTGTTAAGCAAAGGCGGAGGGAAGCTGCAAGGCTTCGTGGATGAGTTTGGGATAGTGTGTAAGAAATGGAATCTAAAGGTAAATGTAGGGAAGAGTAAAGTTATGGTCTTCGAGAGAAGTGAAGTCAGTCAATATACAGTGAGGTTGGATGATGAAGAAATGGAAAATGTGAGTGCATTTCAGTACTTGGGTAGTGTCATGAGTAAGGATGGAAGTTTGGATGATGAAGTGCTTGAAAGTGTAGAACATGGAAGAAAGGTTGCTGGTTCCTTGAAAGCAGTGATAAGAAACAGGGAAGTGAGCATGGAAGTGGAAGTGAAAAAGTTACTACATGACAGTATTGTGATCCCAACTCTAACATATGGAAGTGAAGCTTGGACCTTGTTGGAAGGACAGAAGTCAAGAGTGAGAGCAGTGGAAAAGAGTTATTTGAGAGGAGCATGTGAAGTCACATGGCGAGACAGACTGACAAATGAGGACGTGAAGAGGCATTGTGGTATTTACCTAGATGTATTCACCTAGTTGTGATATACAGGAAATGAGCTACGTTCGTGGGGTCCTGTCTCTTTTTCTCATTAAGTCAAATTTTGCTTTGAACTCGTTTAAGTTTTTAGACTGGACGACTTCTTTGTCCAGGCTGTTCCACAGGTCTATGCATCTATATGGAAAGCTATATTTCTTGATATCCTTCAAACAACTTGGCTTTTTCAGTTTCATTCCGTGTCCTCTTGTTACTCTCCCATCCCATACAAACAGGTCATTTTTATCAATTTAATCTAGTCCCATCACGGCCCTGAACACCACAATCATGTTGTCCCTCTCTCTCCTTTCTTCTAGGGAAAGCAGGTCCAGTTTTTCCAGCCTCTCTCTGTAAGACAGATCTGCCAGGCTGGGGTCCATCTTGGTTGCAGTTCTTTGTATTCTCTCAATCTTATTTACGTCTTTCTTCTTGTGTGGAGACCACACTACTGCAGCATATTCCAAGCTGGGGTGGATCATGGCCACTATCAATTTTTTCATCATTTCCTCATCCATGTAATGGAATGCCACTCGTATGTTTGTCAAGAGATTGTACGTCTGTCTAACTGTCTTGTTAATGTGTTTTTCTGGTGACAAACTATCCTGGACCAGCACTCCCAAATCTTTCTCTTCTCCCACTTTTTTTATTGGTTCATTACCCATCATGTAATTCAGTGATGGCCTCTTGGCACTCCTACCCATTTTCAGTATTTTACATTTCTTTGAATTAAATTTCATTTCCCACGTCTGGCTCCAAACTTGGATCCTATTCAGGTCTTCCTGCAGCATTTTACAGTCTTCCTTGATTTCTAGTCTCCTCAAGATCTTTGCATCATCAGCAAATAGACTTGCATAACTGTTCACTCCATCTACCATATCATTTACGTAAATCAGGAACATTACTGGCACTAACACCAAGCCCTGTGGGACTTCACTTGTTACTTCCCTCCATCCGTACATCTTGCCCTTTATTACTGTTCTCATTTGTCTATCTGTCAAGAAGTCTCTCATCCACTCCAGGACGTTTCCCTTCAGTCCTCCTATGTGTTCCAATTTCCACAACAGTCGCTCATGGGGCACCTTGTCAAAGGCTTTCTCCAAATTTAGATATACACAATCTACCCAGCTGTCTCTCTCCTGCAGCATATCAATCACTCTTGAGTAAAAGCTCAACAAGTTGGAAACACATGACCTTCCACTTCTGAATCCAAGCTGGCTCTCAGCCAATATGTTCATCTCCTCCAGATATTTTATCCATCTGTCTTTCAGTATTCTCTCCCACAATTTTGCAATTACGCTTATCAGGGACACTGGTCTATGATTCAGGGGTTCTTCCTTGTTTCCTTCCTTATAAATTGGTACCACGTTGGCCCTCTTCCATTCCCGAGGCACTTTCCCTTCTTCCAGAGAACATACAATTAAATCGTGAATCTTATCTGCCAGTTGTTCTCTGCATTCTTTCAGTACCCAGGTAGAGATTCCATCTGGTCCTGGGGCTTTCCTTACATCTTGAGTTTCCAGTTATTTATACGCTTCCTGCACTTTTATCACTACATTTCTAGTCACAACCTCCCCCTCCATAAAATCCCCTTCTTTAGTGAAAACCGATTGGAAACATTTGTTCATTATTTCAGATTGCATTGCTGCATCTTTGTATACCTCTCCTCCTACTTTCAGTTTGGTGATTCCTTCCTATTGTTTAAATTTGTCATTGACAAATGTATAAAACAATTTGGGTTCTTCCTTACATTTGTCAATTATATCTTTTTCAAGTTCCTTTCTTCCATTCTGCGTATTCTTGTATATTCATTTCTAGTTATTTTATATTTTTCCTTTGATTTATTATTACCTCTCTTTCTCTATTTGTTTTATGCCATGTCCCTTTCTTTTTCTGGTATCATGCACCTTCTATTAAACCAATCCTTTTTCCTGTTTTCTTTCCCACTTACTCTTGGAACATGTTTCTCCACTCCCGAATTATTGAGGTCTAGAAAGATATTCCACTTCCTCTGCGTCTCGCTTGTTTCTCTGTAGTTTCTCCAATCCGTATTTTCAAAAAATTTCCTCAATCCTGTAAAGTTTGCTTTCCCAGAGTTGTGTCTTCCCAGCCTACAAAGCTCATCTCTTGGCACCACGTTCCCTTTTATCATCTGGAACTCAGTGACCACATGATCACTTTTTCCTGTAGGACACTGATATTTTAAATTTTCAACTACATCAGGTTCTTTAGTTAGTAGTAAATCTAATCTTGCTGGCATGTCATCTCCTCTGAATCTAGTCTCTTCTTTGACCCATTGGGTCACAACAGTATTCATTGCAATATTTAACAATATAGTCCCCCAGGAATCTTCATTGCTTCCCAAGTCCCATTCCTCCCAGTTCACCTCTTTGCAGTTAAAATCTCCCATCATAATTATGTTATTGCTTTTCTCAGTCATTTTCTTGAGATAGCTAACCATGTCTGACAACATCTCCTGATATTCATCGTCCTTCCATGCCCTTGTCTTTGGGGCAACATATACCACTGCAATGTCTCTCTTGCCATTCTCTCCGGTTTCTAGTTTCATATTTATCGCTTCAGCCTTACCCTCTCCCAGTTCCACACTTTCCACACTGATGTTCTTCACTGTTATCATCACTCCTTATCCTGTTTTTTCTTTTCTGTCTCTTCTCCACAGTTTGTATTTGCCATCTCCTTTATGGATGTCAATATCCTCTCTTAACTTGGTCTCTATAAAGCACGTAACATCAGGTTCGTGTACCCTCAAGTAATCGTTGATTTGTAACTCTGCCGATATTAAACCTTCAACATTAGTATATGCCACTTTCCAACTTTTTCGCTGTTCTTTATTCCCTCTTCTCTCCTTCTCTCTGTCAGTACCACTTCCTCAATTTCTGATCCATAACTCTCCAATAGAACATTGTCTTCTCTTCCTCCGTTCTCTGTTTGTTTTTTGCCTTTGCTTCCTTTAATAGCTCCTTTATCTTAGCTATTTCTTCCTCATTTGTGTCTCTCCTTACCCAAACATTCTTTAGCTCTTCCTCTTCTGATAATTTCCTCATTCTGTTAATAATTCCATTTACCACTGCCTGACTTAAACTTTACTTTAAGTGGCCTTGCCCCTCCTTCCTCATACTTTCCTAATCTAAACCCTTCTTCAATCTCTTCTTGAGCTTCATTGTTACCCTCCATAACTACTGATAATATCTCTTTTGCCTTATTCAGTTCTTCTCTTTCCCTTTCTGACCTTACTGTCATCTGTTTTTCTTTTAGTCCTGAAATTATCACGCATTTTTTCTTGTCTGCTACATCCCTGACTAAAGATTCTCTACTTCTTAGTACCCTAACCACTTCCTTTTCCACCTTTTCCCTGCTTTGTTGTTCTACAATCTCCTTCAAATTTATATTTCTCCACCCTTTGTGCTGCTCCCTGATTTCTTTAATATGTTCATCATGCATGCTTGACTTTGATTCATGCTCATCCAGTTTACTTTTCATCCTGTCCCTTTCGTCTTCCAACCTCTTATTTTCCCTCTTGAGCTGTTTTTATTTCATTTGAGGCAGATTCATTGCTCAATTTTAATTCCATACCTCGCCTTTCTTGTTCAGCAATGCATGTACAGACGTTATCCAACTTGTTCTTCTTTTTTTTTTTTTTTTTAATAACAGAACAAAGGAAGGAAAAACAAATGAATAAAAAAAAAAAAAAAAAATCATCCATTCACCAGATTACTGGTGTCCTCTGTTTATAAAATATCTGTAACAGTTGGACTTGTACAGCTGTGGGTTGAAATTTGGAGGGAAACAATTCCGAGGAAGTGAGTTCCAGAGAGATGAAGTTCGGAGAATGAAAGAATTCTGATAGGCAGAAGTTCTGCAATATGGTCCGTTCTTGTAACTCTCTAATTACTGACCATACCTTCTTTAATTCCTGGGAATTCCTCTCTGCCATTTTCTCCACTCCTGCAACTCTTGTTTGATTCAGTTTAACACTTCCTTCACCCTTATCCTCGTCAGTAAAGCCCTCAAACTCACCGCCATCAGGTGTAAACAAAGAGCTACCTCCTTCCGGCAACCTATGAAAACTTTACACTTTCATTGTATTTTGTACTCTTGTTGGACCAAAATCTGTGCTTTTTTCACTACTATCTGATGGTGTGGATGTGGATGTGATAGGAAGCATTAGGAGAAACACACTGAGGTGGTTTGGACATGTGGAGAGGATGGAGAGTGAGAGACTGATGAGGAGAGTGTATGTGAGTGATGTGATGGGGGGGAGAGGGAGGGGGAGGTCAAGGATGAGATGGACGGATGGAGTGGAGAGGTATATGAGAGAGGGGTGTGTGTGCTGGGAGCCAGGCAGGGAAATGGTGGGGGACGGGGCGACATGGAGGCGATTTGTTTGTGGCCACCCCGTACAGGATTAAGGGATCTGGCAATAGACAGACAGATAATGTACAGGATGTAGTGTCTGCTGGAGACATACACAGCTTCCCACTAGGAATGTCAATCCGTATAATGTATATCCACAATCTTTTCCCAGACCATCAAGAATTCTCAACATATGATGTATCACAATCAACATATGATGTATCAGTCTCTTTTTAGTCCAGCCGACCAAGAATTTCATGACGTATTCAAACACATGGAGCAACCAGCCCTAGTCGGTTAGTCTGCGTGAATGGAAATCTACCAGACACTACATCACACCACACATCCTGTCCAAGCTGTATGTAATGTTGGACAGATTCCCTTCAGATCAGAAGGCCCAATAACATCGAGGGTCAGCTAGGAGGCTCTGTTGTCACGCTACGTTATGCTGTAAATCACAATTCGACATAACTGTACAATAAACTCTGTAACCAAAGAGTGCTCAAACTCATCTCGCTGATACACAAAGGGAGGGTGAGAAAGAAGGAGAGAGAGAGAGAGAGAAAGAGAGAGGAGGGACCTACCTATTTACTCCAGCTGACGACATACTGTGTAATAAGCAGCGACAAGTTCGAGCCATAATACGTCTCACAATTTTATTCTGGCAGTGCTCCGACGATCTACAACCGACCTATCTCCTACAAGTACCTATGACCATGCTATCGAGACACACACACACACACACACACACACACACGCAGACCGGCGTTCCTCCGCATCCCGCAGAAAGCTGCATCAGCCTCTTGGTGGCCAGTATCATGAGCAGCCATAAATAGAGCATTTATTGAGAAAAAGAACCATTTAGACTTAGCTGTATGTTACTGTGTACAAATGTATGGCCGAATGTCGCTTTGTATTTAATGACCTTTGATTGGTAAAACCCATAATGCCCAGGAAATTACTGAACAGCATGGTGTTCAGCTTTAACGAAGTTTCGACTTTTAACATCAGGGGATCTGGTGCCAATTAGTTCATTATAACAAGGGTGTACTGTACTGTTAATTGGTGAAAATGATAAATCACCTTTATAAGTAGGAGGTGGATAGCTACCATTGTCCACGGGAAGTACTGCTATGGTTTTCGAGTGGGGCCAAAAGCCTTGCAGATGACCATAACATCGCTCTTGGGTGGAGAACCACATTTACGGAGTCAAAGTCTGGCATGAAATTAGTACAGGTATACATATATATCCCTTCTATTCAACTAAAATCTACTGAGTTGGGCTGGCTTGGCTAGGCATTGGATGACAGCTGGACTAAGTCAAGGAAAAGTCAAAATTCAAACCCAAGACCCTGGGTAGAGGGTGACAACAGTACAGGCATATGGCCATGAAAAACTTGTCCAAATTAACTGTTAATGACACATCAATAATGATAAAGCTAAATGGCACACAGTATCCCAGTCCAATGATTTCAAATTATTCATGACCGAGGCCTTCAAAACATACAAGGGGTGACACCAGAATTCCCAGAGTTGTTTATGAAAAAAATTAATAACAAAACATACAGCAAATCCATTTAGTTACCTTCAAAGTACTCCCCTTGGGACACTATACACTTGTCCCAGCACTCTTCCCATTCATGGAAACGCTTCCTGTAATTGTCTTTTGTCACTTTGTCCAGAGACTCCTGCATTTTTTCCTGGATTTCTTCTAAGTTGTCAGATCTTCTGCCTTTCAATTCTAACTTAATCTAGGGGAACAAGAAAAAAAATCAGAGGGACTGAGATTTCATGAGTATGGGGAGGGTGCGGAGCAAAAACGACATTGTTTTTGGCCAAAAATTGCTAAACTGACAACACAATATCTGATGGGGATGTGTTGTGATGCAAGAACCATTTCGGGTGTGCCATTTCTCTGGACGTTTGCACTTGATGCTTTCCTAAAGACGCCTCAGTACTGTAATGTAAATTCATGGATAACTCCCTAAATGTCAAAAAATGAGAGCAACACTGTCTTGATGTTGGACTTGATTTGACACACATTTTTTGGTCTTGGAGATGTTGGTGTCTTCCACTGACTGAACTGCTGCTTGGTTTTGGGACCTTACCCATAAACCCAGGTCTCATCACCCATAATGACATTTGAAAGAAATTCTGGGTCATTTCTCAACTGTTTCAAGTTCTGACACACAGTCACAAAATTTGCTTTTTAATCTTCCCTCAGAAGACGGGGGGACGAGTTTTGCTGAGACTCAATGCTTGCCAAGACCTTGTGTTAAAATCCATTGGAATGAACTCCACGAAACGCCTGTGGTCTCCACTGATTTATCAATAGTGCGATGATGATCTTCTAAGACTGCTTGTCCAATTTTCTTGATGTCTTCATCTGTTTGAGAGGTCAAAGAACAGCTAGGATGTGGAGAGTCTAGGAGAAACATGCAGTGGCTCAACAGGTAGAGAGGTAGCCTGCAATCCTACTGGACCCTGGCTCAAATCCCCACTGGGGCAGGGAACAGTTTAAGGATCTGAATTTCATAAAATCAGACTTTATTGATCTACCAGAGGACCCGCCGACATGTCGTAAAAATACCCCTGCTAATACTGATACACCTGTCCCATATGAGACAGCCCTTGTAAGTACAGTGTACTTAATTTGGATGGTGGGTGTTAGTGCTGAAGTGGTGACATGTAGAGGTGTATGGTATGTAGGAGAACTACTGGGCCTTGGGAGCAGGCTGTGAAGCCTATGCCCAGAGTCAAACACACAAAAAAAAGAAAAAAAAAAAATCCATCCATCATCCAATCTTAGGTTGTTCCATGAGGAGAGTAGGAGCCCAGGGCTAGGCAAGTTGGTCCTAACATTTAAGATGAGAGTGATCAGCCTCACTCAACCCTGAGTGGCATTACATGAGCAATAAACCCCAACCGTCCCTTGGATATAAACTTGCACAGGCTCATTCCAACTGGAGCACCTTAATTACCCTCTAAACCACCAGGTGCCATAATTTGGTTATATGGTTACCACCCAGTGCAGTAAATGGTTTCCTGGTGTACAGGAAACCATTTGGCTTGTCACTCAGTGCCGAGTCGCCCATAGGCAGAAGGAAAAGGGAAGAATGAAGGAAAGGAAGACAGAAGAGGGAGTGTCAAGTCACCCGTAGGCAAAAGGAAGAGGAAAGAATGAAGGAAATAAAGCCAGAAGAGGAAGGAAAGAAGGAAGAGAGAAAAGGGCAGGAAAAAAAAAAAATGTGAACCATTTATGGACTTGCATTATTTTCATTGCCAGCTCCTTGAAAGCTTGCTCAAGCATTGTTGTTGCCTCAGCTGTGGTTTCCCCGAGAAAAAAGAAAAAAAAAAAAATCAGTGCACATTCTTTACTCATTCAAATCTGCCATAGTGTTTGAGGACAAAAATCACAGAAGTCACTTATGCAAACAAAGAAAAAAAATTACCAGAAATATGGACTCGAACCTCTCAGTGCAAACAAAGAAAAAAACACCAGAAGTATGGACTTGACTCTCTCAATGTAGTAGTTGTTCCCTATGCAGTCTGGCCAAACAGCCCCACCCTCTCAATGTAATGACACATGGCAGAATAAGCCACCAGACTGTACACAAATGGTGCCTACCGGTGCAATGGGGAACTACTGTATTTCTTTTTCCTGTGCTATTGATCTATTCCAGGAATTTGGACATCCCCCCTTGTAAACACACATGGAAATGTACTGGAACTTTCATAGAAATTTTTTTTCTGTAATTACAGACTAACGAACAAAAAGAATGTACAAGATGGTGACATCTGATAAGGACTACTTCATATGCTAGGATGGGGCTATAAAACAGGAAAAAATGAGAGCTTTGAATTGAGGAGAGAAGCCAGTAATAAATAGTGAATCCCAATCTTAATCACCACTCACTTGATGTAGTGTTGCTCTCAGGTGACTACCCTTTCTCTCTTCCTTCCTTCCTCTTCTGTCTTTCTTTCCTTCATCCTTCTGTCTACAGGTGACTCTACACTGAGTGACAAGCCAAATGGTTTTCTGTACACCAGGAAATCATTTAGTATGCTGGGTGGTAACCATATAACAAAATTATGGCACCTGGTAGTTTAGTGGGTAATTAAGGCACTCCAATGGGATTGAGCCTGTGCAGGTTTATATCCAAGGGGAGGTTGGGGTTTATTGCTCACATAATGCCACTAAGGGATGAGTGAAGCAGGCCACTCATCTTAACCCGCGCCGTCCCGGCGACGTGAATTAATGCAGCAACATTGCAAGGTCCCTAATTTGCACAATTTTCAATTTTCGCGAATGATTTCGCGAGTGATTTTTGGCAAGTTTACATGGGACACCTTCCTCTATTCCTCTACAAGATGCCAAGCAGGAACAATGCCTTACACAGCATAATCTCTCCCCCCCCCCCCTGCACGCCATTGTCTCGGCAATTCACCTGTTACCAGTGACCTGGTCAATAAAGACATTCAGGGCCAGAGTGATTCCCCAATCGATGACAATGTGGAGGACAAAGTTCACATAGCATTAGAGGAAGAAACAGTCAGAAATGATGATCAGGTAATGTGGGAAAAAAAAGGTCATGAATGGTGATGAGTTAGTGAGTGAAACAATGCTTATAATGCCTATATTACTGTTTGAAAACCAATATACTCTTGTACTACATGTAAATTCGTACCAAGTAAATAAATAAATACTGTTTATGAGTGGATAAAATAGTTACCCTCCCATAGAACTCATTTTCTTTGGTGCCAGCCTGTTAGAAAACCCAGTCAGGTAAGGAAGTACTCGCACCTAAATCCGGTATTTTAAACCCCAGGTGAGCGATTTCTTTATGAATTTTCAATGTTTCTCACCAAAAGCGGATGTTTGAGCCAAAAAAAAAAAAAAAGGTCCAAAAACGTCGGGATGGGGCGGGTTAAATGTCAGGACCAACTTGCCTAGCCCCAGGCTCCTCCTGGGGCAAAATAGGATTAGATAATGAATGAATGAAAACTGTACTTTCTTGCCAAATCAGGAGCATGGGGGTCCAGAGGTAGGCTACTCAGTGAGCTAAGCAAATAAGTTACTAAATAAAATAAGTGTGGATAACCTGCCTACGGCAGTGCTATGATGGCCTTGACTAGAAACAGAAGACTAAGTGTGGATGCAGCAACTGGACTGCATGAAAGTGTGTTAGTGTCCACAATAATTTATGGGTATGAGATTTTGGTATGGCATAAGTGTGAAAATTCAAGAGTTAAAGCAGTGGAAATGGGCCTGTTGTGTATCTTGGATAAGGTACAAAATATAGTAGTACACCCTAGATATACTGAACCCTCTTTTAATGAAGTTCGGTTTTAACAACCACCTCGAGCTGGCTGAATATTATGTTCATTTAATGAATTTTGCTTGCTAAAAGAATGGACACGTGGGAAACACCAACCAGCATGGCATGATGAACAAACAATGCTTCATATTTAAAGATCTTTGTTCAGTAAAGGAGTGTGTGGGTAAGACTGAAAGTTGTACTACAAGTTGAGCGATTGTGTGCATGTGTGTGCCAGTGTAAGATCGCGCAAGCAGAGTGAAAGAAGCGTTCTGGACAAATATGGAAGCGTGCATGGAAAAGTTTGAAAGGAATGAGAGAGTGTTTTTGATTGGAGATATAAATGGAAAAGTAAGGAATGTGAAGGTCGATGGAGTAGTTGGTGAGTGGGGTGTGTCTGCAGAGATGGATAAGAATGGCAGTGCTTTAGTGGACATTTGTACTGGGAGGGGGTTGGTGATAGCCAATACCCTCTTCAGGCACAAAATGATCCATGGGTATATGTGGCAAGTGATGAGAAGGGTAGGTAGTGAACTGAATGAACGGAAGGCAGTGATTGATTATGTGTGTGTGGATGAAAGGCTGTGAAGGTGTGTAATGGATGGAAGAGAATATAAAAGTTGGGGGAGTGGACTTTCTGACCACCACCAAGTGGAGGTCAGAATCAAGGTCCAAAGTAAATGGAGAAAAAGAAGAAGGTAAAGGACAGGAGGAAGTAGTTCATGCTAGGAGAGTGGAAGAGTTGTAAGAGGATGGAAAAAAGTCAGAATATAAGAGGGAGGTGGAGGAGCGATTGGGTAAATATGAACTGGAGCAGATGGGGGACGTGAAAGGTGTGTGAAAGATGTTCACAGAAGAAACTGTGCAGCATGTGAGGTGGTGTGTACGTTGGAGAGAAGACGAAATGGGGTACAGGGAACAGCATGGTGGAATGAAGAGGTGAGACAGGCTGTGGCACAAAACAAGAAAGCACATAATGAATGGATGAGAAACAGGGGCATGGAAGAAGTTGAGAGATGGAAGAAAGAGTTTTATGTGGAGAGGAAGAGAGAGGAGAAAAGATTAGTAAGAGAGAGTAAGAAAGTGGATGAGGAATTTGGACAAAATTTAAGTCTAAAGTGGAGGGAATGGAAGACGATGTTCTGGAAAGAGGTAAAGAGGGTTCGACAGGGTGCCAAAGAAGTTAGTTGGGGAGTGAAAGATAAAAATGGTAGATTATTAGCAGTGAAGGGAGAAGAAGTGAGCAGATGGAGAGAACACTTTAAGGAATTGTTGAACATAGAGAATGAAAGTAATGTGTGTATAAATGGCTGGGGAATGGCTGGGAGACAGAGGGATGTGACAAGAGAGGAAGAAATCAGTAGGATAGACGTTGTGGAAGCAATGAAGAAAGTTAAAATGGGGAATGCCCCAGGAATTGATGGAATGTGTGGTGAAATGCTGAAGCATGGGGGAGAGATAGCAGTAGAATGGATGTGGAAGATATGCAGATTGGCCTGGAAGGAAGGTAGAGTCCTGGAGGATTGGAAATCTGGTATAATTGTTCCCCTGTACAAAGGAAAAGGAGAAAAAGAAGTATGTGGTAATCACAGGGCCATTTGTCCTCCTAGTGCAATAGGAAAAGTATACGGTAGGATACTTATTGACAGAGTTAGGGAAATAACAGAGGAATTAGTTGGAGAAGAACAGGGAGGTTTTAGGAAGGGAAGAGGTTGTGTAGATCAGATATTCATTCTTAGATCTTTAGTGGAAAACTTTCGAGAGTAGGGAAAGAAGTTGTATGTGGCCTTCATGGATTTGGAGAAAGCATATGACAGGGTGGATAGACATGGATTGTGGAAAGTATTAAGAATATATGGAGTAGATGGGAAGTTGCTGAGGGCCGTGAAGAGTATGTATGAGGGTGCTAAGGCTGCAGTGTGTGTGGATAATGAACTGAGTGAATTTTTCTATTTGAAGGTTGGATTGAAACAAGGATGTGTCATGTCTCCATGGTTGTTCAATCTGTATATGGATGGGGTCACAAAAGGGTTACAAGGTAGGGCAGTGGATGTAGAAGCGACGTTAGTGAGAGAGGACAGTGTTTGGAAACTGCCTATACTGTTGTTTGCGGATGATACTGTGTTGTTAAGTGAAGACGAAGGGGAGCTGCAAGGCTTGGTGGATGAGTTTGGGAAAGTGTGTAAGAAATGGAATCTAAAGGTGAATGTAGGTAAAAGTAAAGTTATGGTCTATAAGAGAAGTGAAGTCAGTGAATGTACAGTGAGGTTGGATGAGGAGGAAATGGAAAATGTGAGTGCATTTAAGTACTTGGGTAAGGTGATGAGTAAGGATGGAAGTTTAGAGGGTGACATGCTTGAAAGGGTACAACAAGGAAGAAAGTTGCTGGTTCCTTGAAAGCAGTGATAAGAAACAGGGAAGTGGGCATGGAAGTGAAAAAGTTACTACATGACAGTATTGTGATGCCAACTCTAACGTTTGGAAGTGAAGCTTGGACCTAGTTGGAGGGAGTGAAGTCTAGAGTGAGAGCAGTGGAAATGAGTTATTTGAGAGGAACATGTGGAGTCACATGGAGAGACAGACTGACAAATGAGGAAGTGAAGGAGCATTGTGGTATGGATGTAGATGTGATAGGAAGCATTAGGAGAAACACATTGAGGTGGTTTGGCCATGTGGAGAGGATGGAGCGTGAGAGACTGACGAAGAGAGTGTATGTGAGTGAGGTGGAGGGGGAGAGAGGGAGGGGGAAGCCAAGGATGAGATGAAGGGATGGAGTGAAGAGGTATATGAGAGAGGGGGATGTGAGCTGGGAGTGGGGCAATGAAATGGCGGGGGACAGGACGACATGGAGGCAATTTGTTTGTGGCCACCCCTGATGGGATTAAGCCATCTGGCAATAGATACAGTAGTTCAGTAAAAGCCACAAGACCTGGGAAACTGCCGAACAGCATTAGTGTTCCACTTTAATGAACTATCAGCTTTAATGTCATGGGTCTGATACCAATTAGTTCACTGTATCAAGGGTATACTGTACTGTGAGAAAGATATGCAGTAAGGGTTAACGCAATGGACAGGGAAAAGAGATTTGCTCTGATGGCAAGGAATGGAATCTGATAAGATATATGTGAACTGCAGAATGGTAAAAGGCAAGGATGGTCGAGGTAGATGGATATGGCTAATGTTGGTGTGAGAAACTGAGATATGGAAACTGATGAATTTACAAAAGAGCAGACTGATGGATGAAATACTGGTATATGTTGAGATGCAAATGAAAAGCGATACACCTCTTCCATAAACTATGTCAACACAATGGCACTATCTTACAGGTATTTGTAGGAAGTAGGCTGTAGCTCCAGCCAATCAGGGCAGTACTCCCAAGGAGGGATGCAAAGCTGGTGACAGGGAAAGCGGGAGCTCTTGTTTCACTAACCCTCAGGACAGCTCCAAACAATCCCCCATTGCTGACCTTTTTCACAGTCGCTAATATGGAGAGTAGGCCAACATACTCTCCAAAACACATTCTCGAACTGTCCACTGTACCCTATGCTACATTTGCTTTACACGCCATACATCATACCTACTATCACACAGGGGTTAATGACAGTGAGGGCATGTGGATGGAAATCTGTCCCCACCACCTAGTGGAAGACATGAGGGGAGGCATGGGGTAGGCTCCATCAGCATGGTTTGGGTGTGGATGGGACAGTGGCTATGTGAGTGGGGCTTGTTGTCCATCACCACCTTTAATTTATTCCAACATGTCAAAGAGAGGCTGCTAGAGACTGACCAATGTGGAGAGCCACCATTAGTGACTAAGGCAGTCACAAGCAAACATACTGAAGCCTTTATAAATGAAATGAACAAAATAAAGTGGAATATCAAAAGTCCTCCCTGTAGGACAGTATCTTGATATGAGAGACATCCACGTATAGGCAGCAGCCAATGTTAACACACAACACCCATCAATATAAGCAGAGCCAAAAACACAATTAGTCATGTAAGACATTCATCACACAAACCTTATCAAACCCTCTTCAACAATATCCCACCACCAGATATTCCAATATTAGCAACTCAATTCACATGCACGTCAAGACACCTTGATCAGAACACTATATCCCGTATCACAAGCCCCCTCCTGAAAACCACCCATGAGATATTTTTAAACAGAACAACAGAACTGATCAAGTCCACCAAGCTATGCTTTGATTAGGACATCATCCAGGGCTCCTCAATAAGCAGCTCATATTCAGGTTGGATGGAATCACAGATGACACATGCCCTGCTTGTAGAATAAATCCAAACAAATAGCATACATAATGGTGCATCACACAGCACAAACCATACCATGGTGCAGACAACATGAACAGTCGAAAGAACCTATGGGACAACTCCACAGGGCAGTTGCTTACCTGCGGTCGACAGGTCTACTTGGCCAGTCAGATCAGGGTTAAGTACCAGCAACAACAACCCCTTCAATCAAATCAAATACTCTACATCAGAACCTCACTGGTCCTGACCCTTTAGTCCGGATTTCGAATCACCCAGACAAAATTAAAACCATACAAGTTCCAAAATTATGTTTTAAACACTATTTCCAGGACCACTTTACTTAGCCAGGTGAAAAGTGAATATTATATGTTTGGCTTCAGATTACGCTGGGTCGCCACAAGGCCACGTGGAGCCTCAAGCACCTTTGTTCAAAACACGTGTAACATTCATAACATCAGCTGGTTCACTGACCAAAATTTTTTTATTTTTGCCCAGTATTTCTAAAGTTAGTTCTCTCTATGACTGCTCTTAATGCAAGTGGAGCTTCTGCAAAGACTAAAGACTAAAGGTGTCATGAGGAAGCATGAAACATTAGGTATAAAGTAAAAATTCGGGATAAATTAGGGGCTGGTGTTCTTGCAGGAAAACTTATGAACAAGCTTGATATCACCAAATCAGCTGTATCAGACATCATTTAAAACAAAATAAAAATTAGGCAGCTTGCATTAAAGCATGATATTACAACGAATGTGTCAAAAGTAAAAGAAAAACTACAAAATTGCCAATGGACAAGAATCTAACAAGAAGAGGCTGTTTATAAGTGTTCCATACAGCAGTGATCATGAGGAATGGTATGTGAGTATAGTACTGTTATTTTCCGAATTGCAGAGAGGTCAGTGAACACTCAGTAGACCTACCTACCCAGTGCAGGACATGGGTGCTCTACTCATTGCCAGTCATCACACGGTGAACCACCAGCCACCTATTGGCACCACAACACAATTTTTTTTGTAATTTCATATAACAAAACTTCATTGCTGAAGATTACTGTACTTCACAAAGCTTTGTGGCAGGTGGAGGCGCTCACCATCCTTGATGAAGTGCTGATCTCAGGTGACTGCCCTATCCTCTCTTCTTTCCTTCCGTACTCTTCTGTCTTTCTTTCCTCTTCCTTATGCCTATGGGTGGCTGTACACTAACTATTCTGTCTTTTTTTTCCTTCATTCTTTCCTTTTCCTTTTGCCTATGGGTGATTCTACACTGGGTGACAAGCCAAATGGTCTCCTTTACAACAGGAAACCATTTATTATGCTGGGTGGTAACTATATACTGTAACCAAATTATGGCACCTGGTGGTTTAGTGAGTAATTAAGGTGCTCCAATTGGACTAATCCTGTGTAGGTTTATATCCAAGGGGTGGTTGGGTTTACTGCTCATGTAATGACACTCGGGGATGAGTGAGGCTGGTCACTCTCATCTTAAATGTAAAGACCAACTTGCCTAGCCCTGGGTTCCTATGTTCCTCCTGGGGTGACAGGATTGGATGATGGATGGACAGATGGATTAAACACAAAGACATATGCTAGTCATGACTGCTTAACCCCTCAGGACCAATGCCACACGATTGTGCTTTTGTGTAATTTGACATGCCAGCCTATCCCGCATGATCGATAAAGACACACAAAAAACTGGAGGAGGGCAACTCCACCCCTTTGGTGATGTATATGGGCTCAGACCAATGAGAGCTAGAGTGTCTGCGGTGGTATGGTGTGACAGGCCCCTAAGGTGGGGGAGAAGGAACCCCCCCACCACTGTCACTTTACCTCCCTCAGCCCTATTGCATCATCTCCACATTGTCCCCTCCCAACCAACCATACCCCAACATACCCCCTACAGTGGTGTATGTGCATAGCAACCCTTCTCCCCTCTCTCTCCTCCCCTTCCCTCCTCCCCTATCCCTCCCTCCTCCTCCCCCCTCCAGCCAGTCACACTCCACCTCCACTTTTCGCCTGGCTTATTTTGTTGCTATGGGCATATGTCACACTGACATTTCATGCCTAGGGAACACTTCACATTGACATTAGTTATGTATACAGTGTATAATTATTTACCCTAAATAATGCATTTTCTGTACATTTTCTATTTTTGCCCATGGGGGATTGGTAACTTTTTTATATCTTTGATGGGCAATTGTGAGATAACTATTTGGTCAATCTGGCTGAAACGTACATTTTCAGGTGTGTAAATTCAGTCTCTTGAAATGTGGAAGAAAAATTTTTACCTTGGTGAAAGTTGAAAAATCGACCCTGTTTTGCAGCTGGAGGGACAGATCTGCTGAGCGAATTGCGTACTTTAGGGGTTAATAACATTTTGCTTTGAATAAGTCCTACAGTAAGTGATGGAGTGGTAAGTTTGGCTTTTAAAATAAGTATGAAGATAATTTATAACTTACGAAGCCTATGAGTCTGTCTATGGTACGGCGTGGCGAATGCGTATGTGGTTGGTTCTTCCACACCACTTTTTCACCACAATAATACAAACACATGTCTGTAGTAGCCACAAAACTTTTTTCTTTTTTTTACTTCACAGTAGCTCATTTATGTAAACATGGGCATGAAAAGAGGGTAATGTACTGTATAATGATATTTAGGCTGTTTTCATAGCCTGCCTGAGCTTTATTTACCTACTTACTGTAATTTATAATGTAGTTTCTTGTCATGCCCTTACCTGTACATTACATAACACTAAAAATTTCATTCAGATATTTTAGTATCCCTTCATCTTGTCATTATGCCCTGTGTGTGTGTGTGTGTGTGTGTGTGTGTGTGTGTGTGTGTGTGTGTTCGTGTGTGTGTAACAAATATATCAAATGCAAATAATGTTTTTGGTATGAACTGGAGATTAATCTGATGGTTTGGACACTTGGCTGACCTGGACAACCCTTCCCCTCATATAGTCCAGACTAGAGAGATTCTGCTATACTTGAATGATTTAATTTTTCCAGGTTAGTTTATTCAATTCGTTTTATCTTCTTCTTCTTCTTCTTTTTTTTTTTTTTTTTTTTTTTTTTTTTTTTTTTTTTGGGGGGGGGGGGGGGATAACGACAAAGAAGACGAAGACAATGACAGTTTTGTTGGCTTTGCTTCATGCTATTCTTATTAGCCTCTTCTGCCTGGGACAGCAGAATAATAACTACTTTAACTTATTCTCAATGCATCAAGTATCAATTTTAAGAAGACATCCTATGGCTGAACAGGATATTGGAGATTGTAACCAAAGCCTTCAGGCAAGTCAGTCTCTCCTGAGCTGAATAAAATCATGTAGTGGTAGCAAGACCAAAATTTAAAAAGATGTCTTCCAAATGAGGGGGTAAACCCATTAGAGCCTTTATATAATTTACATACTAGTTAATTTCTCCATCAACCATCTTCACTCTGACAAGTCCTTCCTACTTTACATTTTTCTGTTGGTTTAGGGGATCCAACATGCTTGTATCTATCAGCCTTGGCCACCAAATGATGGCTCTCCACACCACTCAATCTCCAGAAGCATCTCTATTCAGCTCTTTATCCTTGCGATCACATTAGGATCTTGTCCTAAATCTTTTTCAGCTGCCTCTTGAAACTCCATCCTCAACATTCACACCTTTTACCCTCCACACACAGCTGTCATACTCCATCTTCTCCACATGCCCAAACCATCTAAATCTACCCCTTATCATAACACCATACACATTCAAGTCCCATCCTTTCTCTCAACTCTTTATTTACAATCCTAATCCCCTCTTGACCTGTCACTGAAGTCTAAACTACAGTACTATCTAATTATTCTCATCTCAGTACGTATGAGCATACGAATATCCTCCTCCAGCACTACCCAAGACTCACTACCATGCTGCATTGCATTCCTAACACATGCTGCATACAAGGACCTCGCAGCATGGAGGGAGAGTCCTTTCTATATCAGGAGGGGAAATAACTCCCTGGACTTCTTCCAACCACTTCTTATTCTTGTTACCAAGTTGGCTCCAGCCCCACCTCCAGCATATGACACTCTTCAGCAAGATCAATCCTTTCCCACCTCTGTGCTTCTGTATGCTTTCCTTTACATACTGCACACACAAAACTGCCATTATTTTGCAACCTACCTCTATATCACTATATCTCTAATGCACCTACTTGCCAATAACACTCCACAAAATGGAGGTACAGTAATCACTCTAATATCCGGACGCCCAATATCCGAACATCCCCACTATCCGGACATAAGAATGTTTCATACTGTACTTTTTTCCATACTATACTTACCTCATTTCACTCTTTAATGGCCTTTATTGGTGTGAATAGGGTGTTAGGAGCTATGCATGTGCAGTAGGAAGGTGTTTTTCTGAGTTAAGCTAGGTTAGGGTCCATAAGTACCTGTCCAGGAGCCAGTCACCAGAATGTTTATTATTGTATGAACCTACTTCTAAACCCTCATTTTATGTTTCTTTTGCATTTATTTCAGTCATTTATGTGCCTTATTGGTGTGATTTGGGTCTTAAATAGGTGCTATGCATGTCCAGAGGGAGTTGTATAGGTATTTCTCTGAGTTAGGGTCCATAAGTACAAGTCCATAAGCTGGGGCCCGATATCCGGACAGAACCAATATCCGGACCTACCTATGGCTCTATTACGTCGGATATTGGAGTGATTACTGTACTTTCAACACCCTCATGACAAACTGCTCATGGCCATGTTTCTTCTGCTTTGACAGTACCACACCAGCCCTATATATCACCACTTATTTTAACCATTTTTACTGTCAGTCCCTTGTTCTCAATTCCATCTCTTCACTTCCTATGCTATCCTCTCATTCCTTCTGACTGACAAAAAGTCATCAGTACACTACACCTTCCTGGGGAGTGAAGGACTGGCCATGTGAAAGTGCTTCAGGCACCATAATAACAAAACAAGGGCTTAAAACTGACCCCTGATGCACATCAACATTCAGAGAAAACTCATTGCTCAAACCTGCACTCAGTCTCACTTGGGTGAAAGCACCTCCGTCACAACCGCTCCAATGGATCACTCCTCAATCCCAAGCATACTCATTGTCCACTCACCAACTTCCTGGGCACTCTGTCAAAGGTCTGCTTCATGTCAACAAATAGTGGACCCCTCTCTCTTCTTTCCTATACAGTCACACCTCAGTACGCGATGGGGTTACGTCACATGAAAAATGATCATATAACAATTTATCATACACTGAGTGATATAACATGGGTCCAAAGGGGATACATTGGAGGTCAAGGGATCCAACCTAGAATCTCAAAATGCCTTTACATTTTAGGCTTGCCCTTGGCGCCCTCAGTAGCCCCACAACATTTTCGAGTAGAGTATCATCCTTTCCATACATAATTTGCAAGTCACAAGTCCCAGTATTTCACACAAAAAAGTTATCACTCCACTTTATATAGCACAATGCACTATTTATTGTGCACTTGCACTTTTATCTGGCGATGGCAATGGTGTTTCAATGGCCTTGTATGCACAAAATGGAATGAAAGGGAGACTATCACAGTGACTGTAAACACTGGGCAGCCATCTTGACTCACACATCTGACTGTTGGCTGGCCCAGGAGGCACCATGTATGCACGGGATTGTTGTAAGTGGCAAACATAATTTTTAAAAAGTTTTTGAGGGGGGATGCACATCACTACCTTCTAAAGCTGAACACCTAAATTCTTTCCTTTGTTCTGCATTTTTGGAACTGTCACAGCTGAATGGCTCTACATCCTCTCCAAAGTATTTCTTCATGACTAGCATCATATTCTAGTGGAAATCTAATGTTAAAACTTAACAGAGAGGCTGCTGGAGATCAAGCAGTTTGGAGTCTCTATAAACAAAATTAAATGAAACAAAACAAGCATTGATGATGATGAAAGGGTAATTTTAGGTGAAAAGTATATACAGTACTGTAGTGCTGTTTATAGACACCAGTTGAGGAGGAGGAGGAGGAGGAGGAGGAGGAGGAGGATGTACTACACGGTACCTGTTCTGCCATTGTGGTCAGCAGCATCAACGTTTGCCCCCAGGGTGATTAACAGCCTCACCACATCAACATGTCCTTCACGTGCAGCACAGTGCAACGCTGTCAATCCTGTAAACAACAATGTTAACAGTAACAGCCAATCCCATTTTATACTTCCAGGTGTAGGGTCCCAAGGCTAGGCAACCTAAGTCCAGTACAATGAAGGGCAGATAACCAGCCTACTTCTGTTGGTGGCACTGCAAGATTAAAAAGCCTCCAGCAACCTCCTAAGGATTCAGACTATTTCTGCTGGTGGCATTATATGAAAAAAGTCTCCACTGACCTCCTAAAGATCAAGCCTATGGATGGCTGTCACTTAGGCTGGGTTTTAGGAAGAAAAATAAATATATACATAAAGTCATCAAAATGAGAGGATTAACATCCCTGAGTGCGAGGCCTGCCAGGACTAGGTTTACAATGGAAGAGTTCAGGAGTAGGATGGGACTGAAATGTCTTAGTGCTGTGATAAGGAGAAGTAGATTGAGATGGTTTGGACAAATGAAGAGGATGGGGGGTGACAATTGGGTGCAGAAAATGAGAAGCTTAAGGAGCGGATAATGAAAAAGAGGACCTATGTGCCTAAGAGGAAAATATGGAAGCTGAAAAACCAACCAGTAAAGGATGCCTTCTATAGTGAGATGAGGAGTGGTGGCTGAACAAGATGTTAAGAGAAGTGTTAATGAGCAGTACAGAACCATCATGCGCAACCTCTTGACAGTTACTGATTCAGTATGTGGACGAACAAGAGGCCCACGAAGACATAAAATAACTTGGTGGTGGGATGAGGGTGTAGAAGCTGCAGTTAAGGAGAAAAGAAGGCTTTTCCAGGAGTGGAAGAAAGGTGGTAACAAAGACGAATACTTGGCTGCCAAGCATAGGGAAAGAAAAGAGGTTTAGGGGATGAAGTTTGAGTCACAGAGACTTTTAACTGATAACCTCAATCGTGTGGAAAGGAAGAATATGAAATTTAAGGTGGCAAATCAGATGAAGAGGGAGAATTGGGATATCACAGGTGAGCAGTCTGTGAAGAATAATGAAGGAAGGGTGATAGTGAACAGTGTGGATATTAAAGATACATGGAGACAGCATTGCAGCTGTTGTTGAATAAGGAGATTGACTGGGACAGGGAGGGGTTTGCAGCCAGCAGATCCAGTGTTTGGCCCTTGGCCTATGATTGAAGCTGCTACTGTGAGTGAGGCAATAGGCAGGATGCTGGTGAGGAAGGCAGCAGGTGTGTCTGGGTTTACTGCTACAATGCTGAAAGCCTCAGGAGATATAGGTGTGAGGTGAGTCACTGACCGGATAAATACTTTATATATGAGTGTGCTGTCCGAGACGATAGGCTGAGGAGTGTACAGTAATTGTAATGATGCACAAGGGGAAGGATGATGGCCTGGCTAGAGGAAATTACAGAGGAATAACTCTTTTAGACCACATAACGATGGTAATGGAGAGAGTTCTAGAAGGTATTATTAGAGAAAGAGTGAATACTGATGAGATGCAGTTTCGGTTTACGCAAGGCAAAGGGACCACTGATGCCATATACACTGTTTGACAGCTTTAGGAAAAATATATAGGAAAGAAAAGGGAACTGTACCTTGTTTTTGTTGATTTGGAGAAGGCCTTTGACAGAATCCCTAGAGAGGTGGTGACGTGGGCAATGAGAAAGCCTGGGATCAAGGAGAGGCTGGTTACGGTGTTTATGGCTAGGTACGTGGGTGCTCGCACCCAGGTAAGGGTGAATGGAGGTTTGAGTGATGAGTTTTCCGGTGAATGGAGGTTTGAGTGATGAGTTTTCCGTGAATGTTGGTGTGTACCAGGGGTCAGTTTTGAGCCACTTGTTGTTTATTATGGTACTTGAGACCCTCTCATGAGATTTCAGAAATGGACTCCCATGGGAGATGTTGTTTGCTGATGATTTGATGTTGATTGCTAAGAATGAATGGGAGGCAGAAGAAAGATTTAGGAAATGGAGAGATAGTATGGGGCACAAGGGCTTCAGAGTAAATGCTTATAAACAAAATGATGGTATCAAGGGCTGGTGGTGGTACTGTCAAAGAAGAGGGAAAGTGGATATGTACAATTTGCCACAAGGGAGTGGGAAGTAATTCCATCTTGTGCAGTGTCTGTGATAACTGGGTGCATGAGATGTAGTGCTACCAGAGGTAGACCGTGAGATAATGCTGATTTCATGTGTACATGGTGTCGGGGAGAGCAGGTGGGGATTGTCAGGAATGAAAGGATTGAACTTGCTGGTGAATCTCTTGACTGTGTGGAAGAGTTCTGTTATTTGGGAGACATGTTATGTGCTGGCGGTGGTGCTCGAGCTAGCTCTGTGGCTAGTGTGAGGAGTGGTTGGAAGAAGTTCAGGGAGCTGTTGCCTCTCCTGACATTGAGAGGGCTCTCCCTCCATGCTAGGAATCTTTGTATGCAGCATGTGTTAGGAGTGTAATGTTGTATGGTTGAGAGACCTGGGCAGTAAAGGGAGAGGATATTCACTGGATCAAACATACAGAAATGACAATGATTAGGATTAGGTGGATGTGCAGTGCTTCTCTCAGTGCGTGGCTTATAGGGAATAAGTTCAGCACACGGTGGCCTGAAGCCGTCCCCCTTAAGAACATGGAGGTCATCACTGTTGCTGAGGCATTGATTGAAGTGTTCTGTCACGTAGGTATCCCCAAGGAGGTCTTATGTGACCGGGGTTTGCAGTTCACCTCTGCAATGATGAACAGAGCATTCAGGTTGTTGTTCATCCGAGGCTTGCGAACTATGCCCTATCATCCCACGTGTAACAGGTTGTGTGAGAGGTTCAGCGGGACTCTCAAGAAGATGCTTAAGTGCATGGATGCCAAACAGCCAAAGGAATGGCTGCAGTTCATTGCTCCCCTTCTTTTTGCTTATCAAGAAGCCCCACAGCATTCTTTGAAGTTCTCACCTTTTGAACTGGTGTATGGAAGGTCGGTCCGTGGGCCGCTTCAAGTCCTTCGTGAGTTATGGGAAGATGAAGAACCCGACCCTGAAGTCAAGACCTCCTACACCTACATCCTTGATTTAGCTGACCGCCTCCAGTCAACATGTGAGTTAGCTAAGGACGAATTGATCACGGCGCGTGAAGTTCAGAAAGCTTGTTATGATAAGAAGGCAAAGCTTCGGAAGTTCAGTCCAGGCGATAAGTGCTTGGTGTTACTCCCCACTGCCCAGAACAAGTTGTTGGCACAGTAGAAGGGCCCATATGATGTGGTAGAGCACATTTCAGACCTCAACTACACAATTCAGATTGGGAATCTTCAAAAAAGGTTCCACGTTAACAAGTTGAAGGTTTATCATGAGTCAAACCCCGAGGAGATTGGCTCACGAGTAGCCAATGACAGTGACCAGTCACTGGAAGAAACCGGGGAAGCTCCGGTGATCCCAGCTGATGACCATGATGACAAGCCCTTAACTGTTCAGTCCCGTCAGGAGGAGACTGTCGGAGATATCTTACTTAACATTGACTTAGCATTAGGTGACCAGAATGCCATAAGGTCACTGCTCTGTCGGCATGCTGATGTCTCCTCTGACCAACCTAGACTCGCAAAGGTTGAGTGTCACAAAACTGAGTCGACCAGCAATACTCCCGTAAAAGTTAAGCCATATCTGATTCCCATGTGATTACTGGACGCAGTAGACAAGGAAATCGCTGACATGGAGACTGCAGGTATTATTGAAAAGTCCTCATCTCCTTACTGTAGTCCAATGGTAGCAGTCCGCAAGAAGGATGGTGGAGTCAGGATTTGTGGTGATTATAGGAGGCTAAAGCCAATTACCAAACTGGATGCTGAGCCAATGGGTGACCATATTGCCATCTTCTCCAAGTTGGCAGGGTCATGATACTTCACAAAGCTCGATTTGGTGAAGGGATTCTTTCAGATTCCCCTTCATCCCGAGAGCTGTCAGTTCACTGCCTTTGCTACTCCTAGGGGGTTGTATCAGTATGAAGTCCTTCCATTTGGACTTACCAATTCCCCAGCAGTATTCAATCATGCCATGAGACAAGTGCTTTGTATCGTGGGAGTAGAAATGTTTGTTGACAATGTCCTCGTTCATTCTACCATGTTGGAGGAGCACCTCAGACTCTTGGAAATTGTCTTCAGTACACTGCAGAGTTTCAACATGACTGTGACGCCTAGCAAGTGTAAAATTGCGCACAGTGAGGTGGAATTTCTCGGACATATTGTTGGCAACAATTGCAGCAGGTGTCAGGGTGACAAGATCAGAAAGGTTAGGGAAGCCCCAAGACCCGTGACCGGGAAACAGGTTAGGGCATTCCTCGGCCCAGTGGGGTATCATAGAAGTTTTATCCCCAAATTTGCTCTCGTTGCCGAACCGTCATACGAGGTGCTTCAGAAACATGCTCCAAACACCACTGAATGGGGAGAAGTGCAAGAGAGATCTTTTGCCTCCCTCAAGAATATGCTGCGTAAGGAGCCTATCTTGCAGTTGCCTGTTTCCAATAAACCTTTCGTACTGTGCACCAATGCTTCACAAGATGGAGTAGGTGCTGTACTAATGCAAGAATGGGAAGGTGGAATTTTCCCAGTGGCATACCACAGCCGTAAGCTAAAACCCGCCGAGAGGAATTACAGTACTGTTAAGAAGGAACTCTTGGCCGTTGTTGATGGTGTTAAGAAATATTACTATTATTTATATGGAGCACCGTTCACTCTGGAAACCGATCATATGCCACTCACCAGTCTCAGCATGACTAAGACATCTAATGCAAGATTGGCATGCTGGTCACTGTATTTGCAGCAGTTTAACTTTGTTGTGAGATACATCAAGGGAAGTGACAATGTAGGCACAGACCTGATGTCTCACCTGCTAAGTGATGACTAACAGGCAACTGCTGTACACTGGGGTCCACAAGACAGGGGTCCTGAGAGATTTGAGTAATTCAAGAGCTAGCTTGGCTCCCAGTATCTTGCTCATAGGTCACATAGGACACATACTATCCAGAGTCTGTACATACATAGGTACCGTAGGTTAAAGGGGAAAGTTCGAGACCCCCGCAGAGGCAATCCAAGGCTGTGTCTGAATTACCTTGTGGTGTCTCGAGCTGTGGGCCTCTCTAAGGATTCCTGGAGAATGCACATTATCCACATGAGTGTTCACGCCACGTTGGGTGTTAAAATGTGACCTGCCTGAGATTGCATAGGGATTCTCAGCTTGCCAATATTAATCGTAAGTGCAGAGTTGGAAAGTGAGGATATACTTTGATCCATCACTAGTCGTAGGAGAGATTGGCCCAACAATGTCAAGTGCTACTCTCTCGAACGGTTCAGAGATTATAGGCATTGGTTTCAATGGCGCAGGATGGACACGTCCCCAGTCAGTGGTACGCTGACACACATCGCAGGAACGCACAAGCCTAGTTATTTCCCATCCCATTCCTGGCCAGAAAAAGTCAGCATGGATGCAGTCAGAGGTTTTCTTTTGGCCCATGTGACCTCCCATCACTGAACGATGACCTAATTCAAACACTGCTCGGCGATACTTTGCGGGAACGACAAACTGCAGTCGAACCTCGCCCTGGGGTGTTTGGGACTCACGGTACAGTTGTCCTCACGAAGGAACCTGGGTTGACCTCCCTGTGAATATTTAATCACATTACCCTCCAACTTCTTACGCACTCAAGCAAGTGTCGGATCAGTCTGTTGTTCTTGGACAATATCTTGACTATGAATCACATCTGGCGGCGTTGCGACGGTCAACAGGGTGACACAAAGTGGAGCCTTAGCCAAGGCTCGTGTTACTGCAACAGCCGAAGTCTGAGTAGCGTCATCTACGGTGCAACTATACTTGGCACCTGGTATGTTGCCTATTATTAGGTCAAATAAAGGTTCTGGCATGACAACTGCAACTGTCATACCAGTGTAAAATGGAGATGCCACCTGGATACGTGCCTCAGGGAACAATCTCACTGATCCATCAATAAGCTGAGCTTGGATCTGTCGACCTGTGTATTCAGGCCGAATTAGACTCCACCTGACAGAGCAACCTGAGGAACCATTGTCTCTCAGGACTTTTACAGGAAAGCCTCCCACAAACCCAGGCTGAACAAGGAAGGCACTGTTACCTGTGGGAGGGCCTGTGGAGGAAGCAGCCAGCCATTGATAAGGCTGCTGAATGAACGATGTAGCAAACATGGTGCCCTAAGAATTAGATACCTGAGGGTCGTACTCACCGTCTGGGGAGATGGAGAGTTGACCACCTGTGAAGAAGGGTTCACTGTCGCAGGGGGACTAGTGAACTGTGGGGAAGTACCTGTGCTGCTAGGGACAACACCACCGTACTGCTGTTAAGGAATGAAGGCTGCGTTTGCCTCCTGCCTCCAATACACTGGGGCTGGTGCTGAAAAGGATTGTCCTGACTGTCGATTGCGTGGCTGATACTGCTGCTGGTTAGGGTACTGCTTGTACTTCTTCCAATAGGGTTTCTGCGTATTTTGCCCCTGGTCTTTCTTCTGCGATTTGTTTGGACCGTGGCCATTATTCTGAGAACGGCCTTGATTCCGGGATTCAGAGATGGCTTCCCCAGACTTGGCAGTGTCCTTCCCGTGCCAAGTCTGTTGCTTATGAGTCTGGTACCCATACACAGTGAAGAATGCATCAGCCTTTTCCACCATTTGGCTGGCATCCCTTACCTGGCAGATTTTAAGCTGAGCAATAAGCTCAGCAGGCCATGACTTCTCTAGCTGTGTGCACAGCATGAGGTCAATTATCTCCTCTCGCGTGCGAGGGGTCTCATCTTTCTCCATTCACTCATCCAAGTACACAGTAAGCCGGTCGAGGAACTGGACAGCAGTGTCCTTTTCTTGGAGACGGCCCTCAATGAACTGACTCCTGGCGTCGTCAACTGTGAGACCGTATGCTTTGATGAGTGCAGCCTTCATCATCTCATACATGAGATTGTCTCCACGAATTCTGTGGAGAATATCGAGGGCAGGGCCCTCAAACAAGCTAAGAAACTGCAGCCGCTTAGCTGCCTCATCCAGCTGGTACAGCTGTGCCATGTCTTCAAAACGAGCTATGAATGGCTTGATTCGCTCATCTTCCTTATATGAAGGAAGCTTGGGGTTGCCAGAACATGTGCTGGGAGGGCACTCGTGGAGCTCGGGTCGCTGCACCACATATGCCTGAAGCCAAGGAGTCTCGCTTGAGCTTCAGCATCTCAAGTTCACGTTTCTCACGTGCCTCGCATTCGGCACGCTTGTGTTCGTGTTCTCTCTCATGTTGTTCTCACTTGTATTCGCGCTCTCTCTCACGTTCCTCGCGCCATTCTCACTCGTGTTCATGTTGAATTCTACACTCTTCACAGGCATCATTCTCACTTTGCTGATCATAACTATACCGTGAGAGCATATATTCTTTAATTTCCTGGGGATCGGTAAGCCCCATATCTTTGGCTTCCTGTACATATGGACTAGTAGCCATGGTGCTAACTCAACTAAGGCTGAGTGGACTAAAGACTGAGTACTGACTGCTGTTTCACAGAGAAATTCCAATAATCAAAAGTAAAGAATATAGGCACAGGCTGGTGGTGACCAGTCTTATCTCCTGTAGAGGAGGATTCACTGTCACAGGGAAACTAATGACTCATTTTATCTCTTGTGGAGGAGAATTCACTGTTGCAGGGGGACTAGTGAATTGTGACTCATTTTATCTCTTGTGGAGGAGGATTCACTGTCGCAAGGGGACTAGTGAATTGTGACTCGTTTTATCTCCTGTGGAGGAGGATTCACTGTTGCAGGGGGACTAGTGAACTGTAACTCGTTTTATCTCCTGTGGAGGAGGAGTCGCTGTCGCAGGGAGACTAGTGAATCGAGACTCGTTTTATCTCTTTAAACTGGTAGAATTCACTGTCGCAGGAGGATTAGTGAATCATGACTCGTTTTATCTCATTAAACTGGTAGGATTCACTGTTGCAGGGGGACTAGTGAATCGGGACTAGTCTTATCTAACTAAATTGGTAGGATTCACTGTCGCAGGAGGACTAGTGAATCGTGACTAGACTTATTTAACTAAATTGGTAGGATTCACTGTCACAGGGGGACTATAGTAGGACTCGCCTAAATGTGCGGCTGTGGTGTGTCCCACACCTGTGTACAGTGTTGCCACGTTTTCTATACCATTATCTCTCTCTCCCTCTCTTGGCAGGAGATGTGAGCCACCCTGAGTACTTTTGATTCTTTTATAAGTTATTTATAATTGCGCTTTCATTTGTTAATTTGTTTTTGTTATATTTAGTGATATTTATCATTTTTTGTATACGGCGACAGATGATCCATTACTGCAGTACCGCACCATGACTGATTTTCATTCATTCATTCTCTTTCCCCTTCCTCCATATCTCTCTCAGCCTGACAATGCCTCCACCACCACCACCCCCGTCATGCCGACAATGCATTCAACCTTGCCCCTCTCCTGCCTGCTTCTCTCTCTCTCTCTCTTTTATTGCAAGAGACATTTTGGATTATTCCTCGCCCTTAAAATTACGGTAAAACCAGTAAATGTGAGCATTTTTCCCTAGCAACACCTGTACAAGCTATGCTTGGGTCTATGGAGGTACTTACTTTACCTTAGGCCAGACTGGGTGTGTCAGTGTTGCCACTCACAAGAATTATATGAATTATTTCATTTACTTTGGATATTGGCATATTTCGTCTTTTTTCAGGCTCATTATCTTATATCTATAACTGTGATATTATTACCCACCCTAAAACTATGCTAAAAAACATTAAAAGTGACTACAATTTCTTTTAGCAACACTGTGCAATATGTATGCCATATTTCTGTGTTACTGTATAAATATTTTAAGCATAATAAGATTACTGTTGATTCTTCCATCTAAATACACAAGTGTAAGTTTTATTCATCTGAATTTATCGTATTTGTGATGCCTTGTACATAAATAGCTTCCGTTTCACATCGCAAGTTTGGGGAAACGTGGCACCATTGTACACAGGTGCGGGCCACACCACAGCCGCATATTTAGGCGAGTCCTACTATAGTGAATCATGACTAATCTTATCTAGTTAAACTGGTAGGATTCACTGTCGCAGGGGGACTAGTGAATTGTGACTAGTGACCATAGCCTTTAATGATAACAAATACCTAGGTGTGAGTGAGTGAGTATTAGTTCATTAATAACTTTAGAGCTTGGAGTTAATATCCTGGAATGAGGTCACCAGATGTCACGGGGGATGTAAAATTTATAGAATAAAGGTTGATATTAATAAAATGTAAACACAAAAAACTGACTTGTGAAATCAAGTAGTAAGTTTTACTTATGCTGGTTTACTTCACCAATTCTCTAAAGACGAGAATTTTATAAACTTTCTCAACAGTACACAGCAGAGACTATCCACTCACAAATGCTGTATCATTAGTACTGTCAGCCTCTGAGAAAGTGTGATCTTTACCCCCTGACAATCAATAATTAATAATAATAATGAACAAGTTCTTGCTGATGCTTAACTCCTGGCTGGCACAACAGATTTAAGTTTTGATACAAAAGAACTGGCCTAAATACCAGTTGTATTTACCTAATTGTATTTACCTAATTGTGATATACAGGAAATGAGCTACACTCATGGGGTCCCGTCTCTGTTTCTCAATAAGTCAAATTTAGCTTTAAATGCATTCAAGTTTTTAGACTGGATGATCTCTTTGTCTAGGCTATTCCACAGGTCTATACATCTATAAGGAAAACTATATTTCTTGATATCCTTCAAGCAGCTTGGCTTCTTCAGTTTCATTCCGTGTCCTCTTGTTGCTCTCTTATCCCATAAAAACAGATCTTCTTTGTCAAATTTATCTACTCCCATCATGGTCCTGAACACTGCAATCATGTCGCCTCTCTTTCTCCTTTCTTCTAAGGAAGGCAAATCCAGCTTTTCCAGCCTCTCTCTGTACGACAGATCTGCCAGACTGGGGACCATTTTGGTTGCTGTTCTTTGTAGTCTCTCAATCTTGTTTATATCTTTCTTTTTCTGTGGGGACCACACTACCACTGCATATTCTAACCTGGGGCGAATCATGGCCACTATCAATTTTTTTCATCATCTCCTCATCCATATAATGAAAAGCTACTCTTATATTAGTCAGGAGTTTATACGTCTCTCTAACTGCCTTGGTAATGTGTTTTTCAGGTGGCAAACTATCCTGGACCAGCACTCCCAAATCTCTCTCTTCTCTCGCTTTTGTGATTGGTTCGTTACCCATCAAATAATTCAATGATGGCCTCTTTGTACTTTTACCCATTTCCTATATTTTACATTTCTTTGCATTAAATTTCATTTCCTACATTCGGCTCCAATCATGTATCCTATCCAGATCCTCCTGCAGCATTTTACAATCCTCCTCAACCTCTACCTTCCTCAAGATCTTTGCTTCTTCAGCAAACAGACTTGCATTACTATTCACTCCATCTACCAAATCATTTACATAAATCAGGAACATTACTGGTGCCAACACTGAGCCCTGTGGGACTCCACTTGTTACTTCCCTCCATCCAGACATCCTATGCTTTATTACTGTCCTCATTTGTCTGTTTCTCAAAAAGTCTCTCATCCATTCCAGGAGGTTCCCCTTCAGTCCTCCTATATGCTCTAGTTTCCACATTAGTCTCTTATGGGGTACCTTGTCAAAGGCCTTCTCCAAATCTAAAATACACACAATCCACCCAACCATCTCTCTCCTGTACCACGTCAATCGCTCTTGAGTAAAAGCTCAATAAGTTGGAAACACATGACCTTCCACTTGTAAATCCAAACTGGCTATCAGTCAAAATATTCATCTCTTCCAGATATTTTATCCATCTATCATTCAAAATTCTTTCACACAATTTTGCGACCATGCTGGTTAGGGACACCGGTCTATAATTCAGGGGTTCTTCCCTGTTTCCTCCCTTATAAATTGGTACCACATTTGCCCTCTTCCATCCTCGAGGCACTTTCCTCTCTTTCAGAGAACACATAATTAAACTGTGAATCTTATCCGCCAGTTGTTTTCTGCATTCCTTCAGTACCCAATTAGAGATTCCATCTGGTCCTAAGGCTTTCCTTACAACTTGAATTTCCAGTAATTTATACACTTCCTGTACTTCCACTTTTATATCTTTTATCACTACATTTCTAGTCACTCCCTCCCCTTCCACAAACTCCTTTTCAATAGTGAAAACTGATTGGACACTATCTATCTATCTATTGCTAGATGCCTCAGTCCTGTTTGGGGTGGCCACAAACAAATCACCTCCACGTCGCCATGTCCCCTGCCATTTCACTGCCCTGCTCCCAACTCACACCCCCCTCTCTCATATACCACTCCACCTCATCCCTCCATCTCATCCTCGGCCTCCCCCTCCCTCTTCCCCCCCCCCCGACCTCACTCACATACACTCTCTTCGTCAGTCTTTCACCCTCCATCCTCTCTACATGGCCAAACCACCTCAGTGTGTTCCTCATAACGCTCCTATCACATCCACATCCACATCACAACGCTCCTTTATATCCTCATTCGTCAGCCTGTCTCTCCTTGTGACTCCACAGGCTCCTCTTTAATAACTCATTTCCACTGCTCTCACTCTTGACTTGTGTCCTTCCAACAATGTCCAAGCTTCACTTCCGTACGTTAGAGTTGGTATCACAATACTGTCATGGAGTAACTTTTTCACTTCCATGCTCATTTCCCTGTATCTTATCACTGCTTTCAAAGAACCAGCAACCTTTCTTCCCTGCTGTACCCTTTCCAGCACTTCACCTTCCAAACCTCCATCCTTACTCATCACACTACCCAAGTACTTAAACGTACTCACATATTCCAGTTCCTCACCATCCAACCTCACTGTACATTCACTGACTTCACCTCTCTCAAAGACCATCACTTTACTCTTCCGTACATTCACCTTTAGATTCCGTTTCTTACACACTCTCCCAAACTCATCCACCAAGCCTTGCAGCTCCCCTTCGTCTTCACTCAACAACACAGTATCATCTGCAAACAACAGTACAGGGAGTTTCCAAACACTATCCTCTCTCACCAGGGCCACTCCAACATCCACTACCCTACCTTGTACCTCTTTTATTATCCCATCCATGTACAGATTGAACAACCATGGAGACATGACACATCCCTGTTTCAACCCAACCTTCAAAGAGAAAAATTCACTTAGTTCACCATCCACACGCACTGCAGCCTTCGCACCATCGTACATACTCTTCACAGCATTCAACAACTTCCTATCTACTCCATATATTCTTAACACTTTCCACAATCCTTGTCTATCCACCCTGTCATATGCTTTCTCCATATCCATGAAAGCCACATACAACTTCTTTCCCTTGTCTAGAAACTTTTCCACTAAAGATCTAAGAATGAATATCTGATCTACACAACCTCTTCCTTCCTAAAGCCTCCCTGTTCTTCTCCAACTAATTCCTCTGTTCTTTCTCTAGCTCTGTCAATAAGTATCCTACCATACACTTTTCCTATTATACTAAGAAGACAAATGCCCCTATGAGAATAATTATACCTGACTTCCAATCCTCCGGGACTCTACCTTCCTCCCAGGCCAATCTGCACATCTTCCACATCCATTCTACTACTATCTCTCCCCCATGCTTCAGCATTTCACCACACACTCCATCAATTCCTGGGCATTTCCCCAATTTAACTTTCTTCATTGCTTCCACAACTTCTATCCTACTGATTTCTTCCTGTCTTCTCACCTCCCCCCTTCTCCCAGCCATTTCCCAGCCACTTATACTCGCATTACTTCCATCCCGTATGTTCAACAATTCCTTAAAGTGTTCTCTCCATCTGCTCACTTTTTCTCCTTTCTCCACTAGTAATCTACCATTTTTATCTTTCAATCCCCTGCTAACCTCACTTCCACCCTGTCTTACTCTCTTCACCTCTTTCCAGAACATTTTCTTACAGTCCTTCTACTTTACACTCAAATTCCTTCTAAATTCCTCATCCACTCTCTTCTTACTCTCTCTTACTAATCTTTTCACCTCTCTCTTTCTTTCTACATATAACTCTCTCTTCCGCCTCTCAACTTCTTCCATGCCCCTATTTCTCATCCATTCATTGTATGCTTCCTTCTTTTGTGCCACAGCCTGTCTCACCTCTTCAGTCCACCATGCTGTTCCTTGCACCCCCCTCCGTCTTCTCTTCCTCCCACACACCACATCACATGCTGCATACATTTCTTCTGTAAATATCCTGCACACACCTTCCACGTCCCCCATCTGCTCCAATTCATATTTGACCAATCGTTCCTCCACTTCTCCCTTATACTCTGCCTTTTTCTCACCCTTGTAACCTTTCACTCTCCTTGCAACTACTCCTTCCTCTCGTCTTTCCCTTCTTCTATTCCTCCATCTTACTTGGATCCTAATTCTGGCCACCACCAAGTAGTGGTCAGAAAGTCCACTCCCCCAACTTCTATCAGCTCTTGCATCCATTACACATCTTCGCATCCTTTCATCCACACACACATAATCAATCATTGCCTTCCTTTCATTCAGTTCACCACCCACCCTTCTCATCACTCGCCATGTATACCTGTGGATCATTTTATGCCTGAAGAGGGTATTGGCTATCACCAACCCCCTCCCAGCACAGATGTCCACTAACGCACTCCCATTCTCATCTATCTCAGCAGGCACACCCCACTCACCAACTATTCCATCCACCTTCACATTCCCTACTTTACCATTCATATCACCGATCAAAAACACTCTCTCATTCCTTCCAAACTTTTCCATGCACACTTCCACATTTGTCCAGAACTCTTCTCTCACTCTGCTAGCACGATCTTGCGTTGGCGCATACACACACACAATCGCCCACATTTGTATTCCAACTTTCAACTTTACCCACACAATCCTTGACCCAACTGATCCATACTGTCTTATGCTCTTCTTCCATCTTTTACTCACAACTATACAAACTCCTTCCTTTGCCCTCTCATTCTCACCTACTCCTGCACATATACCCCATCCATACTCCCATTCTCTCACACTTTCTCCTCTCCATTTTGTTTCAGTTATTCCACATACATCCACTTTCACACCCTCAAGCACCTGGACAATCTCTCTCTCTTTCACCTCATCATTCGCTTCTCTTACATTCCATGTAGCCATTACCAAGTCCTTTGTCCGGTCCTGGGTCGTCATCGTTAGGTCAGTCCTTGTCCGAGGCTTCTTGTTTGTTTTTTTAGTTAGCTGTTTTCCGGGGAGGGGCACTAACCCTCCGCCAACCCTTTTAGTCGCCTTTTACGACAAGCAGGGATATTGGGGGAGTATTCTTGAAAAAAAAACTACCCCCAGGGGGGATATCTTTATAGACCTCTCCTTCTACTTTCAGTTTGGTGATTCCTTCCTTTTGTTTCAGTTTGCCATTGACAAATCTATAAAACAGTTTGGGTTCATCCTTACATTTATCTATTATACCTTTTTCAAAATTCCTTTCTTCCTCTCTACTTATTCTTGTGTATTCATTTCTAGATCTTTTATATTCCTCCTTTGCTCTGTTGCTACTTCTCTTTCTCCAGTTGTTCCACGCCATGTCTCTCTCTTTTTTTGCTATCATACATCTTTTATTAAACCATTCCTTTTTCCTGTTTCCTTTCCCCCTTACTCTTGGCACAAATTTTTTTATTCCCGAAATATAGAGGCCTAGAAAAATATCCCATTTCCTCTGTATCTCTCTTGTTTCTCTGAATTTTCTCCAATCTGCATTTTCAAAAAATTTTCTCAATCCTGTAAAGTTTGCTTTCCCAAAGTTGTATCTTCCCTGCCTATAAAGCTCGTCTCTTGGCTCCATGTTCCCTGTTATCACCTGGAACTCAACGACCACATGATCACTTTTTCCAATAGGGCACAGATATTTCAAGGACTCTATTACATCGGGTTCTTTGGTAAACAGTAAGTCTAGTCTTGCTGGTGTGTCCTTACCTCAGAACCGTGTCTCTTCTTTGACCCATTGCAACATCACATTGTTCATTGTTATATTTAATAATACAGTGTCCCACGAATCTTCGCTGCCTCCTGAGTCCCATTCCTCCCAGTTCACCTCTTTACAATTGAAGTCACCCATTAAAATTATATTGTTGCTTTTCTCAATCATTTTCTGTAAATAACTAGCCATGTCTGACAACATTTCCTGGTATTCATCATCACTCCATGCTCTTGTCTTAGGGGGAACATACACTACTGCCATGTTTCTCTTGCTATTCTCTCCAGTTCCTAATTTCATCTTTATCACTTCGATCCTGCCTTCTCCCATTTCCACAATATCTACACATATGTTGTTCTTCACTGCTATCATCACTCCTCCTCCCGTTTTTTCTTTTCTGTCTCTTCTCCACACTTTGTATTTACCATCACCCATATGAACATCAATATCTTCTCTTAATTTGGTCTCTACAAAGCACATAACATCAGGTTCATGTACCCTCAAAAAATCGTTGATTTCTAGTCTTGCTGATATTAAACCATCAACATTAGTATATGCCACCTTCACATTATTTATACCTTCTTTTCTCCTTCTCTCCATCGGTACCACTTTCTTAATTTCTGATCCATGACTCTCCAATAAAACACTGTCTTCTCTTCCTCCGTTCATTGTTCGTTTTTTACCTTTGCTTTCTTTACTAACTCCTTTATATTAGCTCTTTCTTCCTTATTTGCATCTCTCCTTATCCAAACATCTTTGAACCCGTCCTTGTCTGATAATTTCCATGTTCTACTGATAATTTCGTTTACTGTTGCCTGAGACTTAAACTTTACCTTCAACGCCCTTGCCCCTCCTTCCTCATACTTTCCTAACCTAAACACCTCTTCAATCTCTTCTTGAGCTTTGTTGTTTTCCTCCATGACTACGGATATTATTTCTTTAACTTTACTCAGTTCTTCTTTTTCTCTTACTGATCTTATTGTCATACGTTTTTCATTAACTCCGGAAACTATTACACAATTTTTCTTATCTGCTACATCCCTAACTAAAGATTCTCTACTTCTCAGCACCCTAACCACTTCTCCCTCCACCATTTCCTTGCTTTGTTGTTCTATAATCTCTTTCAAATTTACATTTCCCTCTTCCTGAATTTTCTTCCACCACTTATGTTGCTCCTTGATTTCTTTAATGTGCTCGTCCTGTATTCTTGATTTGGATTCATACTCATCTAGTTTGCTTTTCATCCTGTCTCTTTCCTCTTTGAACCTCTTATTCTCCCTCTTAAGCTGTTTTATTTCATTTGAGGCTGATTCATTGCTCACTTTTATTTCAGTAACTTCTTTTTCTTGTTCGTCACTACATGTACAAATTTTTACCAGTTTATTTCTCAGACTTTTGATCTCGTTTTCCTGCTCTATAGTCTGTTCCTGTAACTCTTTAATTACTGCCCATATCTTTTTAATCTCCTGGACATTCCTCTCTGCTGTTTTCTCCACACCTGCTATTCTTGTTTGGTTCAAGTTAATACTTCCATCTGCCACATCCTCTTCAGGAAAGCCCTCAAAGTGTCTCTTGCCGATTGTAAACAATGCACCGTCCCCCTCCGCCATGAATCAACCATATGGAGACTCTATTTTCACTGTATCTTGTTCTTTTTATGACCGAAACCACGTTTTTTTTTTTTTAACTACTGTCCGACGGGACCACCACTCACGCACTCATTAACATAATCACAAATAGGCTGGTCTTCTTTTCATCGCTGATTCAGCGATTATATCCCCTCAATCCAGGAGAGCTCCGTCTCTGTCGGATCGAGAAGTTTGTGCTAACTGGGAGTAGCAAACTAAATTAAGCTCAATATGGAGAAATGAAACACCATTAATACATTACATTAACCCCCAACCGCCGGCTGACGTGTATAGCAGTCACGATTGTGGGCGCGGAGCAACGCCGGTTGACGTGTATAGCCGCAAGCATCTACCCTTCACCCTTTGAATTTTAACTTATCATTACTCATCGATGGGACCACCTGGGGACGTGGATACTTTCATTTGAAAGAGGAAGAGTTGGTGATTCTTATGTATCTTTAATTTTTTCTCTAGCTGTTATAATTTGGTAGATATTAGGGTTTTAAGTAGGGGTATTTTTTTTTCCATCATGGATATATCCCGTAGGGAGGAGTTTGCAATATCAGAAAACCCCCGGTGTGCAGGGGTTAAGCTCAAAGAAAAGAACTGTATATTTATTAATTACAATGAAATAAATTTACATTACATGAATCTCAAAAATGAATTTAAGAGGGGAATTCACTGTCACAAGGGGACTAGTGAATTCAAATAACAAAGGAAATACACTCACTCACTCATTCAAAAGCTAATCAGACTTACGGCTAAGAAAACGAATGAAAATACTGGTCAGTGAAGGGAACGGAGCTGAAGCTACACAAGACTGGGCATTTCTGTTAGGGCAGGCAGCTGCTCGTTGGCTCTGCTCACTGCAATCGCTCACCAAACTCGGCAGGGAAGTACGGGGAATTGTTGCACTCTGCAGACTGTAGCCATTAGGGGGGGCCTCTTCTCTCAGCACTGGGACGACGATCCTACTCCCGAGGTTGCTCGACACTGACTGACTCATGTAAGCAATCTGGGCACGGCCCAAATCAACAGCCGAAAGGCAATGTGAAAACAACAATTACACAAAAATTTTCGCTCAGTGAAACACACTGTCTATACAGAAAGACAGTCACTTATGAAAACAATGACAAGGTTTATGAAAACTCATTACGATCTGAGTGCAAATGCGAGGCAGTTAACAGTCTGAGAGAAAATTAATGCATTTCAGTGAAATTCAGACGTTCCCTTATACAATACCAATGCAATGTCGCAAATTAATTCGTGACACCCGAGAACTTTGGCTGGCCAGCTGACATGTTCAAACATTCGGTATCGTGGCCACTGGGCTCGAGCTGTGAGCCGGAAATAGGCCGTAACCCAAAACCAGAGCTAAAATGTCCATCCACCACTGTACTGAGTACAGTAGTAAAAGTCTCGTGCTGCCCTGATCACTCCCAACAAACCTCAAGCACCCGAGTAATATGACTGTAACCCACAAGCAGTGTCAAAACATCCACATGCATCCCCACTGAATGTTCAAAGTCACGCAGCCACCAGGCTGTCTTTCCCAACTGTCACCATGCACCAAACACACACCACAGGCCACGAGTACATGTTCAGTGACATTGGCCGTCCACCTCTCTACTGATCGTCCAAAGTTGTCCAATCACCGGGAGTTTTGTTTCCGAATGACCACCAAGCGTCTAACAGACCACAAACCACAAGTAAATGTATGGTAAAAGTGCCCGCCCGCCCCATGACAGAAGGGTGAAAATCCTGTCAACAGCCTTGCTTCTTCCCCCCCTCCCATTCCTCCTCCATTCCCTCCTGGCTCCCCCCTCACTCTCTCCCTTCCTTCGCTCTGACAGCACTGACTCACGAGTCTTTAAAGTTTTTTGCGATTTGTTCAAATACTATTGGTCGTATCGAAATTCTAAAGTGACCACATAAAAGCTCATGAAATTTTGCATCTAGACATATGCTTAACTCTCAGAAGGTGCTGGTAAAATTTTGCGCTAGGACGGTGGGGAATTATATGATGGTAACTTACACTTACACTCTGTACTCTTACTCATCACTTTTCTGTATTTTTATTAGCTTATCTTGCAGTACAAACACCAGCGAAGATTATGGTATACCATTTATACCAACTTAACCAATTTCCAGTGGCATATTTGGCCGTGGAATTTTTTTGTGGCCCGGGAGCAGTTATCACTGATGTTGGATCATTGATTTTCCAACTGTCCTGAGTTTTTTTTGTGGACGTTTCTTGTTTATGCGTTGTTTCCTTGGTGTTTTGCATTAATATGGATAATCCTATGTGTTTTGATGTCTAAATATGGCAGATTGACCTGAAAGCAGTGCCAAAATTAAGAGGGGTTCTGTACAGTCAAGCCTCGGTAACTCAGTCCGAGTTAGGCAATTGTCCTACCTACATGGGTTTGTACTCTAAATCCACATAAATCATCACATTTTCATGCACACAAGTATTAAGGCTGATTAGTGAAGTCGGTGATTAGTGAGTTAGGCAATTATGGTGTTCCACTGTAGTAATAAAGTAGGCAAACAAAGAATACGGTGAGGATAGTAAGAGAATAAAAAGTAAAGGATAAGGTGAGGATTCCAGTAAGTTGGTGGTTTTTGGAATGGATTTTCCTTAACAGAATTATGCTAGTGTTAATGGAAATTTCCTTTAAACAGGTCAAATATATACTGGAAAAAAAAAGTGTATTTTCTGTATTTTTTTTTTTTTTTTCCTTTTTTCTAGGAAGAAATAGCTAATTAGTGGAGTCGTTACTTATAACTTTGGAAGTTATGGGGTTCTACTGTGTATTTATGACAATTGTGCAAAGGAAAATTTTTTATGTCATTACGTATTGTAACTCTTAATTTTTCGTATGCCTGCTTGTGACCCTCCCGTCCGACCTATACGGGGATCCGAGTTATGAGTGTCTGACTTACCATGGCTTGACTGTACATACTGTAGTGTATAAGTATGGTGTTTTTTGGTTTTCAATGTTTTTTTTTTTTCATGGTTTTCTTGATGTTTAGCATTACTTTGGATATTCCTATGTGTGTTTTGATGTATATATATGGCAGACTGACCTGAAAATAGTGCCAAAATTAAGAGAGGTACTGTACATACAGTACTGCAAAGGTACGGTGTTTTGGTTTTCAATGTTTTTTTTTTTTCATGGTTTTCTTGGTGTTTAGCATTACTTTGGATATTCTTATGTGTATTCTGATGTCTAAATATGGCTGATTGACCTGAAAACAGTGCCAAAATCAGGAGGTGTACTGTACATACAGTAGAGTATATGCAGGGTGTTTTTTGGTTTTCAATGTTTTTTTTTGCATGGTTTTCTTGGAGTTAAAAATTATTTTCAATATTCCTATATGTGCTTCAATGTCTAAATATGCCAGAATGACCGGAAAACACTGCCAGAATAGGAGGGGTACTGTACATAAGCTAGTGTATAGGAAGGGTGTTTTGGGGTTTTCAGTGTTTTTTTTTTTTGCATGGTTTTCTTGGTCAGGACCAACTTGCCTAGCCCTGGGCTCCTACAATTCCAATGAGGCACTACAGGATTGGATGATGGATGGATGGATGGTTTTCTTGGTGTTAGAAATTATTTTCAATATTCCTATGTGTGTTTTCATATCTAAATATGCCTGAATGACCAGAAAATACTGCCAGAGTAAGCAAAGGTACTGTACAAATTGGTTAGGTATAGGTTGGAGATTGGGTACAGGTAAGGTCTGGGTATGGTAGGGGGATGTTGCTCATTATCCAGATACTGCCACTACCTGGACAAGCCTTTTGCTCTATTACGTTGGATAATTGAGGGATTACTGTATTTTTTTTTTTTTTCAATCAACCGTTGCAGTCATTAAGTAACAATTAACTTTCTGTGTTGCTTATGTACCAAAATTACATACAGGTATACCCCGGTTTAACAGTGCAATTGGTTAGGTAACAACCCGTCATTAGGTGGGGTATCGTATATCGGGGTAGATTTAACATGAAAAGTAATGGGATGCGTTTTTGAGCCTTGGGTTTCCCCCCCAACCAAGTCCAAAATCCACCCAAATGGGCCAAAAAGCAAGTTTAAAGCCAATCTAAATGGACTAACAGCTGTAAAAGAAGCTAACCTAAGTCTAACACCTGTAAATAACTCACTAAAACCAACAAATAAAATGTGAAAATTGTCAAAAATAAGTCTCGAAAAAATCAAGCTTAGGAAACTGTACCCCAAAATGACAATGTTCAACCTATAAGTAAAACATTAATATCTATCTATGTATATACCTAGGCTGCTTCCCTCAAGGAAAGGGAGGTAGCCGAGACAGGACGACCCACACTCCATTTATACATCCATTCAAACACATTCATTCGAATGTTTATTAACCTAAACACACAATTTTGGTCTAAAATGTCATCGAAATTGGTTAACAAAAACTAAAAACCTATTGTTAAACTGGGGTTTGGTCATCATTAGGTGGGGTATGGTGGTACTGTATTTCTACCCCCATCATTAAGCCGGGGTATCACATCGAGGTACTCCTGTACCTTGATATGGAGAGTTTGTCATAATATTGGTAGAATCTCTGTGCCAGTTTGATAAAGAATTACCACTATCTTCAAACAATTTCATTCAACTTAGGAAAGATTTTTCTAACTGAAAAGGCTATATTATACTATTTTCGTTAGCCCTGCAATAAGAGATGTCTTTCCACAGCAGAATAAAACTGTCTAGAAGTAGCAAGAATATAGAATATAATGTGTGTTTGAGTAATTACCTGTGTTAGAGGTTACATTAACATCCATGCCATGTGTTTTTACAAGAGTGTAGACCACCTCAGCCTGTCCTGCCTCAGCTGAAAGATGCAACACAGTTCGTCCAAATCGGTCTCGATGGCGCAGACTGGCCCCGGCATCCAGGAGTAGACAAGCTGTGTGGAGGTGACCACTGCGCAGAGCTTCCATCAGTGGGGTGTTGCCACATGCATCACCACAGTCATACACCCCAAATGCATCAACCAGCAAATGCACCACTGATGTGTGACCATGTAAGGCTGTGAAAGAATACATTAAATCCTCATTATATGCCAGTCATGTGCTTAGGGGTGCACTAGAGATGTGATTTTGCTATCCAGCTGAATTACAGATAAGCTGGATTACGAGCAAATCATGAAGCTAGACATCTGGCTAGACAGCAGATACTGTAACAGAAAGCATATTACTTTCAGTTTACTACTGTCTCCTTGGATTATGCAATATACCAGCACTTCTGTGTACAACTACCATACCTACGTTGTTTTTATGACTCATTTATTATGCATGTATTATAACACAGATTCACTGCTGTATCAAACATTATAACAACGGAAACATCAACATAATAGTACAGCTAGTTAAACACTACATGTTAGGCTACTAGGCAGGGTGATAAATAAGGTAGTATGGGAGTTTTGTTTACTTTTGTTTTTGAAGGCTCCAACATGCTTGCATGCGTCAGCCATGGTCACCTAATGGCGGCTGTTCATGCTGCTTGATCTCTGGCAGCTTCCCTATTCAGTCTCTTATCTCTGAGGTCACACTCAGTGACTTCATCCCAGGTCTTTTTTTGGTCTACCTCTTGCAACCCTACCCCTAACTAACACTTCTCATTTTCTGCACCCAATTATCATCCCCCATCCTCTCCACATGCCCAAACCATCTCAATCTACCTCTCTTCATCACAATACCAATACACTCCAGTCCCATCCTCCCCGGCAACTTTTCCATTGTAAACCAACTCCCCCCCCCCCAGGCCTCACACTCAGGGATGCATTGCACATTCACCTAATCATTGTCATTTCTGTATGACTGAGCCTGCAAATATCTTCCTCCTTTATTGCCAAGGACTCACAACCATACAGCATTACATTCCTAACACATGCTGCGTACATAGATCCCTTGGCATGGAGGGAGAGCTCTCTCAGTGTAAGGAGAGGCAACAGCTCTCTGAAATTCTTCCAACCACTCCTCGCTCTAACCAGAGAGCTAGCTCCAGCCCCATCTCCAGCCAAATAACATGTCTCCCAAATTCAAGAGATTCATCAGTAAGTTCAATCCTTTCACACCTGACAGTCCCAATCTGCTCTCCTCGACATACCGCACACATGAAATCAACATTATCTTGCAGTCTACCTCTAATACCAACACATCTCTTATGCACTCACTTATCACAGACACTGCACATGATGGAATTGATTCCCACACCCTAGTGGCAAACTGCAGCATGGCCACTCTCTTTCTTCTCTGACAGTACTGCCATCAGCCCTAGATACCATCACTTTTGTTTTATCTGCATTTTCTCTTAAGACCTTGTGCCCCATACCATCTCTTCACTCCCTAAATCTTTCCTCAATTTCCCTTTCATTCACTACAATTAACACCAGATTATCAGCATACAACATCTCCCACGGGAGTCCATTTCTGAAGTCACGTGAGAGGGCTTCAGTACCATGATTAACAACAAGGGGCTCAAAACTGACCCCTGGTACACACCAACATTCACGTAAAACTCCTCACACAAATCTCCATTCACCCTTACCGGGGTGAGAGCACCCACGCACATGGCCATTACCAACCTAACCAGCCACTCCTCAATCCCAAGCTTTGTCATTGTCCACTTCACCACCTTTCTAGGGACTCTGTCAAAGGCCTCCAAATCAACAAAAACAAAGTACAGTTCCCTTTTTTTTCCTGTATATTTTTCCTGAAGCTGCTGAACAATGAATATGGTATCAGTGGTCCCTTTCCCTTGCATAAACCAAAACTGCATCTAATCAATATTCACTCTTTCTCTAAACATATCTTCTAGAATTCTCTCCATTTCCTTCATTATCTGGTCATAAAGTGTTATGCCTCTATAATCTCCTCTTTCCAGGCCGTTGCCCTTCCCCTTGTACAGTACATCATTACAATTACACTCTTCAGCCAATCATCTGAGACACCACACTCATGTATAATGGTATTTATCTGGTCAGTGACTAGCCTCACTCCTATAACTGAAGCTTTCAATATTTCAGCAGTCAACCCAGACACACCTGCTGCCTTCCTTACCTGCATCCTGTTTATTGCCCCATTCACAACAGCAGCATCAATCAAAGCCAAGGGCCAAACACTGGATCTGCAGGTTCCAAACCTTCCCTGTCCCAGTCACATTCCTCCTTCAACAACGGTGTAATGCTCTCTCCATGCGTCTTTAATATCCCCACTGTCCACCACAACCCTTCTTTCATCATTCTTCACACACAGCTCACTTAGGAAAACCCTATTCTCCCTCCTCATCTGATTTGCCACCTTATATAACATATTCTTCCTTTCCACACAATTTAGGTTATCAAGCAAAAGTCTCTGTGACTCAGGCTTCACCCTGTAAACCTCTATTATAGCCCTGTGCTTGGCAGCCAAGTATTCCTCCCTGTTACCATCCTTCTTCCATTCCAGAAAAGCCTTCCTTTCTCCTTAACATCAGCTTCTAAACCCTCATCCCACCACCAAGTTACTTTACGTCTTGGTGGGCCTCTAGTCCATCCACATACACCCATACCCCACTACACGGCAAAACGATAACTGCAACTTTGCTAGACTGAACACAAGGAATAGGGGAACAGTCCCAATGTCCAAACAATTTGAATGGTCATCACCTTGCTAGTCCAACACCCCACCTCTCCCTCGGTTTGAAATGAGGCTCTCCTGGTCCTCCCTTCCTCTCTCTCCATCCCCTCTCTTCTCCCCCTCCCCCCAGTCCCTCCTCCATCCCCCAACACACTCAGCACTGCCAGGCATGTCTCCCTCCCTGTCCCCCTGCCATCCCTAACCCCTGGTTGTCTCCCTCTCCATCCCCCCACCCTCCCAACCCTTGCTTGGCTCCCATGTGTGTGTGTGTGTGTGTGTGTGTGTGTGTGTGTGTGTGTGTGTGTTCTTACCTAATTCTTACCTAATTCTTCTTACCTAATTGTATCTTTACAGAAATGAGTCAAGCTCGTACTGTCCCGTGTCTTAAACTATATTTATCGTACATATCCTTAAATTTGTGAATTGTTTTGGCACACACTATTTCATTCGATAGTGCATTCCACTGATCAATTGCTCTGTTTGGGAAACTGAATTTCCTTACGTCTTTATCACCTCTCTTCTTATGCAGTTTTTTGCAGTGTCCTCTTGCTGATGCTTCTCCATATGTTAAGTAATCATTTATGTCTATTTTCTCCTTTCCTGATATGCACTTATATAGCATTATCATATCACCTCTTTTCCTTCTCTCCTGTAGTGTTGGTAGATTCAGTTTATTTAGTCTTTCTTCGTGGCTTAGGTCCCTTAAGCTTGGTATCCATCTTGTAGCGGCCCTTTGAACTTTTTCAATCTTGTCTATGTGCTTTTTGAGATGAAGACTCCAGACTACTGATGCATATTCCAGGGTTGGTCTAATGAATGATGTTATTATCCTTCTTAGCATGTCTTCATTTATGTATGTGAATGCTATTCTCATATTTGCAAGCAGTGTATACATGTTCCGTACCTTCTCGCTGATGTGGTCAGCCGGAGATAGTCTGTTATTGATAATCACACCTAGGTCTTTCTCTCTTTCTGACGTGTATAGGGTTTTATTTGCTAACTTATAATCCCAATCAGGTCTTTTTCCACTTTTACTAACCTTGATTACACGACACTTGTCCACATTGAATTCCATTTGCCATGTACTACTCCATTCATGAAGTTTATTTAATTCTTCTTGTAGCTCTTTACAAGAGTCTGTGTTAGTAATTCTCCTTTGTATTTTTGCATCATCTGCAAACATATTCAGATAGCTCTCATTTCCAGTGTTACTGTTTATATCATTTATATACACTAAAAACATGACTGGTGCCAGCACTGAACCCTGTGTTACTCCACTAGTCACTTCTTTCCATGATGAGTAGTTTCCTCTTAGTACTGTACTGTTCTCATTTCTCTTTTTATGAGAAAGTCTTGCATCCAACAAAACAGTTTGCCTCGAATTCCTCCTTGATGGTATAGTTTCCATAAAAGTCTTTGGTGTGGTACTGTGTCAAAAGCTTTCTTGAAATCTAAATAGATACTGTCCACCCATCCTTCCCTTTCCTGTATTGTGTTTGTTACTCTGTCATAGTAGCTCAACAAATTAGTAACACATGATTTTCCTTTTCTGAAACCAAACTGTCTTTCTGTTATCATACTGTGTTCTTCTAGATGATTTACCCAAGCTTTTCTTATAAGTTTTTCTAATACCTTGCTTACAACACTGGTCAGTGATACTGGTTGGTAGTTGAGTGGATTTTGTCTATTTCCTTTCTTGAATAAGGGGACAATATTTGCTTTTTTCCAAATATCAGGTAGTTTACCTTGACTCAAGGATTTCTTGAAAATTAAAAATAATGGTTTACTTAACTCCTTTGCACATTCTCATAGTACCCAACATGAAATTTCATCAGGACCACTTGCTTTTCCTCTGTCTAATCTACTTAACTCCTCCTCTATTACTTTTTCTGCTATTTGTATATCTGGTAGTATGTGTGGACATGCATGTTCCACATAGTCCCTCTCAAAATTTTTTTCTTCTGTAAAAACTAATTGGAAATTCTTATTTAGTGCTTCACAAATATCTTTCTCTTGTGTATAAGTGATTCCCTCATCCGTAATTGATTGTATTATATCTTTTACTTTGGTTTTGCTTCTGATATAGCTGTAAAACAGCTTTGGTTGATCACTACTTTTATTTATTATATCCTCCTCAAACTGTTTTTTGGGCTTCCCTCCTTATTCTTGTATAATCGTTTCTTGCCTGTTTGTAATTATTATACGCCCTTTCACTATTATGTCTTCTGTATCTGTTCCACAACAAATCTCTTCTTTCTTGTGATTTTAACATTCTGTATTGAACCATTTCTGTATTTTCTTATCTGCTTCTTTGTGCTGTGGGATGTACTTCTGGACTCCTATTTCATAAAATTCACAGAATTTTTTATGTACATCATTTAAATCTTGTCCTCTAAGCTCAGTGAGTGAGTGGGTGAGTGAGTGGGTGAGACTGGTGAGTGCTTTTTTTTTCTTTTTTAATGCAAAGAAGAAGGAACCAAAGGCCAGAAGCCTGTAAACCATTCCTTTCAAGAAAAAACAAAAACAATACAACAGAGAGCCAAATTCAAGATTCATTCATTTTGAGATGCCTGGACACACTGCATTTGAAAGACTAGAGATCATAGGAAGTAAGAAATACAGACAGAAGCAAACAGTTCCAGAGTTGACCTGTTAACATAAATGAAGGACTGGGAGTAACGGTTAACTCTTGCATTAGAGAGTTGGACAGAAAAAGGATACGAGTTTGTTGCTGGACAGGTGCTGCGTGCCCATCACAGAGGTGAAGGGATGCAAGCAGACAGTTCAGAGGAGCAGTGACCATTGAAGTAGCGACACAAAAGAGATAAAGATGTGACAGTGAGGCGAACAGACAGAGGTTGAAGGAAGCCAGCAGGAGGAGGAAAGTTAACCCTCCATGCTCGCCAGCGTCAAATGACGTTTAGCCAATAAATGGCTGAAGGTGTCGTTTGAGTGTGGCCAATAAAAAACAGCAAAAATTTTGGGGAAGTGAAGAAACATTCTGAATGTCTTCAGACTGACCTACCCAAAACTCCCATACACCCTACACATCAGTAAACCATGCACTTCCGTGATGAGTGGATGTCCGAGTTCCGCCTCTCTTGCTGCCCCTATCCCCACCCAGCGCCGCCCTCTCACCAGCCCCGAGATCAGGGTGGAGCTGTTTCCCCATGGGGAGAAGAGTAACAAGGACTGAACTGGGTCTGACTTGCAGGTGGAGAGTATGGCAGGGAGTAGTGACAAGAGTGGTGATGCGTGGTATCACTCTCCTACTACCAAGGAGGATGACAGCAACATCTCCTCAGAGAGTGAGGAGAAGCCATCACCACCTCGCTGTACAGCTCCACCACCACCGAAGAGGAGACGGACAGTGGTGAAGCGGCTCTTCACTAAGGGAGAGGAGGGGGAAGAAGGGAAGGCTGGAGTGCAGATGCACTCACCCCACACTGCCTTGCCACTGCACGCACCACCTCACCACCACCCCTCACCACCTCGTCTCTTGCGCCACCTTACCACTTGCTACAACTTCATGGGCAGTTCAGTGTACATAGTGTATATTATTTAGTGTAGTGTTACGAAGTAAGATATAGAAGTGTAAGATAGTCTATCTATCTATCTATCTATTGCCAGACGCCTCAATCCCGTTTGGGGTGGCCACAAACAAATCGCCTCCAAGTCGCCCTGTCCCCCGCCATTTCACTGCCCTGCTCCCAACTCACACCCCCCTCTCTCATATACCTCTCCACCCCATCCCTCCATCTCATCCTCGGTCTCCCCCTCCCTCTTCCACCCTCCACCGCACTCACATACACTCTCTTCGTCAATCTTTCACCCTCCATCCTCTCCACATGGCCAAACCACCTCAGTGTGTTCCTCACAACGCTTCCTATCACATCCACATCAACACCACAACGCTCCTTTATATCCTTATTCGTCAGCCTGTCTCTCCACGTGACTCCACAGGCTCCTCTTAAATAACTCATTTCCACTGCTCTCACTCTTGACTTGTGTCCTTCCAACAATGTCCAAGCTTCACTTCCGTACGTTAGAGTTGGTATCACAATACTGTCATGTAGTAACTTTTTTACTTCCATGCTCACTTCCCTGTTTCTTATCACTGCTTTTAAGGAGCCAGCAACCTTTCTTCCCTGCTGTACTCTTTCAAGCACTTCACCCTCCAAACCTCCATCCTTACTCATCACACTACCCAAATACTTAAACGTACTCACATTTTCCAATTCCTCACCATCCAACCTCGCTGTACATTCACTGACTTCACCTCTCTCAAAGACCATCACTTTACTCTTCCCTACATTCACCTTTAGGTTCCGTTTCTTACACACTCTCTCAAACTCATCCACCAAGCCTTGCAGCTCCCCTTCGTCTTCACTCAACAACACAGTATCATCAGCAAACAACAGTACAGGGAGTTTCCAAACACTATCCTCTCTCACCAGGGCCACTCCAACATCCACTACCCTACCTTGTACCTCTTTTATTACCCCATCCATGTACAGATTGAGCAACCATGGAGACATGACACATCCCTGTTTCAAACCAACTTTCAAAGAGAAAAATTCACTTAGTTCACCATCCACACGCACTGCAGCCTTCGCACCATCGTACATACTCTTCACAGCATTCAACAACTTCCCATCTACTCCATATATTCTTAACACTTTCCACAATCCTTGTCTATCCACCCTGTCATATCTATCTATCTATCTATTGCCAGACGCCTCAATCCCGTTTGGGGTGGCCACAAACAAATCGCCTCCAAGTCGCCCTGTCCCCCGCCATTTCACTGCCCTGCTCCCAACTCACACCCCCCTCTCTCATATACCTCTCCACCCCATCTCTCCATCTCATCCTCGGCCTCCCCCTCCCTCTTTCCCCCTCCACCTCACTCACATACACTCTCTTCGTCAGTCTTTCACCCTCCATCCTCTCCACATGGCCAAACCACCTCAGTGTGTTCCTCATAACGCTTCCTATCACATCCACATCAACACCACAACGCTCCTTTATATCCTCATTCGTCAGCCTGTCTCTCCATGTGACTCCACAGGCTCCTCTTAAATAACTCATTTCCACGGCTCTCACTCTTGACTTGTGTCCTTCCAACAACGTCCACGCTTCACTTCCGTACGTTAGAGTTGGTATCACAATACTGTCATGTAGTAACTTTTTCACTTCCATGCTCACTTCCCTGTTTCTTATCACTGCTTTCAAAGAACCAGCAACCTTTCTTCCCTGCTGTACCCTTTCAAGCACTTCACCCTCCAAACCTCCATCCTTACTCATCACACTACCCAAGTACTTAAACGGACTCACATTTTCCAATTTCTCACCATCCAACCTCGCTGTACATTCACTGACTTCACCTCTCTCAAAGACCATCACTTTACTCTTCCCTACATTCACCTTTAGATTCCGTTTCCTACACACTCTCTCAAACTCATCCACCAAGCCTTGCAGCTCTCCTTCGTCTTCACTCAATAACACGGTATCATCTGCAAACAACAGTACAGGGAGTTTCCAAACACTATCCTCTCTCACCAGGGCCACTCCAACATCCACTACCCTACCTTGTACCTCTTTTATTACCCCATCCATGTACAGATTGAACAACCATGGAGACATGACACATCCCTGTTTCAACCCAACTTTCAAAGAGAAAAATTCACTTAGTTCATCATCCACACGCACTGCAGCCTTCGCACCATCGTACATACTCTTCACAGCATTCAACAACTTCCCATCTATTCCATATATTCTTGACACTTTCCACAATCCTAGTCTATCCACCCTGTCATATGCTTTCTCCAAATCCATGAAAGCCGCATACAACTTCTTTCCCTTCTCTAGAAACTTTTCCACTAAAGATCTGAGAATGAATATCTGATCTACACAACCTCTTCCCTTCCTAAAGCCTCCCTGTTCTTCTCCAACTAATTTCTCTGTTCTTTCTCTAACTCTGTCAATAAGTATCCTACCATACACTTTTCCTATTATACTAAGAAGACAAATGCCCCTATGATTACCACACACTTCTTTTTCCCCTTTTCCTTTGTACAAGGGAATAATTATACCTGACTTCAAATCCTCCGGGACTCTACCTTCCTCCCAGGCCAATCTGCACATCTTCCACATCCATTATACTACTATCTCTCCCCCATGCTTCAACATTTCACCACACACTCCATCAATTCCTGGGGCTTTCCCTGATTTAACTTTCTTCATTGCTTCCACAACTTCTATCCTACTGATTTCTTCCTGTCTTCTCACCTCCCTCCTTCTCCCAGCCATTCCCCAGCCACTTATACTTGCATTACTTCCATCCTCCACGTTCAACAATTCCTTAAAGTGTTCTCTCCATCTGCTCACTTTTTCTCCCTTCTCCACTAGTAATCTACCATTTTTATCTTTCACTCCCCTGCTAACTTCACTTCCACCCTGTCTTACTCTTTTCACCTCTTTCCAGAACATTTTCTTACAGTCCCTCCACTTTACACTCAAATTCCTTCCAAATTCCTCATCCACACTCTTCTTACTCTCTCTTACTAATCTTTTCACCTCTCACTTCCTTTCTACATATAACTCTCTCTTCCACCTCTCAACTTCTTCCACGTCCCTATTTCTCATCCATTCATTGTATGCTTTCTTCTTTTGTGCCACAGCCCGTTTCACCTCTTCAGTCCACCACGCTGTTCCTTGCACCCCCCTCCAAATCCATGAAAGCCGCATACAACTTCTTTCCCTTCTCTAGAATCTTTTCCACTAAAGATCTGAGAATGAATATCTGATCTACACAACCTCTTCCCTTCCTAAAGCCTCCCTGTTCTTCTCCAACTAATTTCTCTGTTCTTTCTCTAACTCTGTCAATAAGTATCCTACCATACACTTTTCCTATTATACTAAGAAGACAAATGCCCCTATGATTACCACACACTTCTTTTTCCCCTTTTCCTTTGTACAAGGGAATAATTATACCTGACTTCAAATCCTCCGGGACTCTACCTTCCTCCCAGGCCAATCTGCACATCTTCCACATCCATTATACTACTATCTCTCCCCCATGCTTCAACATTTCACCACACACTCCATCAATTCCTGGGGCTTTCCCTGATTTAACTTTCTTCATTGCTTCCACAACTTCTATCCTACTGATTTCTTCCTGTCTTCTCACCTCCCTCCTTCTCCCAGCCATTCCCCAGCCACTTATACTTGCATTACTTCCATCCTCCACGTTCAACAATTCCTTAAAGTGTTCTCTCCATCTGCTCACTTTTTCTCCCTTCTCCACTAGTAATCTACCATTTTTATCTTTCACTCCCCTGCTAACTTCACTTCCACCCTGTCTTACTCTTTTCACCTCTTTCCAGAACATTTTCTTACAGTCCCTCCACTTTACACTCAAATTCCTTCCAAATTCCTCATCCACTCTCTTCTTACTCTCTCTTACTAATCTTTTCACCTCTCACTTCCTTTCTACATATAACTCTCTCTTCCACCTCTCAACTTCTTCCACGTCCCTATTTCTCATCCATTCATTGTATGCTTTCTTCTTTTGTGCCACAGCCCGTTTCACCTCTTCAGTCCACCACGCTGTTCCTTGCACCCCCCTCCAAATCCATGAAAGCCGCATACAACTTCTTTCCCTTCTCTAGAAACTTTTCCACTAAAGATCTAAGAATGAATATCTGATCTACACAACCTCTTCCCTTCCTAAAGCCTCCCTGTTCTTCTCCAACTAATTTCTCTGTTCTTTCTCTAACTCTGTCTATAAGTATCCTACCATACACTTTTCCTATTATACTAAGAAGACAAATGCCCCTATGATTACCACACACTTCTTTTTCCCCTTTTCCTTTGTACAAGGGAATAATTATACCTGACTTCCAATCCTCCGGGACTCTACCTTCCTCCCAGGCCAATCTGCACATCTTCCACATCCATTCTACTACTATCTCTCCCCCATGCTTCAGCATTTCACCACACACTCCATCAATTCCTGGGGCTTTCCCTGATTTAACTTTCTTCATTGCTTCCACAACTTCTATCCTACTGATTTCTTCCTGTCTTCTCACCTCCCTCCTTCTCCCAGCCATTCCCCAGCCACTTATACTTGCATTACTTCCATCCTCCACGTTCAACAATTCCTTAAAGTGTTCTCTCCATCTGCTCACTTTTTCTCCCTTCTCCACTAGTAATCTACCATTTTTATCTTTCACTCCCCTGCTAACTTCACTTCCACCCTGTCTTACTCTTTTCACCTCTTTCCAGAACATTTTCTTACAGTCCCTCCACTTTACACTCAAATTCCTTCCAAATTCCTCATCCACTCTCTTCTTACTCTCTCTTACTAATCTTTTCACCTCTCACTTCCTTTCTACATATAACTCTCTCTTCCACCTCTCAACTTCTTCCACGTCCCTATTTCTCATCCATTCATTGTATGCTTTCTTCTTTTGTGCCACAGCCCGTTTCACCTCTTCAGTCCACCACGCTGTTCCTTGCACCCCCCTCCAAATCCATGAAAGCCGCATACAACTTCTTTCCCTTCTCTAGAAACTTTTCCACTAAAGATCTAAGAATGAATATCTGATCTACACAACCTCTTCCCTTCCTAAAGCCTCCCTGTTCTTCTCCAACTAATTTCTCTGTTCTTTCTTTAACTCTGTCTATAAGTATCCTACCATACACTTTTCCTATTATACTAAGAAGACAAATGCCCCTATGATTACCACACACTTCTTTTTCCCCTTTTCCTTTGTACAAGGGAATAATTATACCTGACTTCCAATCCTCCGGGACTCTACCTTCCTCCCAGGCCAATCTGCACATCTTCCACATCCATTCTACTACTATCTCTCCCCCATGCTTCAGCATTTCACCACACACTCCATCAATTCCTGGGGCTTTCCCCGATTTAACTTTCTTCATTGCTTCCACAACTTCTATCCTACTGATTTCTTCCTGTCTTCTCACCTCCCTCCTCCCAGCCATTCCCCAGCCACTTATACTCGCATTACTTCCATCCTCTACGTTCAACAATTCCTTAAAGTGTTCTCTCCATCTGCTCACTTTTTCTCCCTTCTCCACTAGTAATCTACCATTTTTATCTTTCACTCCCCTGCTAACTTCACTTCCACCCTGTCTTACTCTTTTCACTTCTCTCCAGAACATTTTCTTACAGTCCCTCCACTTTACACTCAAATTCCTTCCAAATTCCTCATCCACTCTCTTCTTACTCTCTCTTACTAATCTTTTCACCTCTCTCTTCCTTTCCACATATAACTCTCTCTTCCGCCTCTCAACTTCTTCCACGCCCCTATTTCTCATCCATTCATTGTATGCTTTCTTCTTTTATGCCACAGCCTGTTTCACCTCTTCAGTCCACCACGCTGTTCCTTGCACCCCCCTCCGTCTTCTCTTCCTTCCACACACCACATCACATGCTGCACATATTTCTTCTGTAAATATCTTACACACACCTTCCACGTCTCCCATCTGCTCCAATTCATATTAGCCCAATCGTTCCTCCACTTCTCTCTGGTAGTGTGTAAAGTAGATTATGTTTTGTGTGTAACTTTTGTTCAATCTGTGTTTCCCAGGCAATGACTTATTTCTATTGACTTTTGGCCTGTTAGGGGAGGGCAGGGATGGGTAAAAGTTCGCCTGCACTGACTCCTGTCATCGCATCATGCACCTGAGGTGAATAATTATTCTTCTCTGTATTTATTTCTCAGATGCCAGCTCCCATGTTTTTCCTTAACCAAGCAGAAAGTATCATACTTTCCCACACTCACGACATGCAGACAGCATCACATATTGTGAAAATAACAAAGAAAAATGACAGAGAAACATAAAAGTGTTATTACCGGAAAAATACGTTTTCCCATCTGTATATGTACAGAAATCACTCTAATATCCGGACGCCCAATATCCGAACATCCCCACTAACCGAACCTTATCGTCCTGGGATCAAACATTCCCAAAATGGTCCGAAAATCCAAAAAAATTGGAAAAAAAATTGATTTTTTGACGTCCGTAATTTGAACTTGCCGCGTGAGAGCACTGTTTTGGTTCGTCATTCCTTCGACGTCCGATAGAGCGCCGCTGCATCCTCCCCACTTCCCGCCTGTCTCTCACCGCTACAAGACCTACGCTCTTCGTCATGGCTGCCCACGTGCTCGCTTTTGTGGTGGTGCCGTACTTGCTGCAAGGCCTCCTGCTGCTCTCTGCCCTACTCTTAGTGTGTGTGATGATGGCCCCGCCTCCTGAGAAAAGGAAGAGAGTGGTGTTGACTCTGGAGAAGAAACAGGAGATATTGGAGAAGATTGATGCGGGTTGGTCTTCCTCTCGCATTCTCCGCGAGTTCAACCTGGCCCGGTCGACTTTGTTTGATATCAAGCGTTCCCGAGACAAGCTCATGCAGTACACGGCTGACTTCTCGTCGAGAAGCAAACGCAACATGGAGAGGAAGGTTATGTTTACCCCCAAGTATGCAGAGATCGACCGCTCCACGTTGATTTGGTATCGACAGCAACATGCAGCTGGTGTGATGGTACGTGGAACGGAGCTGAAGGCTGCTGCTGAGAAGTTTGCAAGGCTTCACGACGCCCTAGACTTCAAGGCATCCGAGGGTTGGCTCTTCGCGTTCAAGTTGCGACATGGCCTTACTAACCGTAAAGCACATGGCGAAGCATTGGACGCTAACGAGGATGGAGTGGACGAGTTTCGGCACAAGGTGAAAGGCTTGATCGACAGGGAGGGCCTCACTCTCGGTCAAGTCTATAACGCTGACGAAACTGGCCTATTCTATCGCTCGGTGCCAACGAACACTCTCGCCGATGAGACGGAGAAGCGTGTACCTGGCCGCAAGCTTTCTAAGGAACGGATATCTGCTTTGTGTTGTGCCAATGCTAACGGCATGCACCGGCTTAAGCCCGTTATTGTTGGCCGTGCAAAGCAGCCTCGGTGCCTTCGTGGGGTGATGGATGTCTTTCCTGTCGTATGGTACCATTCTTTGAAAGCATGGTTCACAGCTGTGATTTTCAAAGACTGGTTTCACCATCACTTCGTCAAGGAGGTCATACATTACCAGACGAAGACACTGGGAATTCCTCGCAACCAGGTAAAGGCTCTCCTTCTCCTCGACAATGCACCTGCCCACCCGTGCGACAAGGACTTGGTTGCTGAGAATGGCCGTATTAGGTGCATGTTTCTGCCACCTAATACAACTGCTCTCATTCAACCAATGGACCAAGGAGTGATCGTGGCAACAAAGCGCCTGTACCGTCGGAAGTTCCTGGACGAGGTGATGGTGGTTCTCAAGGACGAGGACGAGCGCAGGGAAGGACGTGACACTCGAGGCAAGCGGACTTTGGAAAACCTTCGCCGCTACAACATCAAGTCTGCGCTGTACAACTGGGCTAGTGCATGGAAGGAAGTCCCTGTGAAAACTCTCGAAAATGGTTGGTCTCGTCTGCTTCTCGGAACAGATGTGGAGTACGATTTCCTAGGGTTTGACGTGGATGACTTCCATGCACGGCTACGTACGCACGGCGACGATGGTGATGTGGACGATGTTCGTGAGTGGTTGGACGACGAGGAGGGCGATCCTGGGTATCAGACGTTGTCTGATATCGAGATCGCGTCTTCGGTTGCTGGTGTCAGTCCCAAACTTGAAGATTCCGACGACGAAGGCGATGATGATGCAGACTCCGCCCAGCAGGACACTACTCCAGCCATCCCCAAGCTGAGCGCACTCCGGGAACATCTAGAGTTCGTCCTAGACTACCTGGAACACCCGGACTGCGACAGGGAGATGGGGCCCTTGGGACTCGTGGAGGAAGTGCGTGCTTTCCGGCAGCGCATCATCAATCGCCAGAATCGTCGGTCATTGCGTCAGTCAACGATTGACAGTTTTTTCAGGCCCGTGACCCCCGCTGTGCCAAGCCCTGGTTCCACTCCGTTGCCTCCCCAAGACAGGCCCTCATGCTCCGAGCCACAGCCCAGCACATCAGCTACAGTGGAGTCACCGCTCGACGTGAGTTTGCGGCTGTCTTCAGAGTCTTCTGTAGTCGGTACGCCATCACCACTACCCACCGATGCACCCCTTGGACGCCTGCCAGTGATACTCTCGGGCTCTGACAGTGAATAAACAGCAAGAACTTCTCCACTAGACCACACGGGAATTTTGAGTGTTGTGCAGTGAAAAAACGGTGTGTTGTGTTAAGGTTTTCAAGTTGGGAGAAAAGACTAAGTAGAAAAGAAATTTAACGTAACTAACCTTCTTTGTTTTGGCTTTGGAAACTTAAAAAAACTTGGGAAAAGTTAATGTGCAACACTTAAATTTAATGGAACATTATTTGGACTAAAGTGAGCACTGTGAAAAGAACGGACTTCTGTGTGTTATTGACTAAGTTCAGTGCAAGACTTCAGGAAGAGTGTACTGCAAGTGCTTCAGGAAATCGTTCTTACTGTCAGAGTCCGAGAGGAGGCGGTTATTCATCGAGGTGGCCAGGGACTTGCTGTAAGTAGCCAAAATGTTTCATGTTGTACTATTTCCCATACTATATTTACCAGAATGTTTCATATTGTATTTTTTCCCATACTATACTTACCAGAAAGTGTCATACTGTACTTCTTTCCATACTAAACTTACCTCATGCATGTGCAGTAGGAATGTGTTTTTCAGAGTTCGGTTAGGTTCGTTTAGGTTAGGTTCGGTTAGAGTCCATAAGTACCAGAATGTTTATTAATGTATGAACATACTTCTAAACCCACATTTTATGTGTCTATTGCATTTATTTCAGTCATTTATGTGCCTTATTGGTGTGATTTGGGTGTTAAATAGGTGCTATGCATGTCTGGAGGGAGTTGTATAGGTGTTTCTCTGTGTTTGGGTCCGTAAGTACAAGTCCATAAGCTGGGGCCCAATATCCGAACCTACCGATGGCTCTATTGATCCTGATATTGGAGTGATTACTGTATTTATTTTTGCTCTGTCTCTCTATTCCTAATAATTTGACTTATTCATAGTTTTGAACCCGCATTACGATTCTACATATTGCAAAAATAACAAAGTAAAATGATAGAGAAACTTAAACGTGTTATTACAGGAAAATTACGTTTTTTCCCTTCTGTATACAGTACTCTATGTATTTATTTCTGCTTTTTCTCTCTATTCCTAATAATTTGAATTATTCATAGTTATGAACCTGCATTACAATTCTATAAGTAATCCCTCTAATATCAAAACGCCCAATATCCGAACATCCCCACTAACCGGACATAATCGTCCCGGGATCCAACATTCCCAAAATGGTCCGAAAACCGCAAAAAATTAAAAAAAAAAAAAGAAAATGAATTTTTCCCGCCCATAATTTGAACTTGCCGCACACGGCGTGGGACAGCTTTGTTGCGCTGCGTCATTCCTCCGGCGTCCGATAGAGCGCCGCTGCATCCTCCCCACTTTCCGCCTGTCTCTCGCCGCGAGTGCATGCTCGTTGTCATGGCTGCCCACGTGCTCGCTTTTGTGGTGGTTCCTTACCTGCTGCAGGCACTCCTGCTGCTCTCGGGCCTCCTATTAGTGTGTGTTATGATGGCCCCGCCACCTGAGAAGAGAAAGAGAGTGGTGTTGACTATGGAGAAGAAACGGGTGATATTGGAGAAAGTAGATACGGGGTGGTCTTCTTCCCGCATCCTCCGCAAGTTCAACCTGGCCCGATCTACTTTGTTCGATATCAAGAGATCCCAAGACAAACTCATGCAGTACACGGCTGACTTCTTTTCGAGAAGCAAACGCAACGTGGAGAGGAAGGTGATGTTTACTCCCAAGTTTGTTGAAATCGACCGCTCCACGCTGATTTGGTATCGACAGCAACGTGCTGCTGGTGTGATGGTACGTGGAACGGAGCTGAAGGCTGCTGCTGAGAAGTTCGCCAGGCTTCACGATGCCCTAGACTTCAAGGCATCCGAGGGTTGGCTCTTCGCGTTCAAGTTACGGCATGGCCTTATCAACCGTAAAGCTCATGGCGAAGCTTTGGACGCTAACGAGGATGGAGTTGACGAGTTTCGGCACAAGGTGAAGGGCTTGATCGACAGGGAGGGCCTCACTCTCGGTCAAGTGTACAATGCTGACGAAACTGGTTTATTCCATCGCTCTTTGCCAACGAACACTCTAGCCGAGGAGAAGGAGAAGCGTGTACCTGGCCGCAAGCTCTCCAAGGAACGGATATCTGCTTTGTGTTGTGCCAATGCTAATGGCATGCACCAGCTCAAGCCCGTTATTGTTGGCCGTGCAAAGCAGCCTCGCTGTCTTCGTGGGGTGACGGATGTCCTTCCTGTCATCTGGTACCATTCTTTGAAGTCATGGTTTACAGCCCAGATCTTCAGAGACTGATTCCACCGCCACTTCGTCAAGGAGGTCATCAATTACCAGACGAAGACACTGGGAATCCCGGGCGACCAGGTAAAGGCCCTCCTTCTCCTCGACAATGCACCTGCCCACCCGTGTGACAAGGACTTGGTGGCTAAGAATGGCCAGATTAGGTGCATGTTTCTGCCACCTAATACGACTGCTCCCATCCAATCAATGGACCAAGGAGTGATCGTGGCAACAAAGCACCTATACCGCTGGAAGTTCCTGGACGAGGTGATGGTTGTTCTCAAGGACGAGGACGAGCAAAGGGAGGGACGGGACACACGATGCCAGCGGACTTTGGAAAACATTCGCCGCTACAACATCACGTCTGCAATTTGCAACTGGGCCAGTGCATGGAAGGGAGTCCCTGTCAAGACTCAAGAAAATGGTTGGTCTCGTTTGCTTCTCGGAACGGATGTGGAGTACGATTTTCTAGGATTTGACGTGGATGACTTCCATGCACGACTACGTACGCATGGCGACGATGTTGATGTGGACGATGTGCGTGAGTGGTTGGATGATGACGAGGGCGATCCTGGGTATCAGACATTGTCTGATATCGAGATCGCATCTTCAGTTGCAGGTGTCAGTACCCAGCTTGAAGATTCCGACGAGGACGGCGACGATGATGCGGACTCCTCTCAGCATGACACTACTCCAGCCATCCCCAAGCTGAGCGCACTCCGGGAACACCTAGAGTTCGTTCTTGACTACCTGGAACACCCGCACTGCGACAGGGAGATGGGGCCCTTGGGACTTGTGGAGGAAGTGCGTGCTTTCAGGCAGCGCATCATCAATAGTCAGAATCGTCGGTCCTTGCGTCAATCAACGATTGACAGTTTTTTCAGGCCTGTGACCCCTGCTGTGCCCAGCCCTGACTCCACTCCGTTGCCTTCCCAAGACAGGCCCTCATGCTCCGAGCCACAACCCAGCACATCAGCCATGGTGGAGTCACCTGCTCGACGTGAGTTTTGTCTGTCTTCAGAGTCGTCTGCAGTGGGTACGCCATCACCACGACCCAGCGACACACCCCTAGGTCACCTGCCAGTGATACTGTCGGACTCTGACAGTGATTAAACAGCAAGAACTTCTCCACTAGACCACACGGGAATTTACAGTGTTGTGCATTGAAAAAAACAGTGTGTTGTGTTAAGGATTTACAGTTGTGAGTGAAAAGACTAATTTGGAACAAAATTTAACGTAAATAGACTAGTTTGTTTTTGCTTTAGAAAATGGTTAGAAGAATGGGAAAAGTTAAAGTGCAGAGTGCAACACTTAGTAAGTTACAATGGAGCATTAGTTCGACAAGAGTGCGCACTGTGAAGAGAATGGACTTCTGAGTGTGATTGACTAAGTTCAGTGCAAGACTTCATGAACAGTGTACTGGAAGTGCTTCAGGAAATCCCTCTTACTGTCAGAGTCCGAGAGGAGGCAGTTATTCATCGAGATGGCCATGGACTTGCTGTAAGTAGGCAGAATGTTTCATACTGTACTTTTTTCCATACTATACTTACCTCAAACACCTCATTTCACTCTTTAATGTCCTTTATTGGTGTGAATAGGGTGTTACGAGCTATGCATGTGCAGTAGGAAGGTGTTTCTCTGAGTTAGGCTAGGTTAGGGTCCATAAGTACCAGTCCAGGAGCCAGTAACCAGAATGTTTAATATTGTATGAACCTACCTCTAAACCCTCATTTTATGCTTCTTTTGCATTTATTTCAGTCATTTATGTGCCTTATTGGTGTGATTTGGGTCTTAAATAGGTCCTATGCATGTCCAGAGGGAGTTGTATAGGTGTTTCTCTGAGTTAGGGTCCATAAGTACAAGTCCATAAGCTGGGCCCAATATCCGGACAGGACCAGTATCCGGACCTGCCTATGGCCCTATTACGTCAGATATTGGAGGAATTATTTGTGAAAATAACAAAGGAAAATGATAGAGAAACGTAAATGTGTTATTACGGGAAAAATGCATTTTTTCCTGTCTGTATCAGTATTTATTTCTGCTTTTCACTCTCATCTTATATGTCGGGACCAACTGCCTAGCCCTGGGCTCCTACACTCCTCATGGGGCAATATAGGATTGGATGATGGATGGATGGCTGGATGTCTCTGTTCCTAATAATTTGATTTATTCCTTGTTTTGAGCCTGCATGATTCTTTTTTAGCCATGCACGTGGTGTGGGAGCAGCTAAAAGGGCCTCCACTACCTTACTCCTAATTGGAGCTGACCAGGTGCTAATCCACCTGACCCTCCACTTTCATCCCCTGTGGGAGAGCCTACCCTCGGGGAACCGGCAATTTCCTCATTTAGGACTGAATATTCAACCCTTTCACTCCCTCTTCCAACTATGCTCACACCAATAATGTGCAAAATAACTCAAAACTATCATAAACATATTTTAAATAAAAAATGTGAAAATATATTCATAATAATTTTTTTCGAGCCAATCATAACATATTATGTACTGAATTCATTTAATATCATCATATCTAATATATGTGCAACATTTCAGCACCATTCACATTCTTCGGGGGGTTAAAAAAAAAAAATTATACCAATATGTGCCATGTTGCGGCACGGCAACACACCACTGCGGCGCATATCTGTTGCCAATATTTCTGCAATTTACGCGCTCCATTGCAAGCCACAGAAAGGGGTCTAGGAAGCTGAGATTTTTACTGTTGGGTGCATCTGACCTCCTTCAATTTTCGATATTTCAGAAAATGGCCCCAGTGTCGGCCAGGTGAGCACCTAAAATTCCGGACCTACGGCCATGGAGGGGTTAATGAGATGAAAAGCCTTTGACTCCACATTGTTGAGAAGAGCTGTATGTGGGAAGCCTCCCCACACATGGGAGTTGTACTCTACACAGGGGTGAATAAAACCCGTGTATAAAGCCAACAACTGTACAGGGGTAAAGACGGTATGGTGTCGGCTTAGCACACCAAATTTCATGGAAGTAGATTTTACAAGAGATGTAATATGACCATTCCAAGAGAAATCCCGAGAGAATGAAGCCCCAAGTATGTTTATGGATGAAGCAGGATTGAGCTGAATGCTATTAAACATTAGTGGGTACTCCTGTGGAAGATTTTGTTGGGTTGATAGGTGTAAAAACTGAGTTTTTGATGCATTAAAAACAACAATTTTACTTTTACCCCAGTCAGAGATACGAGCCAAGTCAGACATTAGGTGTGCCATAGTCTCATCACTTGTTTGTTGAAGTAATTGCTGAGATGGACATTGCAAGAACCGGATGGAAAGGTGAAAGGTGGAATCACCAGCATATTAGTGGATAGCTTAGAAGGTCATTGGTGAATAAAATGAAGAGAGTTCGTGATAGGAGTGAGTCCTGAGGAACGCCATTGTTGATAGATCTAGGAGAAAAATGGTGGCTGTCAACAAGAGCAGCAATAGAATGACCAAAAAGTTAGCTATAGATGAAGACACAGATAGAAGGATAGAAACCATAAGAGGGCAGTTTGGAAATTAACCCCTTAAACACGGCTGTGTACGGCCGATCCCCCCGCTGTGGCGGGGTTGTAGCGGGGTCTGAGTACCTGTGGGAAAATATTTGCCAAAAATCAGAGATTAACCTTAGAACATTAAAATTTTTATGGCATATAGTACTTACATTCAGCTTTCTCCTGAGACACATGTTGAGCCTTCGTGGACTACCAAAGGACTTGTGAAGACTTGCAAAGTTGGGTAACAAAGTCTTCACTTTCACACCTCCAGAAACCCGGTTTTCTTTCTACCACAGCCTCAATCTGTCACAGTACACTTTATACAACAACGTACAGGTTGTTTGGAATCCGTATTTGTACAATAAGCACTGAAAATAAGGCTATAATGAACGGAGCGCACGGCCGACATGCAGCGCGGCGGCGATCTTCCCGTCACTGAACACACATTTCCCTTTTCACGGCTAAAAACACGTATACTACATTATTTTCCTTCATAGTACTTCGCAAAGGTTCGCTTGTCACTATTACGGCCATAAAAATCACTGTCACTGCCAGTATTGTGAATCGGGAATGAGGAAGACCACCGCGGCGCGAGTTTATTCAGCCTTACGGCAGGCACTTTATTCTCACTCCGGTCGGCCACTCGCACTTCATTTCTATCGCTCACTTTCACTCTAGCTGTCCGTTTTTTGCCTTATTCATCTGTGTCACTGTCCATTGTTATAAAAATAATATTTTCTACACAACAAACTGTCACTGTCAGAACATAGAATAGGAACATATGCTTTCAACTTCTTACACTGGAGTGACTGTCACTCGCAATACTTATATTATTACTATGTACAATTATTTACACAAAAAAACACTGTCACTGTCAGTGCTTTTACAAGTACATACACTAATTTACACTCATCAGACTGTCACTGTCAGTACATAAAAGAAAACTAAACACTAGTATCACTGTCACTCTCAGTATTATTTCCAAGAATCTTACCCTTATTTTCAATATCTAGTCAGGCTGTGGTAGTCAAAGAAACACAGGTAAGCACAGAGGGGAATTTTGCACTCTTTGCACTGCAAGGAGGTGCGCCTAAATGTTCTGTCCTGCCTGGTAGTGTGGTTGCACACATGACACCTCCTCAGTGCTTTTCCCCTCTTGGCAGTGGCAGGCAGTGGCTCCAGGCGGTGTCGCTGAAGGTAGTCCTGACACTGTAGGCGGTCTGGAGGTGTCTGAGGGTGGCGCTTGGGACCTGATGCCAGTACCTGCCCATAACGTTGAAGCAGCTGGTAGACAAAAGTCTTAGAAAATCGTCGGAGAGAGTAGTTTGCTGGCTTCCTGTTCTTGATCTTATACAGGATGAAGGCGTTCAGCATGCACATATCAATCAAGTGCAAGAACACCTTCCTGTACCAGCGACGATTCCTCCTCAGGCAGTCTATCTCTCCGATCATCATGTCAGACTTGTCCACCAGCCGCATATTGACGTTGTAGTCAATGACAGCATCAGGCTTCATCACAGGCTCGCCAGTCCTTCTGTCGACCTTCCCTGTGGCCAGCATTTCCCCCTTGTGTACTGTGGTGAGCACATTCACGACTCTCTTATCGTGCCACCTGATCGCAAGCATCTTGTCAGTTTTCTTCAGGTGCACGTCTCCCCGCTTTGATTTTTCAGCCTCGGGGAAGGCAGGGTAGTGTGCCCTATTGCTCCTGACAGTGCCACAGGATCCAACGCCATGTTCAGAAAGGTACTTGGCGAGTTTAGAAGCTGTATAGTAATTGTCCGTATACAGGACATGATTCTCGCCAAAGCACTTTTCCAATAGCACTTTCACCACAGAACCAGAGAATCCAAGGGGGTCAGTCTTGTCCAAATCGACATTGCTGGCGGTGTAAATCACGAAGTCTAAGATGAACCCCGTCTTGCAGTCGCACAGCACGAAAAACTTGATTCCAAAGCGGTGCCGTTTGCTTGGAATATACTGCACAAACCGAAGACGGCCCCTGAACAAAACCAAGGACTCGTCAATCACCACTTTCTTGAAAGGGCGCAGGAACCTCGTAAACTTATCCTTGATCAAATTCAGGATTCCCCTCACTTTCCATAATGGGTCAGTTCGGGAAGGCTCATCATTGTTCGCGAAGTGAAGGTAAGTCATGAGCTGCCTAAAATGATCGCGGCTCATGTATTTATTGAAGATTGGTGTGGGGCAAAGATCGTCTGAACTCCAGTATTCCTCCAGCTTATGTTTCCAACTGTGGAGCATCAATAACATCAACCCAATAAATACAAAGAGTTCCCTGATCGTTAGAGGCACCCATGCTGCCATCTGCGACGTGGATGGCGTTGCCGGCTCACCTTCTCCTTCACGAACTGCAGCAGATTGCCCCTCGTACCTGTTCGTCTCGGTAAAAATCTGCTCCATTACCTCGTTGTCAAGAAAGGCCAACAGGTAGTCCAAGCTATTCACCATCCTCTTGGACAGGGAAGTCAGCCTGAACTCCACACCCACTGTCATCAAAGAGCAGATCTTCCGGCACAAAATCTGAGCCCTCTGACCACACGAAGGCATCAAGAGTGCCCTGCCTAGGCTGGGAGGTGCTGGGGGCGGCGGGGGGTGAGGCAGGTCTTGTGGGAGTGGGTGAGGCAGGCGGTGAGACAGTGCGTGAGGCAGAGGCTGTCCTAGGTCGTGTTGGTGTAGTGGTGGTGGTGGTGGTGGTGGTGGTGGTGAGATTAGCAGAGGGTTCAAGGTCACTCGCGGTGGCGTGACTGGCGAGTTGCCTAGTGCGAGTAACCTTATGAGCTAGCCTTACACTAGGGGACAAAGTTCTTGCCCTACTACCACGAACACTGGGCCTACAGAAACCTCTACTATGTAAAGTTGACTGTCTACTTCCCTTCCGAGGTGGTGAAGGCGACTCTGAAGACTCAGGAGAAAGGGCAGCTGAAGAGGAGGACGAGAGAATGGGGCTGGGAGTGCGTGGCGGGCTGGCGGTGGCATGACGTGGCGTAGGGGACAATGGCTGTGAAGTGGGGTCACCACTCCTTTTCCTCTTGGCCCCCTTTCCATATTCTTGGCCCCTTTTCACAGGAGCCTTGCCTGTTGAGGTGCTTGGCACAGAAACAGTCACTTCTGGCACCTCAGACTCAGCACTCGATTGCGTGTCCGACTCTGCCAGGCTAGACCAAACACCGACGTCACTTCCATAATCCATGGACGCTTTCAATAATTCACTAGCTATTGCAGAGTCACTCAGTCCCTTAGCAGTTCCTGGTAAGGTTTTGAATGGGGTGGAGGTCACAAAACCCTTTTTTGGAGGGCTGGAAGGCACAGACTCGGAAGAGCTTGAATTCGACATGGTGTCACCTTGGAAGATTCGCGTGGACTGACGCTAAACAGGGGCAAACCGCGTGAAAAAATGCTAGTGTGACAACTGGGGAAACAAGCGTTTCCAAATAGCATAAAGTGCTTGCGAGAGGAAGGCGCAGATTGACACGTATGAGCCGTCTGCGCGCTGCCATATCGCACGACGAGGGAGGGCCGCGCATCGGTGCGTGGGTGGGTAAAAAAAATGAAACTTGGCAACAACCGAGGTCAGTAGTACAAAGGTCAAGTGTGCTAAAAGTAGCTCAAGGGTGGCGGTACTGATAGACAATACCAGCTGGAGCCTGCTTGCCCGCGGTTATTCAAAATTTACTCAAATCGCAAATGCGACGATCCGCCGTTATGTCCTTTGGGCCGACCATCGCAAAAGCGACGATCCGCGTTTAAGGGGTTAAAGATTTATGCCAGACATGATCAAAAGTCTTTGATATATCAAGTGCAATGGCAAAGCTTTCTCCAAAGGTTTGAAAGGAGGATGACCAGGAGTCTGAAAGGTAGATGAGAAGATCGCCAGTGGAGCGTCCTTGTCGGAACCCATACTGATAATCAGAAAGAAGGTTGTGATAGGAAAGATATTTTAAAACTTTTCTGTTAAGAACAGATTAAAAAACTTTTGAGACACAGGATATTAAAGCAATTCCACTACTCACCATAAACAACACTCCCCTACCACACGCACACACACACACACACACACACACACACACACACACACACACACACACACACACAAAATCCTTGGTGTAACATGTAATACATCAATGTCATTCAAACAACACATCACATACATTAAAAATAAAATAACACCAAGACTCAATGTCTTGAGGTCACTTGCCCATACAACATTTGGACACAACAAAGAAACCAACACCACAGTATACGAACAATATATATGTTCAGTGATGAACTATGCAAGCCGTGCTTGGGCTCCTAACCTCACTAAAACACACTACAATACTCTACAGACCATACAGAACAAGGCCCTAAAAATAATCACAGGCTGCACAGCTACTACACCCACAGACCACCTACATCAAGAAACCAAAGTCCTCAAAGTCAAGGATCACCTAGACATGAGAGGCACCCAAACTCTTGCCACAGCCTCCACAAACCCAAAACATCCACTACACTACATGGCAGCACATCCACACACCAAGGAACATCAAAACAACACCCGGCACATGACATCATACACAAATACTGTCACCTCTTCCCCCTGGCCCGCCTCAGACCAGCTTCCAGAAGCATATCCATACTCAAATCACTCACCGCTCCATTCAGTCACTCAAAGACAACACACAGCTGCATGCACGGCCTCCTGATATCCACCCTTCTGAATGATATCTTCCTCTTGAGGACAGGGTCCACCTGGCCAGGCTGAGATGTGGGCATCATCCAGCCCTAAGTTACCAGAAGAGGCTGGATGACTCCATCGCTGATGCCTGTCCAGAATGCAACACAGCACCCCATATTATTAAGCACATTATGGAAGACTGCATTGCACACAATCACCTACGCCAACAACACAACATACATTCCTTGAGAGCTCTGTGGGAAAGCCCAGTCTCGTCCATGGCCTTCCTTAGGGACTCGGGGCTGTTCGGCCAGACTGCCTAGGGAACAACTGCTACTACTACCTAGGCAGGGTGTAAGTACAGAAGCACAGTTCTTGAGGACAACAGGAAGGATTCCATCAGGTCCATATGCCTTGTTAGTATTGAGGCCAGTGATGGCAGAAAGTACATCAGCTGAAGAAATTTTTTTAATGGGTCGTCTGCACAGGGCCCTCCCGGTCGTCATCAAGCAACTGTGCCACCTCCAGTGTTGTGGTGTCCTAAATCTAGTTGTCAGTGCAGTAAAATTTTCTTTTGCAATATTAGGGGGCTTACTCCAACACCAACTCTGTTCAAAATTTCCTCCAGTTTGAATCCCTTGATCTGCTATTTTTGACAGAGACACAAATAAGCTCCACCTCTGATTTAGCTAGATTTAATTTTCCTGGTTATATCTTGATTCAAAATTTCAGACCCAAAGGAGGCGCATGTTGCCGCGCTAAGTCAGATATTGCCCTGGAGGAGATTACTAAATTTAATTGTCCTTATTTCGACTATTCCATATACAAATTAAATTCTCTTGGTAAAATTAAGTATTTCTGTTGTGTTTATCATTCCCCTAATGCCCCTCCAGAGCCAAGTTTATTTGACTCTCTGTCTTCACAACTATGTGTCCTCAACATTAATACTGCATCAGAAATAACTATTCTGGGTGATTTAAATGTCCATAATGTCAAATGGCTCACTTATTCAGCCAGAACTGATGACTGGTCTTGAATGTGAGCTATTTGCAGACTCATATAATTTCACCCAGTTAGTCAGTCAACCCACCCGTGTACCAGACAACCCCATTCAAAATTCCTACCTATTGGACTTGTTTCTAACAACCAATTCAGATAATTATAATGTCGAAGTGAAGTCCCCCCTCGGATCCTCTGATCATTGTCTGATTCAAGCCACCAATTTAACACCTACCACACCCTTCTGCTCTGAACCTGTCGTGATGACTAAATGGCACTACGACAGGGCAGATTAGAAGGGACTTCAAAATTTTCTCATGGATGTTCCTTGGAACTCTTTTCTCTCCCAAGATGTAAATTCCACATTGGGCCACATACAGGATTTCATTAAAGTCAGCATGGAAACATTTATTCCCCATCATACGTGTGAAGAGAGCGCTGGATGCGAGAGGGATGTCTGTTGAGCAAGGAAGAGTGGCTGTGCGTGACAGAAATAAATGGAGAGAAATTGTGAATGAATAAGTGATGACGCAGCCCTGAGGGGATATTCTCCTGCATTTGGTCTGATCAGCTAGTCAGGTCAGGTGCGGGTAAGGGGATGGGTCTGTTATGATGTGGCAGGGGTAAACCAGTTCTGCTGTCGGGCCCTGCTGCGGATGTCACTGATTGCATTGCGCAGTTGACCCTTGTGCGGTGTGATGCGGTGAGGATCTGTCCGTTCTCCCCTTTGGAGCTAAGATGCGAATAAATGTGTTTGAATGGATGAGTAAATGGAGAGTGAGTCGTCCTGTCTTGGCTACCTCCCTTTCCTTGGGGGAAGCAGCCTAGGTATATAGATAGATAGATAGACGTACAGAAAAAGATGTACTGTAATTCTCCTAAATGGTTAACAGAACATAAAACAAATACATGGACCAAAACCAAAGAAGCCTTTAACTATTATAAAAATATCAGAAACCATGCCAAAACTAATATCATTATTTCTAAATCAAACTTTCTACATAGACAAGCTAACAAACTACTGAACAATCCAAATGATAACAAAATATTCTGGTCAACCCTTAATTCATTCAAAACTAACTTCACTACCACCTCTTCCATTCCACTGTTACAGTCCCCTAATGGAAATCTAGTAAGTGACCTACATGGAATAGCCAACCTTCTTCTTGAGATTTTTTCAACAAACTCAACCCTAAATACAGAAAATCAGAATATTCCTGTACTTGATTTTGATTCCCCTCAAATACCACCTTTCATGATTCACACCAGATACGTACAAGTTGTATTACAGAATCTCTCAGCAGACAAAGCTACTGGTCCAGATGAAATTCCTTCAACAGTACTTGAAAATTGCTCCTCAGTGTTGGCTCCTGTATTAGCAAAATTTTTCCGTTTATGCATCCGTACCTCAATTTTTCCAGCCTCTTGGAAAGAAGCAATTATCCATCCTGTTCCTAAAAAAGGGACAACTTCTAATCCATCAAACTATAGACCAACTGCAATAACTTCTGTTCTCGGTAAAGTTTTTGAGACACTAATTAACAAACATGTAGTCAAGCATCTAGAAATCACTAAATTAATCAATGAATTGGCAGTATGGAATTACACAAGAACGTTCAACTGTAGATATTCTTTGCCTTCTTACCCATGACCTTAACAAAACAACAGACCAACATGGTGAAACACACACAGTAGCACTTGATATTTCAAAAGCATTTGACAGAGTATGGCACCAAGCCTTATTGTCTAATATGTCACACTATGGCCTTGCATCACTGGTTCCTATAATTTCTTCTTACCTCCATAATAGAAATATACGGGTCGTGGTAGATGGAATTTATTCTCAGTTTCATTCCATAAATGCTGGTGTACCTCAGGGATCAGTTTTGGCGCCAACCCTCTTTCTCATGCATATTAATGACCTCTTATCTGTCATGCATAAGCCAATACACTCTTATGCTGATGACATGATCCTTCATAGTTCTTTCACATTTAGTACCTTCTTTACACAATTTGATATTACCGTATTCATTCATTCATTCATTGCCAGATGCCATGTATCCCAAACAGGGTGGCCAAGAGCTTAGAGTTAATTGTTTTACAGGGAGGGGCACTAATCCCCCACCAACCCCACTTGACACGTAGGGAAAACGTTATGCCAACAGCATCTGGTGTTCCCAGGCGGTCACCCATCCAAGTACTAACCAGACCCATTATAAATTCCCAAATAAACACAGCAATTTCTCTGAACCAGAACCTTTCTAAAATTAATCAAAGGGAACAAACAAATCTGGTCTCATTTAATGCTCAGAAAACTAAATACATGAATTTCTCCAACAGAAAGAATCCCTCAGACTCGCACATAATTTTAAATGATGTCAATATTCCCATAACTACTACAATTGATATCCTAGGAGTTACTCTAAACCCCAACATAAGCTGGACAGCTTATATTAAATCCCTTGCTAAAAATGCTTCTAAAAAACTGGGACTTGTGTACAGCGTTCGTGAGAACTTCACTGACGAGCAGATGGCCACAATATACAAAAGTCACGTGCGTTCTCAGATCACCACTGTGGAGTGGATGTGGAGTGGATGCACTGAGGCAGTTGGACAAAATTCAAAATAAAGCCATTAGATTAATCAATAATCCTGCCATAACGCAGGACTTTCCTCCATTATCAGTACGTAGAGATGTTGCTTCTTTAGCATTATTTTATTGATATTTTTACCGTAAGTGCTCTGACGAAATGGCTTCAACTGTGCCTCCCCTTCACATTTCATCCTGAAATACTTGGGCAGCTGGGGCGCCCATGAACTCACACTCCCTCCCCCGCAGTGCTGAACCTCTGCTTATCAAAATTCATTCATCCCCAGAACTACTACTCTCTGGAATTAACTTCCTGGGAGTTGGTTCCCACATATATTTAATCCACTCGAATTTAAATCCAATTGTTATAAATATTTTATGAATGGAGGATGCCTTTAGGCACATGGACTTATTTTTTTTTCCTCTGTTTTTCCTTCCTCCATTCATATAAAAAAAAACAAAAAAAAAAAAAAAAAAGTCAGCCATGAGGAAGTCAGAGGGGGGAAGTGATGGAGGAACAGCACCAGAATCATCTAAGGTGGAACTGGAGGAGAATATCTGAGTGAAGAGATCTGCTTTATCAGTAGAAGAAATAGTTACAGAGCCATCAAAGTAGAAAAGAGGAGGGAAGGATGATGAGGTAAAGTTGTTAGGAAGGTTTTTGGCGAGGTGCCAGGAGTGGTAAGAATTTGAGTTGGAGAGTTGAGAGCATTTAGAACGGATGAAATTATTTTTAGCAATGCGAAGAAGAGACTTAGCATGAGTCAGGGCAGAAACATAAAAAAGATGTGATTCAGGAGTGGGTTGGCTCTGCTATCTTTTAAAGGTCCTCTCCTTGTTGCAGACAGCATCAGAACAAGCGTGATTAAACCAAGGCTTTCTTGCATTAGTCAAAGGATATGAGAAAGGAATGTATGCTTCCATGCCCGAAAGAGTGACCTCTGTAATGTGCAAGGCACATTCAGATGGCTCCCGGCCATGGAAGCAATAATCATTCCAGGGAAAATCAAAGAAGTACTGCCTGAGGGCCTCCCAATCCGCAGCTCCAAAGTGCCACAGTCAACATTTCTTTGGAGGATTCACAGGCCATACCAGAGTGAGTTTTTTTTTTTTTTTTTTTTTTTTTATGTGACCGACTCTGGGCATAGGCTTCACAGCCTGCTTTCAAGGTCCAGTAGTCATCCTACATCCCGCACACCTCTACGTGTCACCACTTCGGTGCTAACACCCACCGTCCATATTGAATACATGCTAAGGCTGACTCATACAGGACTGATGTATTGGTATTAACGGAGGTATTTTTATGACATGTCGGCGGGCCTTCTGGTAGATCAGTAAAGTCTGATTTTACGAAATTCAAATCCTTAAACTGTTCCCTACCTAAGCGTGATTTGAACCCGGGTCCATCAGGACTGCAGGCCAACTCTCTACCGATTGAGCGACCGCCTTTAAGGTAATAAGGTTGTGATCGGAGGAGCCCAATGGAGAGAAACGATTGACAGTGTAAGCAGAAGGATTAGTTGTAAGGAAGAGGTCAAGTATGTTGGAGCCCTCTCCAAGGTGGTCAGGAATATGGGTAGGGTGCTGTACATGCTGCTCTAGGTCATTAAGGATATAAAAGATGTAGACTTGTTCACCAGGTGGATCAGTGAAAGAAGAGGAGAGACAAAGGTGGTGGTGAACACTGAAATCTCCTAGAATGGAGATTTCAGAGAAAGGAGAAATGGATAGAATGTGTTCCATCATAGAAGTAAGACAGTCGAAGAATTTTTCATAGTTAGTATAGTTAGGGGATAAGTAAACAGTGCAGGTACCGTAAAACGCCATAACTTCGGACGGCGTCCAAACTTCGGACATTTCGCAGAAAAACGTAATAATTCAAGTTTATTGAAAGAGTGTGCGATATTTGCAAAAAATAATGATGTGGGTAGGTAGGGTAATCCTCTAAGACTATTATGTATTAATCCTATTAAACTAGCTTGAATATGTGTCGGTGAAAAAAATTCGTGAATCCATTGGAAAAAATAACTGAATTTTCTTACCCTGCAAAACTTTGTTCACACAGAACAAACAGTTTCAATTGTAAAAAAGTGAACAGTACGATTATATGTAGAAAAGTGCTGTAAGTACTGGGAAGTAAACTGTTTCAAAATATATGCATGGATAATCTTGCTATGCCTGCTTTAATGAATACTTCTTTATTTTGCAGAAAAAATTCCTAACTTCGGACAGACAAATTATTTGAGCCAAATAAAGTCCAAACTTCGGACAGACAATAAAATTAATGGTAAAGTGATGCTAATTATATAAACAGAAAAACATGGCTAAAACAGTGAAATCTCCTATAAAGAGGAAAAGAGCCTGCACAAGTAAAGTGTCCAAAAGTGCCCTGGAAAAGGCTAAAGATGACATAAATAACAAGACCATGAGTGTGCGCAAAGCAGCTGAAAAATATAAATTAAAAAAGAGCACATTACATGATTACCTGATACAAAAACATTGCAAACAAGTGGGACGTAATACTTCATTGAGCCATGATGAAGAGTTACTGGTGTGTCAGAGAATCCTCACATTGGCAGAATGGGGATTCCCACTCGACAATTTGGACTTGAGGATGTTAGTGAAAGCATATTTAGACAAACGAGGGGTTGTTGTGTCACGATTCAGTAACAATGTACCTGGTGTTAAATGGGCCCATTCCTTCTTCAAGCACCACAAACAAACCCTTAGTAGACGATTGTCCCAGAATATAAAGACTGACAGAGCCAGAGTGACAAGAGCCATGCTAGCCGAGTTCTACAGTAACCTGAAAAAATCACTAGAAGGTGTGCCTCCAGAGAACATAATAAATTTTGATGAGACCAATCTTACTGATGATCCAGGTAAAAAGAAAGTCATAGTGAGGCAGGGCACTAAATATCCAGAGAGAATCATGAACTCAACAAAATCCTCAATATCTATTATGTTCTCTGGAACTGTATCCGGTGTGTTACTCCCTCAATATGTGGTGTATAAAGCTATCCATCTTTACGATACCTGGACTGAAGGGGGCTCTCCTGGAACACTATACAATAGGTCCCCCAGTGGATGGTTCGACTCGTGTTCATTCGATGACTGGTTCCACAAAATTATCCTCCCCTATGCTAAATGCAAGACAGGTAGAGTTGTCATTATAGGAGACAACTTGGCAAGCCATGTATCACCCAGTGTTATTGAGTCATGTGAGAAACATAATATCTCCTTTCTTCTCTTACCACCTAACTCCACGTACTTGACACAACCTCTCGATGTTGCTGTGTTCCGGCCTCTAAAAGTGCACTGGCGTAAGATCCTCGAGAACTTCAAGAAAACTACTGTTGGTAGGCTGAGTGCTTCATTACCTAAAGACTGCTTCCCAGCACTACTGACTGAACTGGTGGATAAAGTTAAAGGGACCATTGCTGACAACCTACGTAGTGGGTTTAGGAAGTGCGGCATTTATCCTCTTGATCCACAGAAATCCATCTCAAGACTTCCAGAAGATTCAATCCAAGATACAGCTGATACTGGTACACCAGGACCATCTACCAGTACTGCCTTAGACAGCTCAGTGTTGGAATTGTTGAAGGACATGAGGCATGGAACCAGTCAGTCAAGCTCAAGTCCAGCTATAGCGAAACCAAGGCGAAAGAAAAGGTTGAATGTGTCACCGGGCATGAGTATTACTACAAGGGCACTACAAAATGAAACAGAGAGCCAGCATGAAGAGTGTGAAGTTGATGATCCACAACCCCAGCCACTGCAGCCACAAGAGGATACAGCAGAGATAGCAGCACAGCCTTCCACTTCCACATCTGCACCCAACCATGAAGCACAAGCATCTCCCCTGACAGTCACCTCTACCCAGATTATTGGGGATAAAGTTGTTCCCTCAGATTGGGTAGTTGTGAGGGTTCCCTTTGATACCAAAGACAGATATAGGCATTATATTGCTATCATTGTTAAGGTAAAACCAGAAATACATGTCAGGTTTCTCAAACACGTTCAGGGTACACCTCACACATTTGCATACCCAATGGTTGATGACAGCAGTGACATAGACAAAGAGGATATACTGAAGGTGTTACCAGAACCAACACTTGACCGAAAGCAAAGGATGATTTTTGATGTAGATGTGAACCTTTGGCCTAAGTAATGATAATAATTTTGATATAGATCTGTAAGATACCATAGTCAGTACTACCAGTACCAAAGTTATTGCCAATAAGGTGCCTTAACCAGTAATGAGGTTTATTTTAAAGAAAAAAGTGATACTATATATTTAGTTACAGTATTTTATACTGGTAGTTAAGGAATAGTTTTTTGTACTGATGTACTACAGTTAATATGTTCCATGGTGCCTTCATAACATGTGCCAGTGTGTGCGTGTGTCTGTTGATTTGTGTGTGTGTGTGTGTGTGTGTGTGTGTGTGTGTGTGTGTGTGTGTGTGTGTGTGTGTGTGTGTGTGTCTTTAGAACCTGTAAGAAATGTTCAACATCATATTATGTTATTTCGGTATGCATTTGTTGAGTCAATGAGGTAGATACTTGATAATTAAGTGAAGTTTTGTTTAGGAAAATGAGGACAGTTCCTCTTACAGTTTTGGGTATATGCAGTGCATTTTTATTTTATTTTTTCATCTCAAAAAGTTCTTGAATAGTTCTTAGTTCTATTTACGGCCAGAATACCTCACTACAATGTGATATGATGCAATTTAATGTGATATGAAATTACGAGCTCCAAAAAGAAGATATTTTGGGATACTTCTCTATATATATGTATAACTCTGGTCACGAGTGCCCAATATTTTTTTTTACATTTTTTAAAAACTTCTCAAGTGTCCGAAGTTTGGCCAGTGTGTCCAGAGATAGATCCCATTAACCATTCTCATGTTTAAAGGGAAAATACATGGATGTCCGAAGTTTGGAAGAGCTGTCCGAAGTTAGGAAATTTGTTCCTAACTTCGGACACTTGAAAATGAAAAAAAAAAAGCACAAGTTTAGCTTGGCTAATTTTTTTAAATATATGGATTTAGTAGGTACTCTCCCTGGCTACCACATGACACCAACAGGAATAAAATTGCACCATTCTACAAGGAGTTATTCATTAAAACACATAAAAAATGTCCGAAGTTATGGCGTTTTACGGTATACTTAGTCAGAGAATGACATGAGAGCCGAAGCCAGAGAGTAAAGAATTCACAAGAATCAAGTTCAGGAACACAAGAGCAAGATAAGTCGTTGCATACATATGCACAACAGCCACTTTGGCTTTGAAATGAGTATAGAGAAAGTAGGAGGATACAGAGAAGGGTTTGCTGTGAATTGCCTCAGACAGCTAAGTCTTGTTTAAAAACAGACGGTGAAGTTTAGAGGAGGAGAGGTGATGTTCAACAGAGAGAAAGTTAGAGAAAAGGCAATGAATGTTGTAGAAATGAAGAAGAAGTAAGTCAGACAGTGGTTCCAGGCAAGCTGAGGAGTCATCACTGGGAGAGGGGCAGATGGTTGGGGCATTTGTCCATCCCCCCCCCCCACCAGGGATTCCGAGGAATGGTTTAAGTCCACCATTCTCCTTTTTTAATTCTGAAAAGGAAGTGTAGTGTGTACTGTGCATGTAGATTGGTGTTGACAGTTAAAGAAACTTGTATTCGAGAGCATGCTGGCCTACTGTCTGTGTCACTGAGACACTGAAGTTCACCAAAGGGGGATGGTCAGGAACTAGTCCTGAGGGCTGATGAAACGGGAACTCCAGCTCTCCCTGTCATCAGCTTTCCATCCACCTTGGGAGTACTGCCCTGCTCGACTGGTGCTACAGTCTACTCCTGAAAGATGGTATATGAGAGTTTGCATTTGGGTCTGGAACACATCTCTGGCTTTTCTTCAGTTCCTCTGCTTTCCTTATATCTCAGCGACAGAAAAATAAAGTAGATGATGTATATTCCATTTTCTACTCAACACCCGCATGCCACAGGGATCAGTTCTGGTGCCAACCCTGTTCCTGGTTCATATTAATGACCTCTTATCTGTCACCCACAATCCCATCCATTCAAATGCAGATGACTCAACAATTCACAGTTCATTCACATTTATGAAGTCCAACATTTCTAACTCTCAACTCTGTACAGCCGTCTCCATAAATCAAGACTTATCTACAATTAATGAATGGGGACAGAAGAACCTTGTCTCATTTAATGCTAGTAAAACCAAACATATACAATTTACTAACAGACAGATAATACCAGATTCGCATATGACCTTAACTACTACTAATATTCCCATCTCCAAAAGTATTGAAATTCTTGGTGTCTCACTTAACAGTGCCCTCAGCTGGACCTCTCATGTCAGATCACTTGCTAAAACCATGTCAAAGAAACTTGGATTATTGTTCAGAGTCCATAACTTCTTCACTGACGAGCAATTAGCTATAATTTATATGAGTCATGTGTGCTCTCAGCTTGAATATTGTTCACCCTTGTGGAGTGGATGTGGAGAGGCTGCATTAAAACCACCAGACAAAATTCAGAACAAAGCTGTTGGAACTATTAACAACCCTGCTATTAAAGATGAACTACCTCCCCTACAAGTACGAAGGAATGCTGCCTCCCTTGCATTATTTTACAGACATTTTTATGGTAAATGCTCGGACGATTTGCGTCCATTGTGCCACCTCTCCATGCCTTCCCTCACGCTACATGGGCATCTGGTAGCACTCATGACCGGAATGTCACACAGCCCAATAACAGAACATCTTCCTATCAGAATTCTTTTATTCCCTGAACTGCATCACTCTGGAAGTTGCCTCCCCGGAGTTGTTCCCCCCAAAACTTCAACCTACAGTTGTTCAAGTCCAACTGTTACAGATTTTTTTGAATGGAGGATGCCAGTAATCTGAGGACAGTAAATCACCCATGGGGATGAGGGTGGGTTCATGGAATGTGGGAAGTTTGAGGGGATGAGCAGGGGAAGTCGTTGAGGCATTCAGTAGGAGGAGGGTGGATGTGGTGTGTTTGCAGGAAGTCCAGTACAGGGGTGGATCAGCCAGAAAGATTGTTGGGAAGGACTGTTGCTATAAGTTGTTTTGGCACAGGGGGACAGACGGATATGGAGGTGTTGGTGTGATGGTTGCGGAGAAATGGGTGGAATATGTTATGAATGTTTTGAGAGTAAGCGATAGGATACTGGTAGTGAAAATTCTGTTGGGAAGAAAGATAGCTGCGATTATATCGGCATATGCTCCACAGGCAGGATCGGATGAATCAGAGAAAGATAGATTTTGGGATGATTTAATACGTGTAGTGGGTGGTATGCGGGATGATGAGATAGCGATTTTGGGAGGGGACTTAAATGGTCATGTAGGTGAAGCAGCAAAAGGTTATGAAGGAGTGCATGGGGGATGTGCATATGGTCTAAGGAATGCAGAAGGGGAAAGGATACTCGAGTCTGGGGAAGCAACGGACATGATTGTGTGCAACACATATTTTAGGAAAAGAGACAGTAGGTTAATTACATATGAGTCTGGGGGAAATAGCAGTCAGATAGATTATTTTCTGGTTAAGAGGGCCAATAGGAGGTTAGTGAGGGATGTTAAGGTTATAGGAAGTGAGGAGTGTGTGCAGCAGCACAAACTATTGATTTGTGATATGGTGCTTAAAGAACAAGTGATGAAAAAGAGGACTTATGTACCTAGGAGGAAAATATGGAAGCTGAAAAACCAAGTAGTAAAGGATGCCTTCTATAGCGAGTTGAGGAGAGTGGTGGCTGAACAGGGAGCTGTAGACAGAGGCGTTAATGAACAGTACAGAGCCCTCAAGAACAATTTCTTGAGAGTTACTGATGTAACATGCGGCTGGACAAGAGGACCACCAAGACATAAAGTAACTTGGTGGTGGGATGAGGGTGTAGAAGCTGCAATTAAGGAGAAAAGAAGGCTTTTCTAGGAATGGAAGAAGGGTGGTAGCAAAGAGGAATATTTGGCTGCCAAGCGTAGGGCTAGAAGAGAGGTATACAGGGCAAAGTCTGAGTCACAGAGACAATTACTTGATAACCTAAATCATGGGGAAAGGAAAAATATATTTAGGGTGGCAGGTCAGGTGAAGAGGGATAATCGGGATATCATAGGTGAGCAGTGTGTGAAGAATGATGAAGGAAGGGTAGTGGTGAACAGTGTGAGGATATTAAAGATGCATGGAGAGAGCATTATAACCGGTTGTTGAATGAGGAGTTTGACTGGGACAGGGAAGGTTTCGAGCCAGCAGATCCAGTGTCTGGCCCTTGGCTTTGATTGATACTGCTTCTGTGAGTGAGGCAATAGGCAGGATGAGGGTGGGGAAGGCAGCAGGTGTGTCTGGGTTGGCTGCCGAAATGTTGAAGGTCTCAGGCGATATAGGGGTGAGTTTAGTCACTGACCTGATAAATAGGATTATTTATGAGTGTGTTGTCCCAGATGATTGGCTGAAGAGTGTAATTGTAAATGTGTATAAAGGGAAGGGTGATGCCCTGGAAAGAGGAAATTATAGAGGTATAAAGCTTTTAGATCAGATAATGAAGGTAATGGAGAGAGTTTTAGAAGGTATGATTAGAGAAAGAGTGAATATTGATGAGATGCAGTTTGGGTTTATGCCAGGTAGGGGAACCACTGATGCCATATTCATTGTTCGACAGCTTCAGGAAAAATATATTGGTAGGAGAAAGGATCTTTATTTTGTTTTTGTTGATTTAGAAAAGGCCTTTGACAGAGGCCCTAGAGAGGTGGTGAAGTGGGCAATGAGAAAGCTTAGCTTGGAGGAGTGGCTGGTTAGGGTGGTTATGGCCATGTATGTGGGTGCTCACACCCAGGTGAGAGTGAATGGAGATTTGAGTGATGAGTTTTCCGTGAATGTTGGTGTGCATCAGGGGTCAGTCTTGAGTCCCATGTTGTTTATCATGGTACTTGAAGCCCTTTCACGTGACTTTAGAAACGGACTCCTGTGGGAGTTGTTGTATGCTGATGATTTGGTGATGACTGCAGAGAATGAAAGGGAGGCGGAGGAAAGGTTTAGGAAGTGGAGAGATGGTATGGGGCAGAAGGGTTTAAGGGTAAATGCAGATAAAACAAAAGTGATGATATCTAGGGTTGGTGGCAGTACTGTCAAAGACGAGGGAGAGTGGCCATGTGCAGTTTGCCACAAGGGCGTGGGAAGTAATTCCATCTTGTGCGGTGTGTGTGATAAATGGGTGCATAAGAGATGTAGTGGTATCAGAGGTAGACTGCAAGATAATGCTGATTTTATGTGTACGGCGTGCTGGGGTGAGCAGGTGGAGATTGTCAGACGTGAAAGGATTGAACTTGTTGGTGAATCTCTCGAGTGTGTGGAAGAGTTTTGTTATTTGGGAGACATGTTGTGTGCTGGAGGTGAGGCTGGAGCTAGCTCTGTGGCTAGGGTGAGAAGTGGTTGGAAGAAGTTCAGGGAGCTCTTGCCTCTCCTGACATTGAGAGGGCTCTCCCTACGTGCTAAGGGGTCTTTGTATGCAGCATGTGTTAGGAGTGTAATATTGTATGGTAGTGAGACCTGGGCATTGAAGGAGGAAGATATTCGCCGGCTCAGACGTACAGAAATGACAATGATTAGGTGAATGTGCAGTGCGTCCCTGCGTCCAAGGCCTGGAGGGGCTAGGTTCACAATCGAAGAGTTGAGACATAGGATGGGACTGGAGTGTATTGGTGTTGTGATGAGGAGAGGTAGATTGAGGTGGTTTGGACATGTGGAGAGGATGGGGGATGATAATTGGGTGAGGAAGGTGAGAAGTGTTAATATTGGGGGTGGGGTTATGAGAGGTAGACCGAGAAAGACATGGGACAAGGTCATTAAGTGTGACCTTAGGGTTACGGGACTGAACAGGGAGGCTGCAATGGATCGTGCAGCGTGGACAGCCGCCATTAGGTGACCAAGGCCGACACATGCAAGCATGTTGGAGCCTTTAAAAACGAAACGAAATGAAACAATTTGTTTTTCCTTCCTCTCTCGTTATAAAAAAAAATCTTATGGGGAAAACTGCTTCGATATCTGACATACTCACTGACTGAACACTCCCACTGGTACACAACACTGCAGGATATTGGGGTATGGGTGTACTGAATCAGTAACTCTCCAGAGGCTGCTCTTAAGGGCTCTGTACTGTTTATTAACACCTCTGTCAACAGCTCCCTTGTCACGAGTCGGCTGGTGACATTGGCTTTTGTGGGAAACCATGAACTCAAGTGGAATCCCAGTTTATCGTTCAGTAACCGCTCATTCGGACGGAAGCCTTGTCAAATCAATTTTTCATTGTCATACGTGATCGTCTTTGTGTGAGACATTAGCACTTCCGCTGAGCGATTTGTTTTGGGCGCGTTTCACTCACTCGACCGTTAAAAAAATGCGGCCTAGTGCTCCCTTTTCTTTCCCACGAGTTATTCAGTCCAGTGTCTGCTGTGATGGAGTAAGGTTCTGTGCTCCAGAAGTGAGAGGTCAATCCAGGCTCCACTAGACTACAGTTCTCCAGGCTCCCACCCTTCGTTGGTGATACACCGCATTCATTGACCAGTATTTCTTTTCGTTTTCCTAGTCTTAAGGGTTTAGTTAAGGTGTTTTTCCTAGGCGTAAGAATTTAGCTCTTGAGTGAGTGAGTGAGTGCGATCTCATTAATTTGATTTTGATATGTAACGTTAAACTTATTTTGTAATCAATAAATTTAACAGTTCTTTTTCTTGAGCTTAATGTAATGTAAACTCGTGTCTCATTTTTCCGCAATTAAGCTTATTTCTCTTATAGCTCCTAGCTTGCATAAACGTTTGCCATTCATAACTGGTACTTAGGCCAGTCTTGTGTATTAAGCTTAAAATCCGTTGTGCCTCCTAGGAGTTAAGCATCAGCAAGAACCTGATACTATTATTAGTATTAGTTATTTATTGTCAGGGGTGAAGTAACTTTCTCAAGAGGCTAACAGTACAAGCAAACAGCAATTGAGTAATTAGTCTCTGCTGTGTACTGTTGTGAAAGTTTATAAATTCTCGTTCTGAGAAAATCGGCGAAGCAAGCCGGTATAAAGTAATCACTGCTTGATGAAGCAAGACAATTCATTGTCCCTGCTGTTCAGTATTATTGAACATTTAACACTATCATTTTAAATAATATTTGCATTTATTTTAAAAACCCCGTGACAATAGGCGACCTCATTCCAGGATATTAACTCCTAGCTCTAAAGCTATTCACGAGAAAATACTCACTCGTTCATATTTAGGTATTTATCATTAAAGTTTATAGGCACAAGTTTACTGGTGGTTACCGTTAATTTAGCAAGTGAATTTTGCTTTATTAATCAACAGAGTACTTAACTCTAGTTTATTCTTGATAACGCCAGACGATTTTATTGGCTCCTGGGTAGGCGCCGTACCCATTGCGTTAATTATTGAGTCTTCCCAGTCATTTACATTTTTGCTTTATTCTTTTCCAGTTAACTAGATAAGACTGGTCACCACTAGCTTGTGTCTGTATTCTTTACTTGTGTTTATTAGCATTACTTTGCAAAGCAGTCAGTACTCAGTTTCGGCTTGGTTAGTAAATTAGCGTCATGGCTACCACCATATTTTTACAGGAAGCCAAAGATATGGGTCTTACAGACCCAACTGAAATTAAAGAGTACATACTCTCACGGCATAATATGGACCAGCAGCGCGAGAATGATGCCCGTGAAGAGCGTAAGATTCAGCGCGAATACGAGCGAGAACAGCACAAACACGAACAAAAACAATGTGAACTCGAGTTAGAATACGAGCGGGAACAACGTGAATATGAACGTGCCGAATATGAGGCACGAGAAAAACATGAACTTGAAGTGCTGAAGCTCAAGCGAGATTCCTTGGCTTCAGACACGTCTGGTGCAGTTGGTCCAAGCTCCACAAGCGTTCTCCCTGCACACGTCCTGGCGACCCCATGCATCAAGCTTCCTTCATACAAGGAAGGTGAGCGAATCGAGCCATACATAGCTCGTTTTGAGGACATGGCAGACATGTATCAACTGGATGAGGCAGCTAAGCGGCTCCAATTTCTTAGTTTATTTGAGGGCCCTGCCCTCGATATTCCCCACAGAATTCGTGGAGACAATCTCACGTAAGAGATAATGAAAGCTGCACTCATTAAGGCATATGGTCTCACAGTAAACGACGCCAAAGTTCAGTTCGTGCAAGCTCGTCTCCAAGACAAGGAGACAGCTGTTCAGTTCCTCGATCGTCTCACTGCTTACTTAAATGAGTGGATGGAGAAAAATGAAAATCCTTCCACGCGTGAGGGGATAATTGACCTTATGCTGCGTACACAGCTAGAGAGGTCGTGGCCTGCTGAGCTCTTAGCACAGCTTAAGATCTGCCAGGTGAAAGATGCCAGCCAAATGGCAGAAAAGGCTGATGCGTGTTTTACTGCATATGGGTATCAAACTCGTAAGCAGCATACCTGGAACAGGAAAGCTGATAAATCTGGGAAACCGTCTCAGATTGAACCCCAGCAACAAGGCCATTCTCAGAATAATGGCCAAGGTCCAAAACTGCAGTGGAAGGACCAGGGGCAAAACACTCAGAAACCTGAGTGGAAGAGGTACAACAAGTACCCTAACCAGCAGCAGTATCAGCCACGCAACCGACTGTCGAGACAAACTTTTTCACCACCAGCTCAAAAGAGGCAGGAAGCGAACGCAGCCTTCATTCCTCAGCAGCAGCACGGTGGTCATGTCCCTACCAGTATGGGTACTCCCTCACAGTTCACTAGTCCCACAGAGACAGTGAACCCCCCTCCACAGATGGCCAATGTTCCATCTCCACAGGCAGTGAGTACAACTCCTCAAGTATATAATTCTCAAGGCACAAAGTTTGCTGCATCAATTCAGCAGCCTCATGAGTGGCTAGCTGCTTCCTCCACAGGCCCTCCCACAGGTGACAGTACCTTCCTTGTTCAGCAAGGGTTTGTGGGAGACATTCCTGTGAAGGTCCTGAGAGATAATGGTTCCTCAGGTTGCTCTGTCAAGCAGAGTTTAGTTCGGCCTGAGCAGTACACAGGTCGACAGATCCATGCAAACCTTATTGATGGATCAGTGAGATTGTTCCCTGAGGCATGTATCCAGGTGGCATCTCCATTTTATACTGGTACAACACTCGCAGTTGTCATGCCAGGACCTTTATTTGACCTCATCATAGGCAACATTTTCGGTGTCAAGGATAGTTGCACCGAACATGACGCTACTCAGACTTCGGCTGCTGCAGTAACACGAGCCATGGCTGAGGCTCCAGACTGTGTCACCCCAGTGATCACTGAATCACCGCAAGATCTGATGTGTAGCCAACTTGTTGTACAAGAACAACATTCTGACCCGACACTTGCTGCCGTGCGGAACAAACAAAAGGGTCGAGTGATTAAGTATTCACGGGGAGGTCGAGCCAAGTTCTTTCGCAAACAAGGACAGCTCTACCGTGAGTCACGAACACCCGAGGGCGAGGTTCGACTGCAGTTTGTCGTTCCCGCCAAGTACCGCCTAGCAGTGTTACAATGGGGTCATTGTTCAGCCTCAGGAGGTCACATGGGCAAAAGGAAGACCCAGGGCCGTATCCGAGCTGACTTTTTCTGGCTAGGGATGGGACGAGACATAGATAGTTTTGTGCGTTCCTGCAGTGTGTGTCAAAGTAACACCACTAATCAGGGACATGTCCTTCCTGTGCCGTTCATAACCACACCCGTAATCTCTGAGACAGTTGAGAGACAGGGTAGTGGTGAAGTGGGTGCAGACCTGACGTCTCGCCCATTGGCCCCACAGGACACATCATGTCCAGGGCGCCTGTACATACATATTATGTACCGTAAGTTAAGGGGGAAGTTTGAGAGAGAACTCCACAGAGGCGACTCAAGGCTACGGAAGCCTGAGTTTGCACAAGGATTCTCAGCTCCCCGATATTAATATAAGTACTGTAGGTTAAGGGGGAAGTTCGAGAGAGAACTCCGCAGAGGCGACTCGAGGCTACGGAAGCCCGAGTTTGCACAAGGATTCTCAGCTCCCCGATATTAATATAAGTACTGTAGGTTAAGAAGGAAGTTCGAGAGAGAACTCCGCAGAGGCGACTCGAGGCTATGGAAGCCCGAGTTTGCACAAGGATTCTCAACTTGCCGACACTAATCGTGTGCTGTAATTAATGGCGACCTCGAATGTATGAAGCTTAGGCTGTCACTCGTATTTTTCAGCCAGAGCGTACTTTTCATAGCATGTACTGATTGCTAGGCAGAGAGAGTAATTGTAACATTATCAGAATTTTGTCTCATTGACACTTTTGATGCTCCACCTCAATTGATTTTGCAGGTACAGCAATGGGTGTAGCAGTTTTGCTGTGTGGGCCAGCTGATCGTCTGCCGCACGCTGCTGCCTCTTCTCTGCCTTCGCCGTCGCCATATTATTAATATTTACTGTGTCATTTTACACGTAGGTAAAGTTACACTGCAACTGTCACACCTACACCGTGTATTACATACACCACACTACACAACAATTAGTTGTCAGTGTAAATGTAGCGACTTTTCGCTCAGTTTGACCTGAGTACAGGATTTTCACCGTCGTCACAGAGTTTTTTCCCTCAAGCTTGCTTCTATTAACGTAAATACGAGGTTTTTTCGCTCACTGGCGACTGCGACTTTCTCCTGTAGCAGGATAGCACACACACCACAGTGTGAATCTTGTGTGACTGAGTTAGGATTTATATGTATGTATATTGAAATCTTTTTTTCTGAGGAAAGAAAGATTTGATTCTTATGGGGCGTAATGTCACGAGTCGGCTGGTGACACTGGCTTTTGTGGGAAACCACGAACTCAAGTGGAATCCCAGTTTATCGTTCAGTAACCGCTCATTCGGACGGAAGCCTTGTCAAATCAATTTTTCATTGTCATACGTGATCGTCTTTGTGTGAGACATTAGCACTTCCGCTGAGCGATTTGTTTTGGGCGCGTTTCGCTCACTTGACCGTTAAAAAAATGCGGCCTAGTGCTCCCTTTTCTTTCCCACGAGTTATTCAGTCCAGTGTCTGCTGTGATGGAGTGAGGTTCTGTGCTCCAGAAGTGAGAGGTCAACCCAGGCTCCACTAGACTACAGTTCTCCAGGCTCCCAACCTTCGTTGGTGATACACCGCATTCACTGACCAGTATTTCTTTTCGTTTTCCTAGTCTTAAGAGCTTAGTTAAGGTGTTTTTCCTAGGCGTAAGAATTTAGCTCTTGAGTGAGTGAGTGAGTGCAATTTCATTAATTTGATTTTGAAATGTAACATTAAATTTATTTTGTAATCAATAAATTTAACAGTTCTTTTTCTTGAGCTTAATGTAATGTAAACTCGTGTTTCATTTTTCCGCAATTAAGCTTATTTCTCTTATAGCTCCTAGCTTGCATAAACGTTTGCCATTCATAACTGGTACTTAGGCCAGTCTTGTGTATTAAGCTTAGAATCCGTTGTGCCTCCTAGGAGTTAAGCATCAGCAAAAACCTGATACTATTATTAGTATTAGTTATTTATTGTCAGGGGTGAAATAACTTTCTCAAGAGGCTAACAGTACAAGCAAACAGCAATTGAGTAATTAGTCTCTGCTGTGTACTATTGTGAAAGTTTATAAATTCTCATTCCGAGAAAATCGGCGAAGCAAGCCGGTATAAAGTAATCACTGCTTGATGTAGCAAGACAATTCATTGTCCCTGCTGTTCAGTATTATTGAACATTTAACACTATCATTTTAAATAGTATTTGCATTTATTTTTAAAAACCCCGTGACATCCCTGTTCAGCCACCATTCTTCTCATCTTCCTGTGGAAGACATCCCTTACTGTTTGTTTTTTCAGGGTCCATATTTTCCTCCTAGGTGAATACGTCCTCTTTTCCATCACCTTCTCTTGAAGCACCATGTCACATATCAATAACTCGTGTTGCTGCACACACTCATTACTCCTTATAACTTTAACATCCCTTACTAACTCCCTATCAGCCAACCTGACCAGGAAACAGTCTATCTGGCGGCTATTTCCCCATGACTTGTATGTAATCAACCCACTCTCTCTTTTCTTAAAATGTGTCCACACAATCATGTTCACTGCCTTCCCAAACTCAGGTACCCTTTCCCCTTCTTCATTTCTTGTACTATACACATCCCCCATGTGCTTCTTCACATCTTTGAGCTGCTTCACCTACATGACCATTTAAGTTCTCTCTCAAAACTGCACTCTCATAATCCCCCATATCACTTACCACATGTATTAAGTCATCCCAAAATCTATCCTTCTCTATCTCCACCAGGCCTGCCTGTGGAGCATGCACTGATGTAAATGCAACCATTTTTCCACTGAACAAAATTTTTGCTACTATTATCCTATCACTTACTCTCATAACTTTCATGAAACATTCCTCCCATCTCTCCCCAACACCCCCACACCACCACATCTGTCTGTCCTACCCTGCCGAAACAGCTTATAATAACAATCCCTCCCAGCAATCTTTCTGGCTGATCCACCCCTTTACTGGAATTCTTGCACACATTCCACATCCACCCACCCCCTACTCAATGTCTCAACCACTTCCCCCGCTCTACCTCTCAAACTTCCCACATTCCATGACGCCACTCTGATCCCCCCGGGTGAGTTAGTGACCTTAGGCTTGCTTTGAATTTCATTCTTTAACTTGGTCATAATTAGTAAAAATAATAAAAGAGAGACACATGCCACAGGCCCCATTCACTGCATAGTCCCAGGTCCAAGCAATGGATCTGGGACTCCTTGCACACCAGCCTTAACCTGTGGCTGTGGTAATGAACTCAGAGTACCCTTCCAGCACAGCTATGGAGACATCCTATAGAGAAAGGTAAAAATGGCAGATTGCTGTGGAGAAGGAAGAAAAATTGAGCAAATGGAGAGAACAATTTAAGGAATTGTTAAACATGGAGAATGAAGGTAATGCTAGTAAAAGTAGATGGGAAATGGCTAGGAGAAGGAGGAAGATGAGAAGGGAGGAAGAGATCAGTAGGATGGAAGTACAAAACTGACCAGTAGTGGAAGCAATGAAGATCAAAATCATAAAAGTCCTAGGAACTGATGGAGTGTGTGGTTAAATGCTGAAGCATGGGGGACAGATAGTACTGTACTAGAACAGATATGGAAGATGTGCAGATTGCTCTGGAGGTAGAATCCCAGAGTACTGGAACTCAAGTATTTCCCTGTACAAAGGAACAGGGGATGAAGAAGTGTGTGATAATCATAGCGGCATTTGTCTTCTTATTGTAATGTAAAAACTATATGGCAGGATACTTACTGACAGAGTTAGGGAAATAACAGAAAAACTAATTGGCGAACAACAGGGATGTTTCAGGAAGGGATGAGGTCATGTAGATCAGATATTCATCCTGAGGTGTTTAGTAGAAAAGTTTCAAGAGAAGGGAAAGGCATTTTATGCTACCTTCATGGATTTGGAGAAAGCATATGACAGAGTGGATAGACAAGAAATGTGGAAAATATTACAACTGGAGGTCCTCCCTTACTTATGAACAGGCTACATTCCAAGAAACTGCTCGTAAGTCAATTTTTTCCAGGGTCGAAAATGCATTTAATAAGCCTAACCAAATGAACATCATAGCCAAGCCAAGCCTACCAAACCTTTCAAATGTGCTTAAAACACTTATATTAGCCTACAGTTGGACAAAATCATTAACACAAAACCTTTTTTATAATGAAGTGTTGAGTATCATGTCATTCCACAAAATTTTATTGAAAGTACAAAGTCATAAAAGCAAAAATTTGTAAGCTGATCGTTTGTAACTAGGAAAGGGGCTGTATAAGGAGTAAATGGGAAGCTGTTGAATGCCATGACGAATATGTATAAGAACACTAGGGCTGCAGTGTATGTGGATGGCAAACTGAGTGACTTTTTCTATCTGAATGTTGGATTGAAAGTGGGATGTGTCATGTCTCCATGGTTGTTCATTTTGTATATGGATGGAGTTATACAAGAGATACAAGGTAGGGCATGAATGTTGAAGCAACCCTAATGAGAGGGGACAGTGTTGGAAACTTCATGTTCTGTTGTTTGAAGATGATACTGCATTGTTATTTGACGGGAAGAGGAACTACAAGCTTGATGAACTTGATGAATGAGTCTGGGAGAGTATGCAAGAAACAGAATCTAAATGCAAATATGGTACAGGGAACAATAAAGTTGCAGTCTTCAAGAGATAAGAAGTCAGTGAATGCACAGTAAGGCTGAATAGTGAGGAAATGAAAAGTGTGAGTGCATTTAAGTACTTGGGTAGTGTGATGAGTAAGGATGGAAGTTTGGAGGATGAAGTGCTTGAAACAGTACAGCAAGGTAGAAAGGTTGCTGGTTCATTGAAAGCAGTGATAAGAAATAGGAACGTGAGCATGGAAGTAAAAAAGTTTCTGCATGACAATACTGTGATACTCTGATGTATGGGACTTTGTTGGAAGGACACAAGTCAAGAGTGAGAGCAGTGGAAATGAGTTATATGAAAGGAGCATGTGAAGTTACATGGAGAGACAGATAAATAAGGAAGTGAAGGAACACCATGGTGTGGATGTGGATGTGATAGAAAGTGTTAGGAGAAACACACTGAGGTGGTTTGGCCATGTGGAGAGGACAGAGAGTGAGAGGCTAACAAGGAAGAGTGTATGTGAGTGAGGTGGTGGAAGGGGAGAGGGAGGAGCTGAGAGGGAGGGGAAAACTGAGGATGAGAAGGAGGGATGGAGGTATATGAGAGATGGTGGGTGCAAGCTGGGGGAAGGGTTATGAAATGGCAGGGAACAGGGCGACATGGAGGCGATTTGTTTGTGCCCACCCCTTATGGGATTCAGGTGCCTGGCTATGGCCAGAGAGAAAGACAGATAGCCAGCTAGGTGTTATCATATAATATCACTCAAAAGATAAGTACTGTCAAGTGACCCCTCCCTATGCACATATAAAGTGGTAACTTAGATTTCTATGCATACAGATGTAGCACATATGAACCCCTCTAACCCATTATCATAAACCCAATGTGCTAACCAAAGTTGCAGCCAGATATTAACCTGTCTACAAAAAAATCCTCTAGATCCTAACTAGACTACAGATATGTGTTCTATGGACACAGCCTAATTTACAAAATGGAATGCAGACATAAGACAGTGGCTCTAAGAGGCTTAGAACAAAAAAGTGAAAAATAAGTACAGTAAAGCCTCGATATAATGGACTTCAATAGCCAGGAATTCGTCTTTGTCGGAATCGAGGAGTTACCAACTAAATCCTTATACAGTAGGCTCTCGATATTCGATTAATCTTTCTTCGATATTTTGTACTTCAATCGGACTCACCCGCTCGTCCAAAATTTGAGCTTCGATTTCAAAAGTCGTGCTTTGATCACTCAGGCCGGGTTGCGAGTGCAAGTCGACGCTCATCTGTTAATCTGTCATGCCACCTATCGGCCACTTGGTGAAGCTTGCCCTCATTCAAACGTTTGAAATCTTTTTTGTGATGATGGAGGCAGTGAAAGCATCAACAGCAGTGGCCATGGTGATTGGGACAAGGACAAGGAAGCAGACGTTCACTCAAGTGGGGTTGGGGCAAATGCGAGTGATGGCAGCGAGGGTGGCAGTGGTGGCTGGCAACAGTGACTCAACCACCACCTCGGAACCGGTTGAGACAATTCGCCGTCACAGCAATAACAAAACAATTCGCCGTCATTAATGAAGACAGCTATGAGTGACGCTATAATATAATTCAAGGGCAACCACAGTGAGGAAGAAACAAGTTAATTACTGACTAAAGGTGCAACTTATAAATAATATCCAAAGCCTATGCTACTGAACACAGACTTTGATGGATCCCCCTGAAATATAGTTATTAAAGTATTGATTAATTAATATTACGTATATTTATAGAATGACAGGGAATCGTCCAGGGTGCGAATTGCCCTGGTGGGGAATCATCCATGTTTTGACGAGGAATTGTCTGACAGCGAATTGACTTGACGGTGAATTGTCTCAGAACCCAACACTCTACCACATAAGTTTCATTCTTTCTATTTTAAAGTGAGTGCAGCCTGTATTTCTTGCTTTTCTTGCCACTAGTAAGTAAATATGTACTAAATATAAGCAAATATATTGCTGTGTTATGATTTTGGGTGGGTATAAGTGTATATGTAAAAGTTGATGTAGGTCTGTCAGCGACACGTCGGTCCCATTTATTTATTTTCCATAAGTTTATCAATTCACACTTCGATAAATCGCATTATGATCGTTTTTTTCCGGTCCCAAAACCGATTGAAGATCGAGAGCCTTCTGCATGTTGGAAAAAGCCCGATAAAGCTAGAAGCAGTCCAGACCGCCTGACCACTTCAGCTATGTTCACTACAGTAAGGTAAATAAAAGACATGTTTATCAGTGCACTGTACAGTATTATTATATACATTTTACCATTTAATTATTGTAGTGAATGTATAATACAGTGCAATACTGTAATGCAATGGTAGTGAAAACAGTTTAAAAACCATTGGTGCGTCCAGACTAATGTCTGATATGTCGGAAAATGTCCAGGTTAACAGGGTGAAGTCCGGATGTCGCTTTTATCAGAATTTTGCTTTTTTCGGTATGGCTTGGGCCCCAATTAGTCTATTATAGTCAGGTTTTACAGTACTACAGATATGCTTCCTAAGTGTAGACATTAAGACAGCAGCACTTAAGAGTTTTAAGTAACAGACAGGCATGAAATAAGAATGGAACTACACACTCAGCACAATTTTTCCACTCATACAGTGTTCCTGGTATATCTTATAGCAACTGTGTACAAAGAATCCATGCATACTGAGCCCTCACACATAGACTAGTCTCTAATATCATCATTATCCTGACATCTGTTTTTCTCACAAAAAGATGGCATGAGGCAAGACCCAGAAAGCAAGGACTGAGAAAACATATTGGAAAGAGAAGCAATCATCTGTTTGCCTGGTGAAATAAGCCATACACTCATTCACACACCATTCATGTCCCTGTAATCGTGATTCTGTTGCTGCTCTGCTGTTGTTGAGGCCCCAGGTTCATCTGAAATGTGAACTCAGTGGACAGCAGACTCAAACTGCCTTTCTGTAGCCCAGCATCCAACCTTTGGAGACAGAGAGGTAGTTAATGCAGTAGTCCCTCATTTATCCAGACGCTCAGTATGTGGATGTGTTCATTATCCAGATGCTGGACCTTGGCTCTATTAACCCATTATCCGAAAGTTCTTGCTGTTATCCGGATGTAAAAGTCCCCGAGAACTTCGGCCAGCAAGCCGACATATTCAAACATTCGGTATCATGGCCACTGGGCTCGAGCCATGAGCAAGAAGTAGTCCATAACCCACAACCAGAGCTAAAATGTCCATCCATCCCTGTACTGAATAGTCAAAGTTGCACGCTCGTCATATCGCTCCCAACGAACCTCCAGCACCTGAGTAATATGACAGCAACCCACAAACGGTGTCAAAACATCCATACGCATTCTCAACTGATTGTCCAATATCGTGTGGCCACAGGGCTCTTTCCCAACTGCCGCCTCCATCAAATTCAGACCACAAGCCATGAGTACATGTTCGGTGACAGTGGCCGTCCGCCTCTCTACCGAACGTTGAAAGTCCCACGGTTATGGTGAGTTGTGTTTCTACATGGTCACTCAGCGTCTAACAGACCACAAGCCCCGAGTAAATGTACGGTAAAAGCACCCGTCCACCTGTTGACAGAAGTGGGAGAATCCTGCTCACAGTCTTGCTTCTGCCCCCCTCCCGTCCCTCCTCCATACCTTCCCGGCTCCCCCCTTCACTCCCACAGTCTTTACCCTCTTCCGTGGTGATAGCATTGACTCGTGAGTTTTCAAAGTTTTTTGTGATTTATTCAACTACTATTGATCATATCAAATTTCTGCAAAATCCATGAGAATGCTCATGAGAACCCATGAGAATGCATCTAGACATATGCTTAACTTTTGGAAGGTGCTGGCAAAATTTTGCTGTAGGATGGTGGTATATTATATAAAGGTAAGTTTTACTCTTGAACACTTTATTCTTGCTGTATTTCTCTACTTTTACTTGTCAGTTTTATGTGCTTTTATTAGTTTGTTCTATAGTAAAAATACCAGCGCAGATGATGGTATACCATATATACCAATACTGTATAACCAATTTCCAGTGACATACTTGGCTGTGGAAATTTTTTTGAGCCGTGGGAGCAATCACTCATTATAGACAACAGAGTTTCAAACTGTTGTCAGTTTTGTTGTGGATTTTAGTTGTTTATGCAAGCTTTCTTGATGTTTAGCATAAATATGGATAATCCTATATGTGTTTTGATGTCTAAATATGGCAGAATGACCTGGAAACAGTACCAAAATTAGGAGGGGTACTGTACATACAGTCATGGTATATAGTCGTGTACAAGTTGGGTGTTTTTGGTTTTCAATTTTTTTTTTTCATGGTTTTCTTGGTGTTCAGCATTACTTTGGATATTTCTATGTGTTTTTTGATGTCTAAACATGGCAGATTGACCTGGAAACAGTACCAAAATTAGGAGGGGTACTGAACACGCAGTGGTGTATAAGTAGGGTGTTTTTTGGTTTTCAGTTTTTTTTTTTTTCATGGTTTTCTTGGTGTTTAGCATTACTTTGGATATTCCTATGTACAGTATGTTCTGTTGTCAAAATATGGCAAAATGAACGGAAAACACTGCCAAAATTAAGGAGCGGTACTGTACATACAGTAGTATTTAGGCAGGGTGTTTTTCGGTTTTCAGTGTTGTTTCTGCATTTTTGTTTTGTTTTTTTTTTGTTTACCATTACTTTGGATATTCCAATGTGTGTTTTGATGTCTAAACATGCCTGAATGACCAGAAAATACCGCCAAATCAAACACAGGTACTGTACATAAAAGTTAGGTATAGGTGGGTATAAGTAGGGTCTGGGTATGGAAGGGGAATAGTGTTCACTATACGGATGTTGCCACTACCCAGACATGCCTTTGGCTCTATTGTCTCAATAAATGAGGGATTATTGTGGAAGTTTGTATAACCGGGTAGTGGAACTGCCTGATTATATCAGTGCTACCACAATCCTGATCCTTACTGCAAAGGCATAACTCTCCACACACTTTTCTTTAACCCGTCACATCCTGACCGATTTCCCACCTCCGATACCCCCCAATCCCAAGCTATTTTGGAATTTTTTTTTTTTTTGGCTAAAAACTCCACTTTTGTTGAGAAACAAAGGAAAATCATTATGAAAGGGCTTACCGAGATCCATAAGTGGTCAGAACAGGTGAGGCACCCCGCGCCAGGTATTGTATTCTGTCACTGACGTGTGAGGCTCTCACGTTTTCTATGGTAGGTAATTTTGGGAGAAACAACAAAGAACACATCTACATTAATTGATTTTGAACTAATAAACAATCACAACAACAATATAAAGGTTTTCAATAATATATATATAGGAAAAATAAGCTTTGTTCCATTGCACGATCATAGCGAGTTGGTCATATTGTTCACACGCTAGTTGCTAAGTTTCTTGTTTCAGTAAACACATCATTTTTTCTACTTGCATGATACTGTTTCAATGACATTTTACCATTTTTGACTGTATGTAAATGTTTTCAGCTGTTTTCATTCATTACGATGATATTTAGCATAAGTATTGCGCACATTTGCTTACTCAGCGCACTCGTTATGACTCTTCTCTCAACATACATTATTTTTTTTTTACTTTCATAGTATTGTTTTTATGACATTGAACCTTTTTTCAACCAATGTAAATGTTTTCACATATTTACATGCCTTATGAGGGTATTTAGCGAAATGCTTGCGCATATTCACATAGCAAGCACACTCGATACCACTCGTGTTTCAACTTATACTTTATTTCTTCACTCCCATTATACTTCCCCACTTACATTACACCCATTTCCACCTTATACTACTATTTACATATTTACGGGCCTTATTTATTCCACTGAGCGTCAGAATATCGCATCAATATACCCTCGCTAGGAATGTTTCGACTTAGATACTATTTAAACACTTACATAATTTTCCACTTATATTACACCCGTTTCCACTTTTATACTACTATTTACATATTTACAGACCTTATTTATTCCACTGAGCGTCAAAATATCGCATCTATATACACTTGTTAGGAATGTTTCGACTTAGAATATATTTATGCACTTACAGTACCTTCGTGTCCAACACGGTAATATTGTCATGCATGGGTCCCGTGTTGGACCAAAAACATGTTGGACAAACAACAGAGCTTATGGGGAAAAATGAGTTATGTCAGCAACCCTAGGAAAAGTCACCCTAAATACCTACCATATACAGTACAATCCCAGTTAACCAGGCGGCTTGGGGAATTCACCTTCCCGGTTACAGATTTTTCCCGTAGTTCTGATATTCAAATCTATACAAAGGCGATCATTATCACAGCAGTAAATACAATTCAGGTACTCACCACTCACATCAGGGGGCACACCAAGAGATTCCACCTGAAAAATTGCCTTGTAAACACACACCATGGTCATAATGGACGTGCATGCAATGCCTTGCAGTACCGGTACTGCAAAATGCACAAGTCCATTCTGTTAACTACCGAATAATTTCTTGTATGTACTGTACTCATGTGGAAAACTAAAGAAATAAAATCCTGAATATTTATTGGTAAATTATCACGACACCTGTACCCCCACATCAGCTTTGTTTACGATCCCGGCCCCAACTGACCGCCACCATTCCACCACTGTTTTGCACCATTGTTAACTACCGAAGTATTCGTTGTATGTACTGTACTCATAAAAGTGGAAAAATAAAGAAATAAAATCTTGAACATTTATTGGTGAACTGATGTTAAGACTGTACTGTAGAATTATCACACCTGTGCCCCCACAAAAGCTTTGTTTACGGTCCCAGCCCCGACTGACTTCCATCATTCCACCCTTCACCTGCCGCCACTCAGCTGTTTTGCACAATATAAAATACATGATGTACTTATGAAGTGCAAGCATATATTTTTTTTTCTTCCAACAAAGTAAACCTTCATTCCTATTAACTTTATTTTTTTTCATCTCTGCCAGCACACATGCGTTCTAAGATGAATTTATGTGGTACAAGTTAGAGTCGGTCCGTTAGGAAGAATAACACCGGCGTTTGCTGATTTGCTCTCTCCCAAGATGTCTGGCTTACAAATTCCATACCTGTCTTTGAAACGATTTAACCATCCAACACTGAAATCACATTCAACTTCTGTATTCATTTTATTGTGAAACTCTCTTGCTTTTTCTTGGATAAGAGAACCAGAAATAGGTGCTCCCCTAGATCTTTCTAAGCAAAACCACTCGAACGATGAAGAGTATGCCTTTTTTCAATGGACTTACTTGTCTCGCTTTTCATGAAAAATTCATTGAGCTTGGATGCTTGGGTGTTGATATAAATCGTTGGATTTCCTACATCATATTCGGTCATCAGTGTTTTATAATGTTTGCCTTTTTCAAATCTATTGCATATGTCCAGCTTCTGTTTCAAGGTAGGCTCGACACGCTTACGTTTAGTTTGCTCTTTAGGCATTTTGGAATGTTGAAATTACCGTCCATCAGAGCAACACAACAGCAAGAAAGCTTGTTTACTGTCTGGTGCTAAAAAGCAGACTGGTGATTTGTGGAGGGTGTGGAGGATGACTGAATTCAAGTAGGGGAAAGAGGGAGGAGGAGGGCTGGTTAAGAGGATTTACTAGGGATTTACATTAGCCAGAAATGCCTTCACCTCGCTTAGTCCGACTTCACCCAGCCTCGCGTGACACGATAAAACGACTGATTGGCGGTCCATTCAAAATGGCGTACAGTTATAACTTACTGACATTTTTACCAGCCCTTGAATTTTCCCATTTTTCTGAGTATTCCGTTTGTCTGGATACCGGATAGCAGGGATTGTACTGTACCTATACATATAATGGTACTACTGTATTTATAATAAATGGTACTGTATTATGAATGACAACTAACCTTTTAGGATAAAGTTGGTGGGCTTGCTGGGAATGGAAGGTGATATCCGAGGCTGTAGGTAGTCTTACTGGGTCCCTGGAGGATGGCTGCTGGCGTCACTAGCGGGTAATGGCTGCTGCTCCTCCTCAACCTCCCTCATAAATCCTTTGAAATTCCTCTCCCCTTTCTTCTGCCTCTCGATGAATTCTAGCTTGGTGGCCTGAGGGAGGTGCCGCCACTTCTTGTGGTTCTCAGAAGGCTTCCTAGGCATCGTGAGCAGGGTTATATGCAGAAGCAAGGGCAGAAAATGCAGCAAGAAAAAAGCACCATCCAATGCGAATTATGCAACTGAGTGGCACTGTGGCGGGAGAAATTTAAACAAAACATCACGTGAGAGCAGAAGTGTTTTTCATTGGGCGACATCACGATCTCGTCACGATAGCGGGCGGGGGAGGCTACTTGATCGGAAGTTTTGATTGGCTGTCAGTGTCACGGGAACGTCCAGTATGACCGTGTTGGACCAGGGGTGATCGTGCTAGTGGCAAACTCTGCAGATTTTGCCCACTTCTCGGAGCTCTGTCAGTGTTATGCTTATGCACCCGTTTTACAGTACAGCAAGCTCGCCCCGAACGCATGGGTTTCGTTCCTAACGTGGCGCGTTCGGCGCGAAACCGCGTAAGTTTTAACCACTCCTTATTTTGCTCCCTAGATCTCCCAAACGTGGTCCCCCGCTGCCATCTGCCACTGGTAATCAATATGAAGCACCCCAAGTGGTCAGAAGGCCCATCCAATGTCACAACCCACAAACACAGCACTGCACAGCAAAACTCCGACACAAACACCCAAACACAAGGCAACATTCCGATGCCGAAACCAGTCGGCGTCGGAATGTTACCCCGTGCCCACGCACCTGCACGTCGAAGCCTTGCTGTGTAGCACTGTACTTGCAAGCCACAACACCAAATCAACCCTCCAACCACCCAAAGTGCCTCATATTGATCACCAATGGCAGACAACAGCAAAACACCACGCCTAGGGAGTATAGGGAGCAAAATGGTTTCTGGACCATTCGCTGTCAAGCTAGTTCGCCGTCACAACAATAGCAAGACAACATAGACTTTGATGGATCCCCCTGAAATATAGTTATTAAAGTATTGATTAATTAATAATAAGTATATTTATAAAAGTATTGATTAATTAATATATTTATAGAATGACGGGGAATCATACTGGGTGCGAATTGTCCTGATGGGGAATCGTTCATGTTTTGACGGGGAATTGACATGATGACGAATTGTCTTGGAACCCACCGATCGTGTGTAATCTATAACTGGTTACAAGGCTTTATTTAATGCTTTAACTTTCTTTAAGTGCTTTAACTTACATGTGCATACCAGAATAGTAAATATTTAACTTACAAATACAGTACTGTGGAAAAGCAGTACAGCAAATATTTAACAAACAAATAAAAAAGGTAATATTCTGACGCCTATCAGAAAACTGGTTATAAGACTTTATTTCTTGCTTGAACGTTATTTAATACTTTAATGTAGTGCCACACATTTGATATTCATGCATGTGTTTAGTAGTACTGTAATTTTAAGTTAGATAGGGTGTAACCTGAATATTAGTTTATAAGTTCCTATCCTAAGTAGTAATTCATATGTTAATGATTAATGTAGGGTTACCGTATTTCGCGGCATATAAGACGCACTTTTTTGTCTCAAAGTTACCTTAAAATATCCCCATGCGTCCTGCACGTTAGACTAAGGCAGGTTAGTTAGGCTTCACTGAGAAGAAACTCTTATAAAGATGATCATCTCAATGCTTAGCAACCACAGGTGTTTTCTACAGTATGCAGACTTGATTTTATTTTTAAAATTAATATACACTAGTGTGTATATGCAGCAGATTTAAGAAACACCCGAGATCAGAAACACATAAAACTTTCGCGGGTTTGTTTACAGCTCAACTGGCTAACATCGTGATGATCGTGAAGATATTTAGCGGTTTAGCAATTTAACAGTTTAGCATCCGCACTATTCCAGCAAGCTAACGTACATGATCACTGGTGAACTGTCTGCTAACCTTCTGAAAGGCAATCATGACCACTTTGCTTGCCATCCATTCACTAACGAGCAAAGCAATCATACTGGAGAGATGCTGGCTAGTGAAACTGCCAAGTCATCAAAACAGACTTTCGTCACGTATGGAAATACAGTAACCCTAATTAGGTCAGTTACTTTTGTGACATTTTGTGAGTGTATATATGCAGCAGATATTAAAACACGCAAGTTCAAAAACACAAAGCATTCACGGTTTGTTTTCAGCTCAACTGGCCAATACCGTCAAGGGGTTTAGCGGTTTAGCAACTTAGCAGTTTAGTGTCTAGCGTACACCCTACTCTAGCAAGCTAACGTGCTCACTGGTGAACCGTCTGCTAACCTTCTGAAAGGCAATCATGACCACTTTGCTTGCCATCCATTCACTAACTAGCAAAGCAATCATGCTGGAGAGATGCTGGCTAGTGAAACTGCCAAGTCATCAAAACAGACTTTCGTCACGTATGGAAATTCAGTAACCCTAATTAGATCAGTTACTTTTGTGATATTTTGAGTGTATATATGCAGCAGATATTAAAACATGCAAGTTCAAGAACACAAAGCATTCACGGTTTGTTTTCAGCTCAACTCCAATACCGTCAAGGGTTTAGCGGTTTAGCAACTTAGCAGTTTAGTGTCTAGCGTACACCCTACTCTAGCAAGCTAACGAAGTTACAGCTTCACTTTTTCAGCTAAGTGAAGTACTTTAGCAATGTCTATGCAACTCAAGGCACACCCAATTACAGTATTTTGTTATGAAAATAGGATAAAATTCACTGAGTAGCATAACTGATGCAATATCTGAAATGGCAGTGCCTGACGGGCATTCATATCAGCGTCCGCCATTTCTGCTGTATTCTTAGCAGACGAAGCGATCAGAATGATTGACAACGTTCACTCTCTGCATCTCTGCTGCCTAAGCAAAGCTCTCATGATCGGCAATATGGATCATTTAGGCCGTAACGTCCAAATTTGTTAGGTTAGGTTAGGTTAGGTTGTAAAATCGTTTGCCATTTTGGACGTTACGGCCGAAACGACCAGAATCCTAAGGTGTAGGTGAGAGTTTGGTGTGGGTGTAGTTAAGGAAGTAGAAGTGGGAAGAGTCAGGCTAGGGAACTCATAATCCGCTTATTATAATCCCTTCAGCCCAGCAATGTATTTTATAGGGTAGTTTATTCATGCTCGCCATATGATTTTATTCAGTTCAGGAAACATGTACTGAGGAGGTTAATGTGGGCTGTATCAAATGCCCCAAGTCTGAATATCGCCTGTGCTCAGTTAAAACGATTGCCAAGTTAAAATCGTATGAAGTGTGGTATAAGCAATTCAATGGATGGTACTGAGGACCATTTACTGTATGAAAGTGACAGTGAAACAGTGATGATGACTGAGGTGATGACTTCCAGTGATGCTTCAGGACTCGGGGGAAGTAGTGATGAATTCTCAGGATTTGAAGACGAGTGAAATTTTCACCCTGTCAGTAATATGAAGCGAATATAGGTTTTAGGTGATCATGACAGATGCAACCATGGAAAATTTAGGATCAATGGTGCTGTACACCTTTAGTCTTGCACTGACGATGTTTGGATGAATAAATTGTTTGAGATGTTTCATGTCCTTAAGTGATGATATTTATATTGAACAACCAAATACATTTTGATGTTTTTGGCATATAATAAAGCCACTGGGTACTCCAAAACGGACTGATGTAAATGTTTCAGAGGTGAGCGAATGTTGCATGTGGTGTGTACATGTGTGCGTGTGTACCATAGCGACTAGGAGGCAGCAGTGTTAAGACCAAAAATGGATGTTTTCACAGTACTCGAATGTTTTGAGATGGATGTCTGTTTTTAGCAAATTCTGGTAAGAGAAATATGCATTTTTAATTGTTGATGCTGCAAGGAAAACAGCTGACAGTAAGGGAGTGATACTGGGAGAAGAGGGTTGAGCCAGTTGTCTAGCGCTTGGGATGAAGCAGTGTTGCTAAGAGATAGTTTCACCATTCTCGACATGTTTTGAGATGAATGTCTGTTTTTAGTAAATTGTGATCAGTGAAGAACGTATTTTTAACTGTTGATGCTGCAAGGGAAACATCGCTGACAGTGAGGAAGTGATACTGAGAGGAAGGGGTAGAGACTGCTGTCTAGCGACTGGGAGGCAGCAGTGTTACTAAGGTGTAACAATGGATGTTTTCACCATAGTATGTTTTGAAATGAATGTTTATAGTAAATTATGATCAGTGAAGCATACATTTTTAATTGTTGATGCTGCAAGGCAAACATAGCTGACAGTGAAGGAGTGATACTGAGAGAAGAGAGTAAAAACAGCTGTCTATCCTGCTCCCAAGCAGCCTTGCTATATTGAACTTTGGTTGTAAAACATTGTAATTTGTTTATTTACAAGTGCTACCTTTTTATATTATTTGTGGAGATAATTACAGGTTAGTTGGAGTGCATGATTAATGATGGTAGTAGTCTGATATTGTGCTTGAGTCAAGGCAATGTGAGGAAATTCCGTAACAGGTGTGGAATATGACGGGGTTCTTTTAGGATAAATGAACTGATGTGAACATTCATTGTATTTTATGTTTTCGTCAGTGAATGAAAGAATAGAGTTTATTGACTTCATTTGTGGTTTTAAATTCATAAAATATTAAAAACAGTGTTTAGATCAGTTTACTGATACATTTTTATCAACAAAGTTGAGATGGCCTCGTGGTTTGAAGTCACGTTTTGTTAAGATGGGGTTTTGTTTTCTCTTTTCCTGTATCATTCTTTGTACATAAAAGAAGAAACTAAAGGATGATGAGCACTGAATAGATTCTGAAAGGTGAGTGTTGTATCTAAGTGATAGTGGCTCATATCAGTCACGTTTTGTCAAGAAGGGGCATTGTTTTCTTATTCCTGTACCATTCTTTGTATATCAAAAAAGAAACCAAAGGCTGATGATCAGCAATGAATAGATTCTGAAAGGTGAGTGTGTATCTGTGTGGTAATGGCTCTTATCAAGAAACCTTACTGCAGTCTTGGTTGGGGCAAACTTTTTTTTCACAGAACTGCCCTGCCAGAATTAGGGTGCGTCTTTCACAATGCTGCGTCTTACATGCCGCGAAATACGGGTAACTATTTTTTTATATGTATGTATCTCTGTATCTATGCAGTGGGTGATGTAATTGTGGATGTTGAGCTATGGGAATTCCTCAGTCAAGTAGAGTAACGAATAACAGATGCGCCAACTTTTCTTGTCGTTGTTGGGCGCCGAGTTTAAACCTTAAACAGAATAATGATGAATATACAATTCTTTCTGTAACCTAGTTGTGAAATGTTTACTAATGAAGCTGCTAGAACTCAAATATGTAAGATTAACAGGCAAAAAGGCCTAAATAATGTCATTTGTGAGGATTTAAAGGTCCCGTTTGTCTTGGCCGTCACTAGATGGCATGAGCTGCTCTCAGATTCAAATTGAGATAGTGATAGAATCAGTATCTAAATTAAGTAAGGAATAAATCCCAAATTTTCCCCATTTCAATCAAAAGTCCTGGCGTCATGGGTACACTGCTAAATAAATTGTTAAGAGAATTGAAACCCACCATATTTCAAAAACACCACTTAATTTGATTTAGCAGTGGCGTCGCTACGCTGCCCAACGTAGTCACTCGAGCCCCAGACGTCATATCTAACGGACGTTTGTTCAGGTGAGCCGTCCACATTACTTCTTCCTCCCCCTCTTTTTCTTTGTTTAATCCTTACTTGTTATGGACTATATGAAGTAATATTGTTGAGAGTTTAACGTAGTGTCACTCGAGCCCCAGACGTCGTATCTAATGGACGTTTGTTCAGTCCCCCAGACACCGGCGACGTCAGTGTGAGCACTACGTTTTTCCCACAGTATTGTCCAAAGACTTGAGCATACACACATTACACTATCCATGAATTATTATATAAACCAAATGTAATAGTATTATTGATCTATCAAGTGAATTTTATTTTGTAAATAAGAAATAGAAATTTGAAAGTGATGTAATCTGGTAACGGAAGAGCGTAATTCAAACCAATAACCGTTTTCTTTCTTGTAACTAAGGAATTTAGGAGCGTGGAAGGGAACTTAGTGACTGTGAGCAATGATGTAATTTTGAAATGAACCTCGAGGCTAAACAAGCTCGAGGGATTATGTATTCTTAGTGACTGTACAATGTTTGAATAGTACCTCGAGGCTAAATAAGCCCGAGTGATTACGTATTCTTAGTGATTATGTTTCTTTTCTGAATTATTCCTCGAGGCTAGACAAGCCCGAATGATTATATATTACTAGTGACTACATAGCAATGATGATTATGAACTGTAAATAGTACTGAATTGATATTGGATTCTAGAAAATTACATGATGAGAATATATTATATGGATGAAAATGAACACAAGTAATCATTCTTATTGGTTCGAGGCTATGCCAGCCCGAACAGATAGCCCATGCTCATAAAAAGGTCCCTAGTTTGAGGCTATTGTTGAGCCCCAGAGTAACTGCCAAAAAGAAAGTAAAGTACAATAACCTCATAAATCGTTGGTATGTATCAAATTGTTTCGTCTGGTAATAATGTTAGAGGAAAGATCATCGAAAACCTTGGTAACATGTACAATCTTCTCTCATACTAAATAGGGTCATGTAATTAAAAATGTTTTGTGGTAACTAGCAACAAGTTATTAAAGTAAAGTATATATCATTTTCTTTACTTTATTGGTGTACCTAATCAAGGAAATTATGTCCTCAAGCCAAATTCACTCCCCTTCCAATTCAAGATTCCTTCGCTGAGGGAACGACGACCACCCGTGGTACTGACTAAATCTAAGCTCGGCCAAAAACCACAAACGCTACCACAATTCTTTCTTTTCTTAACCCGCGGCATCCCGGGGACGTACTTCCACGTCCTCACGTTTTGTCACAGCTAATCCCGGGGACATACTTCAACGTCCTGCAATTGCAAGGTTCATAATTTCCACAATTTTCAAAATTCGCGGGAGATTTTCGTTTCGCCCGGGTACCCAAGCCTCCCCTACCTGCCGCCAGGCGGGCAGCGTCCTAGACCCCGCGTGACCCGCGCTCGCCCTTGTCTCGGTCACTCACCTGCTAGCAGTGACCCAGGTCAGAGATGGCGCGGAAAGGTCTCTCAGACGAGGAAATCGCATCCGTCCTGGAAGCCTTCACTGGAGACAGTGATACTCCACTCGATGATGATGTGGTGGATTGCGATTACGTCCAGCCAGAGGAAGAAATAAGTAGCAGTGATGAGGAGGTCCCTTCGCCCCGAAAAACGCGGTATGTGACATACCGTAAGGCAAGGGAAGGCCAGCCTGCTCACCAACCACGTGCACAGCTATCTCTCCATCCCAAATCTGATCAGGACGAGGATGAGGACGATGAGGATGACGGAGGCCTAGGACATGATATCGCCGCGTGGTTGGGAAAAGAGAAAATATCACCACGAGGATCAGAAGGTGGGGCGAGACGACACATAAGGTATGGTCAAAGTACTTTGTCTGGGGAAGTGGCAAGTGGTGTGGTGGGATTGCTGGGAGAAAGGGAAAGTGTTGTGGCGGCAGCGCGGGGTGAAAGTGAGAGTGGTGTGGGGGTAGTGTGGGGTGAAGGGGCCAGTGGTGTGAGGGAGGCAGCACGAGCACGTGGTGCTCGTAGGCCTAGGGGAGAGGAGGTTGAGTCACTCCCCAGCACTTCTTTCGCCCCTGAATATTCCCAAACTTCCTCCCCACAGCCCCAGGATGTGGGGAAAGGAAAGAAAGGGAAGGGAAAGGGTAAAGGAAAAGGGAGAGGGAAGAGAAGTGCGAGTGATGAGAGGCGCCGCTCTCCACCTCCCCAACCTCCCCCACCACCCTCACCTCCCCACCCTGACGAAGGGGACGATGGTGACGTGGCTGGAGATGGTGGTGTCACGTGGAACTGGGAGGATGGGAGTAATTTTTCTCCCATCATTCACCCTTTCACTGAGGAGTGGAGGTCAGGTTGCACGGCTCCAGGTGTAAATGCAGGTTCGTCACGGTTAGATTTTTTCCACTTGTTCTTTGGTGAGGCGTTTGTTGGGCGCATAGTAGAACAAACAAATATTTTTTCACAATCCCAGCGCCGTGAAAGTGAACGTTTAGGAACCACGAGCAGGCATGCAGAACAGTATGACTATCCCGTGACTATTTCAGAGATGTTCCTATTTTTGGCCCTGGTTATCTTGATGGGTGTGGTGAGGAAAAACCAAATTCCTGCCTACTGGACAACTGACCCAATCATCCTCACACCTTTCTTTGGAAAGGTGATGGGTCATAACAGATTTCAGTATATTCTCGGCCGCCTCCACTTTTTTGATGCAGATGATCCAGCCAATGCAAATAACACCGATAAAATGAGGAGAATTAGGCTGGTATTTGATCATTTACGGGAAATGTTCCGCTCCTCATTTTATCCCTACGGAGACCTCGTCATAGACGAGAGTCTTGAGTTGTGGAGAGGCAATATTTCCTTTAGGCAGTACATACCCAGCAAGAGACACCGTTTCGGGTTCAAGATCTTTGTTATGTGTGACTGTAAGACTGGTTATGTGCAAGACATAGTCTTGTACACGGGCGCACAGACAGATATAATAGAAGATCGGAGTATAGGACTCTCTGGGGCTGTGGTGAAGACAATGATAGAAGAGTACCTTCATCGTGGTCATGTGTTGTATCTGGACAACTGGTACACTAGCCCTCTTCTCGCTAGGTTCCTCCACCAACACGACACCGGAGTCTGTGGTACAGTCAAGAGAAACCGTCGCCATATGGTCAAGATAGAGAGGAAACTTGACAAGAACGAGGTGGTTTTCTTCCAGGCCAATAACATCCTTGCAACCCTGTGGAACCACAACAGGGAAGTTTGCCTCCTATCAACTGTTCACAGCCCCCTGATGCACCGCACAGACTCCGTGGATCACCGTAGCGAGAGGAGGCGCAACGTATGGAAACCAGAGTCTGTACTTGCCTATAATCTGAACATAAGGCAAGTTGATCAGTCAGACTCGATGATTTCAAGTGTTGACTGTGCCAGGACCACGATGAAGTGGTACAAAAAACTCTTTTTCCACTTGCTCAACATCACGGTCCTGAACGCCCACTACCTGCACGCAATGACCACCGGAATATCCGAGACCTTTGAGGGGTTTGTGAGGGAGCTGGCACGTGAAATAATCGCCAAGCATGCCCAGGACAGACCCACACACCGCACCCGCACCCCCCGGGCTGCTCAGACTCCCCTACGTCTTGCAGGACGCCACTACCCCAGCGCAATCCCTTCCGAACCAAACCGTCGTAAACCCCAGCGTCGCTGCCATGTATGTAGGCACTCGACAGTCAGACCATCCACGCAGAGAAAAGACACAAGATACGAGTGTGTCGAATGCAATGTTGCGTTGTGCCTTCAGCCTTGTTTCAAGGAATATCATAATTTCCTACACTACTGAAACTGTGTGGGAAGGCGAAATGACGCTCATGATAATGGTAAGGCCAGTCAGTAGGTGCTAAGTCAAATATAAAGTTGAAACGGGTGTTATTTTTTCAGAAAAGTAATGTATAAGATGAGAATTAGTGTAAGTGGAAAGAATTGTTATCAAAACTACACCCACTGTGTAAATCTGGTCAGTAAATATGTGATAGCAAGGAAATAAAGTGGAAACGGGTGTAATGTTAGCATGAATAAAACGTATAAGTTGAACATTACTGTAAGTTGTCATAATTGATGTCACAAGTACACCCACATTCTGGTCAGTAAGTATGTGATAGGAATTATATACAGTGGAAGATGTTGTAATGTTAGTAGTAAGGTATTTTATAAGTTGATTACTAGTGTAAGATGAAACAAATGATATCGCGATAACACTCCCTGTGTAAGTAAGTGCAAATATGACGCTCAGTTCCATCGTAAGTTCAGAAATGATGTGATATCAATTACATCAAGTGTTTACATGTGCAATGTTAGTGGAGAATTATTATATAAGTACAAAAATAGGTTGTAAGTTGAAATAGTTGTCATAGCGACTTCACCGTGTGTGTTATTATGCGCTATTATTACGCTATATATTTACGTAAGGCCTGAAATAATCTCAAAACAGTTCTATAAAGTTGAAAAGTGTATAATAATATTAGAAAAGTATTATGTAAGTAGAAAAAGCACAATACGAGTTGAAACAACAGTCACAGCGAGTTCACTCACTACGTAAATAAGCGCTAACATTACGCTAAATGTTATCAAAAGGCCTGTGAATACGTAAAAACAGTTCAATAAAATGTAAAATGGTATAATGTTATTGTAGAAGTATTATGTAAGTAAAAAAAATTATATGTATCATGATTTTAGAATGTTAGCGATTCATCGTGACCAAGTTGGCCGATTTTGCTCGTTTCGCACGATGGTACAATGCTTATTTCTGCTCTATTTTTGTATAAAATCCAATATACTCTTTTATCACATGTTTTTATGTTTGTAATAAATTCATTTCTACTTACTTTCATTGGTTTCCCAGACTTATAATACCATAGAAAACGTTTGAGGCTCAGACCGCCTAGGGAGAACACGGGGCCAGGTGGGACCAAGGCATACCTGGTTAAGCTAATTAGGGACCCCGGGGACCAATTTCTTTGCCACCGACCATTGTTTCTGACCAAAAGCGAAAGTTTAAGCAAAAAAAAAAAGGGTCGAAAAATGGTCGGGATTGGGGGGTACCAGTGGTCGAAAAGTGGTCGGGATGGGGCGGGTTAAATATTTACCTTCTACTATACTAAGTCGAGTACCTCTTATATTATCCATAGATGAGTTGATCAGTACCAACAACAGGTAAGAATATAAATATCTAGCATTACACTGGATGAACAATAACGGTGGGGATAGTAAATTCTTACCGTTACACTGGTACAACCGGTGGGATGAAAAATCTAAGCTTTACACTGGTGTCAACCGGTGGGATGGATAAAAATTCTGGGTATTACACTGGTGAATACCGGTGGGATAACATTTCCAGCTTTACACTGGTGTCAATTGGTGGGATAACATTTTCAGCTTTACATTAACTTGCACATAAACTTACCAGAACAGTACTGTAAATATTTAACTTACAAATACAGCACTGAGGAAAAGCAGTACAGCGAATCACATCACGTGATCAAAACAAACCATGCGTGCTGAGCTGATGTTCGAGGATTTGGCCTATCAAAGGCCTCTCTTGCATAAATATATAGTTTTCGTAATGATTCTTTAATCTTATGTTATCTTATACATATCCCAGCACTAATCGTGTATAATTGCGAGCGCGTTCGACAAGAACGTGTTCCGGGCGAGTTTGCTGTACTTAAATCATATTAAATCGTACTAATTTTTTGCTCTCCGTGCTGGACAAACGCGTGTTGGACGCGAGGGTACTGTACATAATTTTCCACTTACATTACACCCGATTCCACTTTTATACTACTATTTACATATCTACAGGCCTTATAATTACACTGAGCATCTGTATGTCACATTTCTTCCTGAGTATGAGCGTCATATCGCATTCATACCATATCAGAATTGCATGAAGGTGTGATATTCACTAAAGTAAGGGTGAATGCAGAGACCCACGTCACACTCAATGCACTCATAGCGGGTGTCTTTTCTCTGAGTGGTGGGTCTCACACTGGAATTACTACACACATGACACCTGCATTGGGGCCTAGGTCTATTTGGCTGGGGAGGTATAGGAGTGGGGAAATTGCGGGTGGTTATTCTCAGGGGAGTTTGGGCGGTAGGGGCAGTGCGTGTGCGTTGTTAGGGCCTCTCGACCGCATACCTGGCAAAAATCTCACGTGTAAGCTCCCTCACAAACCCTTCAAAAGTTTCCTGCACTCCTATTGTCATAGCATGCAAGTGGTGGCAATTAAGGGCAGTTATATCTAGCAGGCGAAAGAAGAGCTTTTTGTACCACTTCATCGTGGTCCTGGCACATTCGACAGTGGATATCATGGAGTCTGACTGGTCCACCAGGCGCATGTTGATGTTATAATCAAGCACACACTCAGGTTTCCAAATGTGGTGCCTCCTCTCGTTGCGGTAATCTACAGACTCTGTACAGTGCATCAATGGGCGGTGAACCGTGGACAAGAGGCTGACTTCTCTGTTGTAGTTCCAAACTGTAGCTAGGATACTGTTAGCCTAGAAGAAGACCACCTCATTTTTTTCTAGTTTCCGCCCCACCTTGACCATGTGACACCGCTTCACCTTGACGGTACCACAGAGTCCCATGTCATGCCGGTGTAGATAACGAGCAAGAAGAGGGCTAGTGTACCAGTTATCCAGGTAAAGGAAGTGACCACGATGAAGGTAGTCTTTAATCATTGTCTTTACCACTGCTCCAAACAGTCCAATACTCCGATCTTCTATTATGTCTGTCTGTGCACCGGTGTACAAGACTATGTCTTGCACATAACCAGTCCTACAGTCACACATAACAAAGATCTTGAACCCAAAGCGGTGCCTTTTCCTGAGTATGTACTGCCGAAAGGAAATATTGCCTCTCCACAACACAAGACTCTTGTCTATGACAAGGTCTCTATAGGGATAAAATGAGGAACGGAATGTTTGCTGTAGGTGATCAAAAACCAACCTAATTCGCCTCATCTTATCAGTGTCATTTGCATTGGCAGGATCATCAGCATCGTAAAAGTGAAGGCAGCTTAGAATTTGCTGAAACCAATTATGGCTCATGATTTTGCCAAATATTGGTGTCTACATGATAGGGTCCCTTGTCCAGTATGCTGGAATTCTGTTTTTACCTACAATACCCATCAAAAGTACCAGGGCAAAAATAAAAACATTTCTGCAAGGGAGACAGGGTAATCATAAATGATGGAATGCCTGCTCCTTGTGCCCTGTCTTTCACTCTCACGGCACTGGCTGCTAGCAAAACAGTTGGTTTGTTCCACTACCTGTTCCACAAAACCCTCACTGAAAAACAGGTGGAAAAAATCCAGCCTGGTGGAACAACGGTGAATTCCTGGAGCCGTGCAGCCAGCGCGCCCCTGCTCAGTGAAGAGGTGAATGATGGGAGAAAAATCACTGCCATCTTCCCAATTTCAACTCACATAATCCTCGCCCCCATCGTCGGGGTGGGGAGGAGATGCTGGTGGGGGAGGTTGGGGAGGAGCAGTGCGGGGGGCTTCCCCACTCGCACTCCTCTTCCCTCGGCCTTTATCCTTCCCCTTTCCCTTACCCTTACAGCCTTGGGGAACATCAGGGGGCTGTGGGGAGGAAGTCCAGGAATACTGGGGAGCATAAGACATGCTGGGGAGTGGCTCCTCCTCACCTCCTCGCTCCATCACCAAACCACGTGATTCATCTCGCACCCTCACTGTCTCACGTGATACGCCCCGCCACCTCACACCACCATGGCAGAGCGATGACTCACTCCTGCCACTCTCACTTTCAGTGATTGCCCCAGAACTTTTGATTTCACTCCCCACTCCCTCCACGCCACTTCCGCCCTCCCCAAACAAAACACTAGGCCCATACCTGCTAGTATGATGTGCTGTGTGCTCGGGGCCGCGATGCGTGATAATCTCATGGCTGTACCACATAGCAGCACGTCCCACGGCTATGTCCTCGTCCTCGAGTTCGGGCTCCACATCACGTAGGGACTGCCAAGAGGTTGTTGCACATTGTTTTGGTGCAGGCTGGCCCTCTCCAGTGGCACGATAGGTCATGTAGCGCCGCTTCCCTGGGGACGGGACCTCCTCATCACTGCTGCAAGTTTCCTCCTCCTCTGGTTGGACATAATCCTTGTCCACCACCTCGTCATCGATGGGCGAATCACTGTCGCCTGTGAAGGTGTCCAGGGCGGCTTGAATTTCCTCCTCCGAGAGACCTTTGTGCGCCATGTCTGACCTGGGTCACTGCAAACAGCTGAGTGACCGAGCCGAGGGTGAGCGCAGCAGGTCGCGTGGGGTTGCCGAGCGTCCCCGCCTGGCGGCAGGTAGGGGAAGGTCACGCGATCCCACGTTCCCAAAATCAAGCGCGAGATTTGAAAATTGTGCAAATTATGAACCTTGCAACTGCGCAACGTACCAGTACGTCGACGGGACTGACAGTTACATAATGTTGCAACGTAGTCATATGTCGACGGGATGCCTCGGGTTAAAGACCTACTTCACATTATATACCGGACAATCAGTTCAATGGGTAATTCAATGACAATCGTTTAAAGAAGGGATGCCAAACTCTTGTCATGTGCTCCTTTGAGCATAATTCATCCAACCAATTTGATCACCTGTCAGTTCCATAACCCCCTCAATTACCTTACCTTGTTTTTTTACACTCTCAGTAAGCATATCCATCCACCTTCCCCTCGACCCACTACATCCCTCTGACTTTCAAACTCGCCCACATGTACTGTTTTATCATTTTTTTTTTTTCATCCATTATCTCCGTATGACCATACCATCTAAATGCACTCTCTTCAACCCAATAATCAACAGACCTTATTCCACAGCATTCATGAAGTAAGCTGTCATATTATTATTTTTAATTCCTATCCATTTTACACACTACAAGAACATTCCTCAAAAAAACAATTTCCAGTGCTCTTACACCTGATTTCACTTTCTCATGCCACACCAAAGTCACACATTCATATGTTAATATGGGTATTAAAACACCAGCATGGAATCGTCTTACAGCTGCCACACTCAGATAGCTGTTTAGTATCAAGGCTTCATAACACCAGCTACTTTCCTTTCACATTGCATTCTACTTTCCACCTTCTTTGCACATTCACCAATCTATTCCATTACTGCACCTGGTTGTTTATGCTCCCTTGCCATCTAAGTGTCATTCTACTTGAGCATATCACACTGAGTCACCTCTTTCAGTAACCATCACTTTACCCTTATCTACATTTACTTTCTGGTACTGATGGAAAACCTACATGTGAGGCACTGTGCACCCTGGATGGAGCAGCTGTGGTGTCCATCTGGAAGTCCATTTATACCTGCACCTTGTTGTGGGGATTCTGATCTGACCCTGGTGAGAAGCTGTCCACCAGGAGGAGGCACCAGATCCCTACATGATGCACCTGTAGGATGCCCCCAAAGAAGCACATGCTTACCCATGGTCAATGGGCCTGCTCGGCAAGACAGACTGGGGTTGTGCAAAACAATTTTCAAAGCAAGATGTTCACAAATATCCACAAATTTATGTTCCAGCCTGCAAAGCTCCTGATCATTATTAGCAAGTAACAAATTATAATCTGCAGTCATTAGATCTGAGATACTACACCCTTCACAATTACCATTTTCATCCCTCTCTACAGGTGCTAGAGGGAAGTCTATGAGAGGCAATACTGTGACCTCAGGTCTGGGAGCCAAACCTCCCCAACCTAACCCACATCCTGCAAGGAGGACCTCAGTCACTTGGCAGGGCACTGTCTTCCACATAGGGGCAGCTGCTCCCTCACTGTTTTTTACATCAATCCATCATCCATCATCCAATCCTATGTTGTCCCATGAGAAGCGCAAGAGCCCAGGGCTTGGCAAGTTGGTCCTGACATTTAAGATGTGACTGACCAGCCTCACTCATCCCTAAGTGGCATTACATTTCATTTTCGTTTTGTTTTGTTTTTAAAGGCTCCAACATGCTTGCATGTGTCGGCCTTGGTCACCTAATGGCGGCTCTCCACGCTGCATGATCCATTGCAGCCTCCCTGTTCAGTCCCTTAACCCTGAGGTCACACTTAATGACCTCGTCCCGTGTCTTTCTCGGTCTACCCCTCATAACCCCACCCCCAATATTAACACTTCTCACCTTCCTCACCCAATTATCATCCCCCATCCTCTCCACACGTCCAAACCACCTCAATCTACCTCTCCTCATCACAACACCAATACACTCCAGTCCCATTCTACCTCTCAACTCTTCCATTGTAAACCCAGCCCCTCCAGGCCTTGGACGCAGGGACGCACTGCACATCCACCTAATCATTGTCATTTCTGTATGTCTAAGCCGGCGAATATCTTCCTCCTTCACTGCCCAGGTCTCACTACCATACAATATTACACTCCTAACACATGCTGCATACAAAGACCCCTTAGCACGTAGGGAGAGCCCTCTCAATGTCAGGAGAGGCAAGAGCTCCCTGAACTTCTTCCAACCACTTCTCACCCTAGCCACAGAGCTAGCTCCAGCCCCACCTCTGGCACACAACATGTCTCCCAAATAACAAAACTCTTCCACACACTCAAGAGATTCACCAGCAAGTTCAATCCTTTCACGTCTGACAATCTCCACCTGCTCACCCCGGCACGCCGTACACATAAAATCAGCATTATCTCGCAGTCTACCTCTGATACCACTACATCTCTTATGCACCCATTTATCACACACACCGCACAAGATGGAATTACTTCCCACGCCCTTGTGGCAAACTGCACATGGCCACTCTCCCTCGTCTTTGACAGTACCGCCACCAACCCTAGATATCATCACTTTTGTTTTATCTGCATTTACCCTTAAACCCTTTTGCCCCATATCATCTCTCCACTTTCTAAACCTTTCCTCCGCCTCCTTTTCATTCTCTGCAATCAACACCAAATCATCAGCATACAACAACTCCCACAGGAGTCCGTTTCTAAAGTCACGTGAAAGGGCTTCAAGTACCATGATAAACAACATGGAACTGAAGACTGACCACTGATGCACACCAACATTCACGGAAAACTCATCACTCAAATCTCCATTCACTCTCACCTGGGTGTGAGCACCCACATACATGGCCATAACCACCCTAACCAGCCACTCCTCCAAGCCAAGCTTTCTCATTGCCCACTTCACCACCTCTCTAGGGACTCTGTCAAAGGCCTTTTCTAAATCAACAAAAACAAAATAAAGATCCCTTCTCCTACCAATATATTTTTCCTGAAGCTGTCGAACAATGAATATGGCATCAGTGGTCCCCCTACCTGGCATTAACCCAAACTGCATCTCATCAATATTCACTCTTTCTCTAATCATACCTTCTAAAACTCTCTCCATTACCTTCATTACCTGATCTAAAAGCTTTATACCTCTATAATTTCCTCTTTCCAGGGCATCACCCTTCCCTTTTTACACATTTACAATTACAGTAGTGCACCAACTTTCGCTACAGCAGGATTCGCGGAATCCACTTTCGCGGCATGCACCAAATATTCCCTAACTTCCACTTTCGCTTGAAAAAAATCGATTTTCGCGCACAAATTTTGGGTTTGGGACAATATTTTGAACTTTGAATTTCCTGCACCGCCCGCCCGCAACCCACCGCCATCTTGAATGACGTCATGTCAACACTCTGTCCACCCATTCCCGCCATTGTGTACGAGTGTGCTAGCTCCATTGTGTTGGATTCTCACGGTTCAGTGGCCTATACTATACCTGGTAGTGTGGGGAAAGGGCCTGGTGGTGTAGGGGGAGAGCCTGGTGGTGTGGAGGGAGGGCCGGGAGGCAGTGGCGGTGATAAAAAGTGGCCGGGACATTCAAAGTCGGGAGGAAACGCCTCGGATACTTACCCCCAACATCCATTAAACACCTCAACCTGGTCTCTGTGGTATGTTTCTCCTCATATAATGTGTACTGTCCAGTTTTTATTGTTTGTATCTCACAATGCGATGAACAATAATGATTTCATGTACTGTATTGCAAGTGAAAATGAAAATCTGATGTTACTTTAGGATAATCGGGAACCAATTAGCCTTTTTGCCATAAAGACAATGCCCCAATTTTCGCTAATTCCACTTTCGCGCATTATTTTTGGACCCAATTAGGCGCGAAAATTGGTACCCCACTGTACACTCTTCAGCTAATCATCTGGGACAACACACTCATAAATAATCTTATTTATCAGGTCAGTGACTAAACTCACCCCTATATCGCCTAAGGCCATCAACATTTCGGCAGTCAACCCAGACACGCCTGCTGCCTTCCCCACCCTCATTCTGCCTATTGCCTCACTCACAGTAGCAGTATCAAAGGCCAAGGGCCAGACACTGGATCTGCTGGCTCCAAACCTTCCCTGTCCCAGTCAAACTCCTCATTCAACAACCGGTTATAATGCTCTCTCCACGCATCTTTAATATCCTCACTGTTCACCACTACCCTTCCTTCATCATTCTTCACACACTGCTCACCTATGACATCCCGATTATCCCTCTTCACCTGACCTGCCATCCTAAATATATTTTTCCTTTCCTTATGATTTTGGTTATCAAGTAATTATCTCTGTGACTCAGACTTTGCCCTGTATACCTCTCTTCTAGTCCTATGCTTGGCAGCCAAATATTCCTCTTTGCTACCACCCTTCTTCCATTCCCGGAAAAGCCTTCTTTTCTCCTTAATTGCAGCTTCTACACCCTCATCCCACCACCAAGTTACTTTATGTCTTGGTGGTCCTCTTGTCCAGCCGCATGTTACATCAGTAACTCTCAAGAAATTGTTCTTGAGGGCTCTGTACTGTTCATTAACGCCTCTGTCTACAGCTCCCTGTTCAGCCACTACTCTCCTCAACTCGCTTACTACTTGGTTTTTTCAGCTTCCATATTTTCCTCCTAGGTACATAAGTCCTCTTTTTCATCACTTGTTCTTTAAGCACCATATCACAAATCAATAGTTTGTGCTGCTGCACACACTCCTCACTTCCTATAACTTTAACATCCCTCACTAACCTCCTATCGGCTCTCCTAACCAGAAAATAATCTATCTGACTGCTGTTTCCCCCAGACTCATACGTAATTAACCTACTGTCTCTTTTCCTAAAATATGTGTTGCACACAATCATGTCCGTTGCCTCCCCAAACTCGAGTATCCTTTCCCCTTCTGCATTCCTTAGACCATACCCACATCCCCCATGCACTCCTTCATAACCTTGTGCTGCTTCACCTACATGACCATTTAAGTCCCCTCCCAAAATCACTATCTCATCATCCTGCATACCACCCACTACACGTATTAAATCATCCCAAAATCTTTCTTTCTCTGATTCATCCAATCCTGCCTGTGGAGCATATGCCGATATAATCGCAGCTATCTTTCTTCCCAACAGAATTTTCACTACCAATATCCTATCGCTTACTCTCAAAACATTCATAACATATTCCACCCATTTCTCCGCAACCATCACACCAACACCTCCATATCCGTCTGTCCTCCCCTGCCAAAACAACTTATAGCAACAGTCCTTCCCAACAATCTTTCTGGCTGATCCACCCCTGTACCGGACTTCCTGGAAACACGCCACATCCACCCACCTCCTACTGAATACCTCAACGACTTCCCCTGCTCTTCCCCTCAAACTTCCCACATTCCATGAACCCATCGTCATCCCCATGGGTGATTTACTGTCCTCAGGCTTGCTTTGAAACGTATTTTGTTTTGTCATCATCAGTATTAATAAAGGGGGACAGACATAGCATAGGTCCCACTCACTGCACAGTCCCAGGTCCAGGCAATGTATCTGGGACCCCTAGCCCACCAGCTTACCGGTGGCTGTGGTAGTGGCCTCGGGGCAACCTGCCAGGACAGCTGCAGTGACACCCTCCAAGCACATCTTGGCACTGCAACTATCCCGCCATTATACACCCACTGATAGGGCAGCCTCCTGGGGCGCTACTCCCAGGTTCGGGCCCCTCTCTATTGGGCGGAAGCGGCAGCCTGGGAACCGCAATGCCCTGTACCCTCTAGCACAGGCCCGAGCCCCATCTCGCCCTGGACCCACGATCTATGCCGGCGGAACCCCCGCCACGCCTCCCCCCAGAAGTCCGCCACTTGGTAGCGGGGGCAAAGTTTTCTGGCCGCATGCCCTTGCTGGCGCCAACCCCTGTAACGTAGTGGGATACGTTGTGTGAAATGTAAAGTGCATGTGGTGTAGTGCATAGGTAGTTAGAGGAAATGTTTGGGAGAGTATGCTGGTCTACTCTCCATGTTACTGTCACACTGAAAAGGTCAGCAAAGGGGGATGGTTAGATAGCTAGTGAAACAGGAGCTCCAGCTCTCCCTACCACCAGCATTCCCATTCCCCTCGGGAGTACTACCCTGTTCGGCCCGTGCTACAGCCTCCTCCTTACATAAGCAACAAACCCCAACAACCCCTTGGATATAAACCTGCACCGGTTCAACCACCAGGCACCAGAATTTGGTTATATGGTTACCACCCTGCATAGTAAATGGTTTCCTGGTGTAAAGGAAACCATTTGGCTTGTCACTCAGTGTAGGGTCACCCACAAGCAGAAGGAAGAGGAAAGAATGAAGGAAAGAAAGACGGAGGAGGGCATGTAAAGGCAGATGGAGGAGGAAAGAATGAAGGAAAGAAAAACAGAAGAGGAAGGAAGGAAGAGAGGAAAGAGCAGACATCCAAAGCAGCACTGCATCGAGTGAGTGGATGACGAGTGCCCCCACTGTTTTTTACACAAAGGAAAATTGCTCTCAAGCAGTCAAAGCCTTCTCGTCACAACTGCCAGAGACACTAAGAGCCATCTCGGGTCCTAAACATGATACATTTGCCTGGTTTGCTTCTCACACATCACAACCACTAAATGAACATGTGGATTTGTTCAGTGCTACTATTGCAAAGAATGGAACCGCACCACATGCACTACATTTACTGATACCAGACAACATCACAGCACATAGGTATATGTCAGGTGCAGGTACATCTCCATATTTAAACACCAAACACAATGCTCCCCTCCTCTCCTAACAACTCCCCCCTATTGATACAACCACTACCACCACAGCTCTGCTACAGCACACAAACACTACACCTGCAGCATCAGACATTCACCACCTCAGACATGCAACATAAACATACTACAACTCAATGATAATGGCTTCCACTCCAAATAGCTCAATCTGAACACTTTCTTCACACACATAACATGTACAATGCATTCCTACAGGAAACAAAGCTAACATATACATACATGACTTGAACATCAGACACAATTCACATATCAGATAGAACTGATGGCCATAGAGAAGTCCTCACCACCCACATGCACACACTCACCCTCTACAAAGACACAACACAGACAACACAATCACTCTTCTGGAACAATACCATGTTAGAAATGCATTAACTCCGTGTCAACTTTGGCCACAAACAAGAAATAAAAAATTTTTAGCATCTACATTCCCCCTGACACTTCTCAAGATTTACTAGCACAATACAACTCTCAGCTCTTCCCATTAACACAGACATCTAATATCATTGCTGGGAACTTTAACACTAAAATGACACAATCAAGACAATGGGCAAGGCCTCGACATTATAACACAGTTAAACAACATGTACATCATCAATGACACCTCTTAATACACCTACATCCCCCACCAAGCACCCCGCTCTCCCTCCTACCCCAGACATCATAATTATTATGTTTGGCCACACTTTCATACACTACCACCAGGCAGATGAAACCCAAACTTCCTTCAGATCATCCCCCTATCATCTGCACTACAAGAATATACTTTACAATGGAGCAATCACACATGATTAACACAAATTACAAGAAAGAAGATTCAACAAAATTCACACGAGAAACAAAAGACCACCTCACTACACAAAACAACACACCCATCACCAACACTGACATGCAAATTTGTTTCTTCACTTATAAAGGCTTCAACATGCTTGCATGCTGTGGACTTGGTCACACTGCTTGATCTTTAGCAGCCTCTCTGTTCACTCCCTTATCACAGAAATCCCACTGCATGACCTCATCGCAAGTCTTTTTCAGCCTCCTAGCAACTCGACCCTCAACCTTCATTTCTCTTACCCTCCACTCCCAGCTATCATCCTCCATCCTCTACACATGCCCAAAGCATCTCAACCTATCCCTTCTCATCACATCACTAATATAGCAATCTTTCAATTATTTGGTGTAATTCAGCCAAAACCCCGGCCGGATACTGTACTGTATTGCAAAAATGCTGGATATTGTTTCAGTACCTCCTATCAGTTATCCATTTGGCACTGAGCCAGATAATGTCACCAACCTAAACTATCTGTCACAACCCTCTATCCTAAAAACTTTCCTAGAATATTACCCATGCGTTTAAAATTAAAATCAAGCATATAATACAATACGGTACAGCACTGATACAGTACAGTACAAACAGTACAGTAATACAGTATACAATATAATCATAATCATACTCACCTAGTGTTGGCAACACCACAAAAGCCAGAAACTCAACCACCACACAAAACTAGGGCACAGTAGTCAGAGCACTAGGGCATGGAGAACTAAGGGGCCACAAGGGAAGTCACAGCACTACAGCAATGAGCGAGGCACAGGGGTCCACAGGCTAAGTCACAGCACTGGGGGGTTGCAACACCATGGGTTACAAATGCACAAGGCACAGATACGTCCTCAATGTACGGGATCCAGTGGAGAGAATGAAAGAGTGGCGGCTGGTTTGGCGCGTCGGGTGGGCCAGTCCCACAATTCATTGTGACTGAGTGGCATGTACTGCTGTACTGGGAGGTCTGTCTAGAGGCTCACTGGGCCTGCGTCTGTGCTGGATAATACATATTACAACTGAAAAATGCAAAGTACTGCCAACTGCTTCCTGTTTCTGAGCCAGATTATACACATTACCACTGAAAAATGCATAGTACTGCTAACTGCTTACCATTCCTGAGCTGGATATTGCCTAATTTCAAAAGATATTGTTTTACTAGCGCTGAGCAGAAGGCGCTGGATATTGTGATGACAGATAATTGAGAGGGACATTCAGGTCCCTTTCTTCCCCTCTGCTTTTTATTTGCAGTCCTAACCCTCCCAGGCCTGTCATTCAGTGATGCACTACATATTCCTCTCAACATTCTTATCTGTACACGTTTGAGCCTACGAACATCCTCTTCCTGTACTGCCCAAGTCTCACAGCATTACATTAAGAATGCATGCTGCGTATAAGGGCTCCTTAATAGGGAGGGAGAGCTCTCTCAATGTTTGTAGGGGCAACAAATCCCTAAACCTTTTCCAACCACTCTCTACCCTTGCTACTTGGCGGCAGGTAGTGGTGACCATCACCCACTCGATGTAGTGGTGCTTACTTCATCCTTCACTCCCTTCATTCTGTTTCTGTGTCTGCCTTCCTCTCATCCTCTGTCTTCCTTTCTTTCCTGTCACTTTTTTACTCTTCTTTTCATTTCTGATAGTTTTACACTGAGTGACAGGCCATTTACAACACAGGTGGTAATTGTAGAACCAGATAACAGGATGATGTGGACCTGATATGGTGCCCCGCTAACTGGATGGAGACACATATGCAGCATCCATCCATGAACCAAATCTCCATACTTTTCCCTGCATCTCCCTGTCCCAAGGTGCCATCAACCACAAGGGAACATTAGTTCACTGCACGGGACGATCCTGCGGGGATGGTTGATTGCCTGTGGTTGATGGTCTGCTCAGCCAGACAGATCAGGGTTGCCCAACAACAAAAACAACAACAACCCTTGCTACAAAGCTAACTCTAGCCCCACCCCTAGCATATATTATGTCCCCCACATAACAGAACTCCCCACAAAGAACTCTTAGGCAAGATAAATCCTTTCCTGCCTCTCTCCTGTATGCTCTCTTTACCTACTGGAGACAAAATTACCATTATTTTGCAGTCTACCCTTAATGTCACTACATCTCTTAGGCAGAAAACTGCTCGAGAGAGAGTTATTTCCCACACCTTTGTGGCAAACTGTGCATGACTACTCCTACTACTGCCAGATACCATCACTCATTTTATCCATGTTTGCTCTCAAACTCTTGTAGTTCTGAAACTCTTGTACCCAGTTCCATCTCTCTACTTCTTGAATCTTTCCTCAGCCACCTTTGAATCTTTCCTCAGCTATCAGTCAGACAAGGCAGTACTCCCAGGGTGAATGAAAACCCGGTGACAAGAATTGCTGGAGCTCCTGCTACAACTACCCTAAGGACTAACTTCGGACCATCCACCTTGGCTGAAAGTTTTTCAGTGTTTTATTAACACTGAGTAGGTTAGCATATATTCCTATACATTTTCCTCTACCTATATACACCAAACAACGTGCACATTACATACCACACTTACCATTCCGAAATCTGCAAAAATGATGACTCAACACCCAGCCTCTGAGTCACCATGGTGGTGGTGGTGGAGGATCATAAATGCCCCATCATCCACCCCTTTCCTGGTGATGACCAAATGAGACACATGGAACCATTGTTTGACTCACTGTCTATTCATTTCTGTGATATTCAAGACTTTTCCTCTAATTTTCTGCTGAGCTCCACCTCTCTTCCTCACTGAGATTCAACTGCCTGATAGCAAACCCTTCTCTGTATCCTCCTATTTTCATTATACTCACTTCAAAACCAAAGGTGGTTGTAAATGTATGCAACATCACATCCTGCTCTCATGTTCCTGAACTTGAACCCTCTGAATTCTCTACACTCTGACTTCAGCTATCCTGTTCTTCTCCGAATAAATGTATTTGCGTGTGTACTTGTTTCCTAATTCTATAGACTATGAAAAATTCTTTGACTATCTTACTTCTGAGATAGAACATATTCTGTCAATTTCTCCTTTCTCAGAAATCTCCATTCTTGGTAATTTCAGTGTTCACCACCAACTTTGGCTCTCCTCTCCAATCACTTATCCACCCAGTGAATACGTCTACACCTTTTCTATCCAAAATGACCTAAAGGGCCTTGTACCTGTACCCCTGATCACCTCCAAGAGTTACAACATTTTTACCATTTTCATACAATTACTTCTTCAGCATACTGTGTTGATCTTTTTTCTCTCTGTTGGGCTCCTCCAATCACAGCCTTATCACCTCAACCTCTCCTAATATTCCAGTAAGCTCTGCAGACCCCTCCCAAGAAGTGACAGCTATGACACTTAGAGACTGCTGAGCTGGGAGGCCCTAATACAGTACTTTTTTTACTTTCACTGGAATGATTAAGATATTGCTTCCATGACTGAGAGCTATCTGAGTGTGCCTCACACAGCACATTACAGCAATTATTCTCTTGGGCATGGAAAGTTAACATTCCTTTCTTGTATCCTCTATCTAATGCATGAAAACCTGGGTTTAATAATAACGCTTCTAGTGCTGTCCACAACAAGGAGAAGGCCTACAAAAGGTACCGGCACAAATCCAATCCTGAAATTTCATCTCTTACATTTCTGCTTGGAATCATGCTAAGTCTGTTCTTCACTCGGCTTAAAATAATTTCATTTGTACTAAATGCTTTGAACTCTCTGACTCAAATTTTTCCAGCCCCTTCTGGCACTTTGCCAAAAACCTCTCTAACAACTTTACATCATCATCTTTCCCTCCTCTTTTCTGCTCTGATGGCTCTGTAGCTGTTGCTTCTGGTGAAAAGGCAAAACTCCTTGCTCAGATTTTCTTCTCCAATTCCACCTTAAGATGATTCTGGTGCTGTTCCAGCATCTCTTCCCTTCTCTGACTTTCTCATGACTGACATTAAAATTTCTTCAGTTGATGTACTTTCTGCACTCACTGGCCTCAATACCAACAGGGCATATGGGCCTGACGGGGTTCCTCTTGTTATTCTCAAGAACTTTGCTTCTGTTTTCACACCCTGCTGGATGCTTGCACTCAGTCAGTCTGTCCCAAATAGAAGTGACTTCCCAGCACCTAACTATTGCTCAGTTCTTTAACATCTTGTATTTCTAAAGTTTTTAAAACTATTCTTAACATAAAATGTGTAAAGCACCTTTCCCATCATAACCTTTCCAATCGCCAGTGTAGGTTTTGACAGGGACGCTCCACTGACGATTTTTTTCACATTCCTTCTAGACTCCTGGTCATCCTCCTCTCGGGACTTTGACAAAAGCTTTGGCATTGCACTTGACATCTCAAAGGCTTTTGATTGTGTCCGGCATAAATTTTTAATCTCCAAATTGTCCTCTTACAGGGTCTGCTCGGAAAGTGTCTGACCTTAGGCTCTAAAAAATTAAATAGCTAACCAGTTGAGCTAGGACACCAAATCCTCACAAAATAGGCCCCTTCTGATTTGTCACATGTAGCCCAGCATTCATTCCACAGCCTGAAACATTTACCGAAGTCGGTTTTCATATCTCCTGCAGGTATTTCGTCGCATTCGTCATGACCTCATCTCTAGGATGAATGTTGCTTAAGACATGCTGGAGTGTGCAAATCGCAATCCAGACTTTCTAAGGACTGTTATCACTGGAGATGAGACTAGGGTGAATAGGTATGACCCAGAACCAAAGCACAGTCATCCAAGTGGGACCATGCAGAGTCACCTCGGCCAAAAAATGCACAACAGGTCTGCAGCAAGATGACGTGCACTCGCATGCTGACAGTTCTTTTTTGACTACCGTGGTGTTGTGCATCACGAATATGCACCAGAAGGTCAGACTGTCAACAAACATTACTACCTCCTCTTCGTGAAACAGTTTGGCGGAAGAGACCAGACCTTTGGAAAGTAGCAAATTGGAAGCTGTACCATGACAACACCCCTACCCATTCTTCTCAACTGATTCTGGAATTTTTGGCTAAGCACAACATCCCACAGGTCAGGCAGGCTCCCTACTCACCAGACATGGCTCTGTGTGTCTTTTGGTTATTCCACAAGCTCAAAACTCCACTAAAGCATTCTCGATTTGAGACCAGAGAAGAGATGATGACAAATGTGACGAACCACCTGCAGGAGATACCAAAAACCGACTCTGAAAAATGTTTCAAGCAGTGGAAAGAATCCTGGGCTACATGTGTCAAGTCAGATGAGGTCTACTTTGAGGGGGATTTGTGTCCTAGCTCAACAGGTTAGCTATTTATTTTTTTAGAGTCTAGGGTTGGATACTTTCTGAACAAACCTCGCATGGTTTTGATCCTTCTGTCTGTGCCTTCATTTCTAGCTTCCTTTCTGGTCATTCTACAGCTACTGCTGTAAATGGCTCCCATTCTTCCCCTAGAACTACCAATAGTGGTATTCCTAAGGGTTCAATCCTATACCATGGTGCCTCCTAAATGGTCACAACCAGCCATCACTGCACTTGAATGCTCAGCAAGGACTTGGCTTGTATCTCTGACTGGGGTAAAAATAATCTTGTTGTTTTTAATGCATCAAAGATTCAGTTCATACATCTATCAACCCAACAAAATCTTCCGCAGGTGTACCCACTAACGTTTAATAATATTCAGCTTAAGCCTGCATCATCCTTGAACAAGCTTGGGGTTTCATTCATTCGGGACTTATCTCGGAATGATCATATTACATCTAATGTAAAATCTGCTTCCAAGAGACTGGGTGTGCTAAGCCGACTCCATTCCTTCTTTACCCTTGCACAGTTGTTGACTCTATACACGGGTTTTATCTGCCCCTGTGTGGAGTACAACTCTCATGTGTGGGGAGACTCCCCACATACAGCTCTTCTCAATAGAGTGGAGTCAAAGGCTTTTTGTCTCATTAACTCTCCTCCTATTACTGGCTCCCTTCAACCACTGTCTCTTTGCCGCACTGTTGCGTCTATATCTCTTTTCTGTCACTACTCCAATGGTCACTGGTCCTCTGAACTTCTGCTTGCATCCCTCCACCTCTACGATGGGTACGTAGCAGATCCCTTTTCTGTCCAACTCTCTAATGCAAGAGTTAACCGTTACTCCCAGTCCTTCATTTATGCAACAGGTCAGCTCTGGAACTGTCTCCCTCTGTCTGTATTTCCTGCTAGCTATGCTCTCCAGTCTTTCAAACGCAGTGTCTCCAGGCATCTCGAAATGATCGGATCTTGAATTTGGCTTTCTCTTGTATTTTGTTTTTCTCTTGGAAGGAACAGTTATTGTGGGCTTGTGACCTTTGGTTCCTTCTTCCTAGCATTAAAAAAAAAAAAAAAAAAGTTTATGTTCATTCAATAGCATAGGCTTTGGATATCATTTATAAGTTGCACTTTTAGGCAATAATTAACTTGTTTCTACCTCACTGTAGTTGACTTTGAATTATATTCTACCGTCACCCATACCTGTCTTCATTAATTTCCATTGGTACTACAACATCCTGGGTATATTTTAAAACGACTTTGAAGAGGTACAAGTACTCAAAAACTAGTGTACTTGCTAAATAAACTTATATGTAAATAAATGACAGGGAATCGTCCTGACGGCGAAAAGTCCTGGCGGAAAATTGTCTGTTGTTGTGATGGCGAATTGACTTGACAGCGAATAGTCCTGAAACCTTTATACAGACGTAATATGAAGATCATTCGTATAATTCCAAAGTATGTCGATCGTTCACGTAAGGTCATTAGGCATTTATATAAATGCCAGTGTCTCGTATGTACCCTTATGTTAAATGATGAAGGAAAGATCGTAAATCGCCTGATTCGCATTTCAATATACGGTATTTATATTTTTTCAGTTAATACCCATCATTTGATCCCATATTTTACATTTATTATAAAAACAATGAACCACCATCACTTTTATAACTCATACAATTCAAAAACTAGTGTACTTGCTAAATAAACTGATATGTAAATACCATATCTGCCGGTGTATAAAGCGACTCTAGAACCTCTTTTAAAAAATGCCCAAAATTGGAGGGTCGTCCTAAACACTGGGCATAAAACACTAACCTCTATATCCTGTGGTTATGGAATCCATAGGCGTGATAGGGAACATTGCCAAACACTCACCTTGACCCTTGTTTCCCTGAAGATAGTACATATACAGTCAAAAACTGTTGATATTACTAACGTCATCATCAAACACAACTTGTTTTCTATACGAAGGCAAATTCTTATAAAAAATATCTCCATGGATATGGCCATGAGGACATAAGAAAGATGAGTGACCGTTGAGCCCACACCATAAACACCATCGTGTGTCTCGGTGGCTACTGGCTAGATTGTTTACAAATTACCACCGAGCGCAAGGTTGCCAATCTGAAGCAGGGCACTCATTACTAACAGTGATAACCAACAGTGACACTGCTGTTATTCCTCGTGGATTAACTTCAGTCCTGCAACCACTTGATGTGTCTAAATAAATCATTCAAAGACCGCATCCATGAGCAATAGAACGGGTAAATGGTCAGTAGTAAAAGGTCATATACAAGCGGTAGGAATATGTAGGCTTCAGGTCTGGATGAGCTGTGATTTTATTATCAAGGCATGGAATGATATTTCTGTGGAAACAGTCATCAACTCCTTCAAGAACATCTAATTCAGTGGATGGCATACCAGATATTTTGTGGTTGGATGATGAAGAGAAAATCGATGCCGAAGCTACACCTTTGAATTCAGAGTTTGATCTTATGATGAAGAACTGCAAACTTTAACCCAGGAAGAAGTTGATGAACTGATGATATCAGATGTGGATGATACTGATTTTGAAGGTTTTTAAACACTGACAGTTTATGTGATGACTAATAAAATGTAACTTTCCTTTAACCTACAGTATAAAATTCATGATAACATGATTTTTTAAGTTTTTAATACAGTATGAGTTTACACTCCAATATTAAATGTGCAGTATAACCCATTTTGATATCTGAGGTGGCACATGCAGCCTAGACAGCCAGTAAAACCCATAGACGAAGCTGGTTTAAAGGAAAACCAAACCAAAGGATGTTGCTTAGCAACATGTTAATAGTACCACTTCACTGGTCAGCAGGAAGAATGATAAAGTAGTGGGGTTACTGGGGCAGCCAGCTCCCAGTGTCTAAAGAGCTGGGGCTCGTCTTATTCACAGAGTATACCTCTAAACCCACATTTTGTATGGAAATATTGGGGGTAGTCTTATACAAAGGTTGGCCCTATACACTGGCAAATACGGTAAATGACAGGGAATCGTTCTGATGGCGAACTGTCCTTACTCTGAGGCTAAGGGACAGTAAGGGCCTCACAGCCCTCACTCACCACTGTCAGAACTGGCTGGCTGGGCAGGGCTGGCTGATGAGGCTGGAACGGTGGACGAGTGTGTGTTGTCCAGCACCGACTGTGTGGGGACGTTTGTGTTGCGTTCGCTGTTCACTGAGGCGGACGATCCATCGTTGTAGCGAATCATTCCCATCATACATAGAGCGTAAGGTACTAAAATGTCAACATCGTATAAGAGAAATATCATATAAAGAGGCATCGTATAATGAGGGGTCACTGTATTATGGTGCTTGAGGCCCTCTCACGTGACTTCAGAAATGGCCTCTCGAGGGAGATGTTGTATGCTGATGATTCGGTGTTGACTGCAGAGAATGAAAAGGAGGCAGTGGAAAGATTAAGCAAATGGAGAGATGGTATGGGGCACAAGGGCTTAACAGTAAATGCAGATAAAGCAAAAGTGATGGTACCTAAGGTTGGTGGTGGTACTATCAAAGAAGTGAGAAAGTGGCCATGTATGATTTGCCACAAGGGAGTGGGAAGTAATTCCATTTTGTGCAGTGTTTGTGATAAGTGGGTGCACAAGAGATGTAGTGGTATTAGAGGCAGACTGAAAGATAATGCTGATTTCATGTGTGCGGTGTGTCGGCGAAAGTATGTGGAGACAGGTGTGAAAGGATTGAACTTATTGGTCAGAGTGTGTGGAAGAGTTTCGTTATTTGGGAGACATGTTATGTGCTGAAGGTGGGGCTGGAGCTAGCTCTCTGGCTAGAGTGAGGAGTGGTTGGAAGAAGTTCAGGGAGCTGTTGCCTCTCCTGACACTGAAAGGGCTCTCCCTCTGTTTTGCAGGTGGCATTTGTTAGGAGTGTAGAAGTGAGACCTGGGCAGTAAAGGAACAGGATATTCGCAGGCTCAAATGTACAGATACGGCAAAGATTAGGTGGAAGTGCAATGTGTCCCTGAGTGTGAGGCCTGAGGGAGATAGGTTTACACTGGAAAATTTGAGGGGTAGGAAGGGACTGGAGTGTGCTGGTGCTGTGATGAGGAGAGGTAGACTGAGATGGTTTGGGCATGTGGAGAGGATGGGGGATGATAAATAGGTGAAGAAAGTGAGAAGCGTTACTGTTAGGGATAGGGTAATGAGAGGTAGACCGAAAAAGACCTGGGACAAGGTCATTGAGCGTGACCTCAGGGATAAGGGACTAAACAGGGAAGCTGACAGAGATCGAGCAGCATGGAGAACTGCCGTTAGGTGACCAAGGCCGACGCATGCAAGCATGTTGGAGCCATCAAAAACGAAATGAAACAAATATCTGTCATTGCACAAAGAAGCAAATTTTCTAAGAAACTATTTCAGATGTAATAGTTTTCATACCTTTTACTAACAAAACTGTAAAGATATTTTCATACTTTTTACTACCAAAATCGTAGAGATATTATTAAACAGCAAATACAAACCCATACAAAGTATCCCTATGATAAAAAAAGAGGTGATATATTTACCCATGCCTTCTTTTGGACATACTTCTAAAAGTATTGAAGAACTCAGTAGATTCCTAGCAAAATACTACCCTCAAATTAAATTTACATTTATTCATACACACAAACATTCAAAAGAAGATAACTTTTTAGGTTAAAAACCGCTGCCGCCTAAGCTATTCTCTTCGATCATATACTGTTTCACTTGTTCAAGCTACCAGGGCAAGTATACTGGGAGTACTGCACTCGTTTGTTCCAAAATCTCAAGGTCAGAATTGCAGAGCATTTGGGTTTGTCAGCAAGGACAGGTCACCCAGTGCAGACATCTATACACTCTGCTGTAAGGGAACAATCTATATCTTGTAATTCTAGAATAAAACATAGTGACTATATCACCAACAGCGGCAGTACAGTACACCTTCGATATAACGAACTGATTGGTACCAGACCCTTGTCGCTGAAGCCGATAGCTCGTTAAAGCCGAAAACCATGCTGTTCGATCATTTCCCAAGCGTCGCAGCTTTTACTGAACAAAGGTTAAATATAGAGCGTCGTTCAGCTGTACAGTTATACATAATAACATACAGTACAGCTAACTCTAAATGGCTCTTTTTCTCAATACAGTAATAATCAGGCGATATAGGGGTGAGTTTAGTCACTGACCTGATAAATAGGATTATTTATGAGTGTGTTGTCCCAGATGATTGGCTGAAGAGTGTAATTGTAAATGTGTATAAAGGGAAGGGTGATGCCCTGGAAAGAGGAAATTATAGAGGTATAAAGCTTTTAGATCAGATAATGAAGGTAATGGAGAGAGTTTTAGAAGGTATGATTAGAGAAAGAGTGAATATTGATGAGATGCAGTTCGGGTTCATGCCAGGTAGGGGGACCACTGATGACATATTCATTGTTCGACAGCTTCTGGAAAAATATATTGGTAGGAAAAGGGATCTTTATTTTGTTTTTGTTGATTTGGAAAAGGCCTTTGACACACGTCCCTAGAGAGGTGGTGAAGTGGGCAATGAGAAAGCTTGGCTTGGAGGAGTGGCTGGTTAGGGTGGTTATGGCCATGTACTGTATGTGGGTGCTCACACCCAGGTGAGAGTGAATGGAGATTTGAGTGATGAGTTTTCCGTGAATGTTGGTGTGCATCAGTGGTCAGTCTTGAGTCCCATGTTGTTTATCATGGTACTTGAAGCCCTTTCACGTGACTTTAGAAACGGACTCCCGTGGGAGTTGTTGCATGCTGATGATTTGGTGTTGATTGCAGAGAATGAAAAGGAGGCGGAGGAAAGGTTTAGGAAGTGGAGAGATGATATGGGGCAAAAGGGTTTAAGGGTAAATGCAGATAAAACAAAAGTGATGATATCTAGGGTTGGTGGCGGTACTGTCAAAGACGAGGGAGAGTGGCCATGTGCAGTTTGCCACAAGGGCGTGGGAAGTAATTCCATCTTGTGCGGTGTGTGTGATAAATGGGTGCATAAGAGATGTAGTGGTATCAGAGGTAGACTGCAAGATAATGCTGATTTTATGTGTACGGCGTGCTGGGGTGAGCAGGTGGAGATTGTCAGACGTGAAAGGATTGAACTTGCTGGTGAATCTCTCGAGTGTGTGGAAGAGTTTTGTTATTTGGGAGACATGTTGTGTGCTGGAGGTGGGGCTAGGGTGAGAAGTGGTTGGAAGAAGTTCAGGGAGCTCTTGCCTCTCCTGACATTGAGAGGGCTCTCCCTACGTGCTAAGGGGTCTTTGTATGCAGCATGTGTTAGGAGTGTAATGCTGTATGGCAGTGAGATCTGGGCAGTGAAGGAGGAAGATATTTGCCGGCTCAGACGTACAGAAATGACAATGATTAGGTGGATGTGCAGTGCGTCCCTGCGTCCAAGGCCTGGAGGGGCTGGGTTTACAATGGAATGAGTTGAGAGATAGGATGGGACTGGAGTGTATTGGTGTTGTGATGAGGAGAGGTAGATTGAGGTGGTTTGGACATGTGGAGAGGATGGGGGATGATAATTGGGTGAGGAAGGTGAGAAGTGTTAATATTAGGGGTGGGATTATGAGGGGTAGACCGAGAAAGACACGGGACGAGGTCATTAAGTGTGACCATAGGGTTAAGGGACTGAACAGGGATGCTGCAATGGATCGTGCAGCGTGGAGAGCCGCCATTAGGTGACCAAGGCTGACACATGCAAGCATGTTGGAGCCTTTAAAAACGAAACGAAACGAAACGAATACCCCTAGATGCGATACCCCGGCTTAATGATGGGAGTAGAAATACCACCATACCCCGCCTAACGATGGCCAAACTATGATTTAACGATGGGTTTTGATTTTTTTTTTTACCGATTTGATTATATTTTAGACTAAAACTCTGTGTTTACGATGATATATAAAAAGTTTTTAGACTCAGATTAATGTGTTTTAGCCATAGGTGGGGTGAACATTGTCATTTTGGGGTACAGTTTACTTAGTTTGATTTTTTCCAGACTTGTATTTGACGATTTTCAGATTTTATTTGTTGATTTTAGTAGGTAATTTACAGGTGTTAGGCTTAGGTTAGCTTCTTTTACAGTTGTTAGGCCATCTAGACCGGCTTTAAACTTGTTTTACCCTGATATACGATACCCTGCTTGACGATGTTTTTTTTACCTAACCAATTGCATCATTAAACTGGGGTAAACCTGTACATACTGTACATGAATACATCATCTAATCCTCTGTTGCCCCACGAGAAGCATAGAAGCCCAGGGCTAGGCAAGTTGGTCCTGACATTTAAGATAAGAGTGACCAGCCTCACTCATCCCTGAGTGGCATTACGTGAGAAATAAACCCAAACCCCCCCTTTGATCAAAACCAACACAGGCTCAATCTGGTTGGGACACCTTAATTACTCGCTATACCACCAGGTGCCATAGCTTGGTTAAATGGTTACCACCCAGCATAATAAATGGTTTCCAGGGATACAGGAAACCGTTTGGTTAGTCACTCAATGTACACTCACCCACACACAGAAGGAAGAGGAAAGAAAGAAGGAAAGGACATAGGAGGAAGGAAGGAAAGGAGGAAGGAAAAGATGAAAGGGCAGCTGCTCGTGAGCAGCACTACATTGAGTGAGTGGATGGTGAGTGCCCCCACCTACCACAAATGCTCAACTTATGGCTCCCCTCACAATGCTGGTCACCCAGAGACTGATGCGGTATTCTGCGGGATGTGGAGGAGCGTGCGCGTGAGCATGTGTGTGTGCAGGGACGCCACATTGGTTGGTGTTTCCTGCTCATCCATTCTTTTACTGAACAATATTTGTTAAATGAACATAACATTTGGCCAGCTCAAGGTGGTCATTAACTCCTTCTTTACTGACCCCTCCCTCCAATGTAAACACTATGTTTACCCCCATACCGACCTGACAGCTCCCCCTCCCGTAGTGTGAGGGGTAGTGTATGTTTTTTTGCCATGTCCAAACTATCCACTCCTTGTGATTTGCTTGTATACTGATGATCACATAAACCCAGCATGATGTTGCTAGTGTAAAAAAATGATTATAAAATAACTGATTATACAAGTTTATATTTCTTATGCTAAAGTACTGTTACCCAGGTAACTACTGTACAAACTGGCTTGAAAAAAATGTCATGCACAGATGGATGGCTTATTTATTTACCATGGTGAGTTGATTTTGGACAATAAATAGTGGTCTAATGATGTCGATAAAGTAGCGATGTGTTGTAGTGCACTCCGAGGCAGACGTAAACAAGTGTAGCCAGGCCATATATAAAAGATATGAATAAAAGAAGAGAAAATGGAGAAGGAACATAATAAACAAAAAGCAAAGCCATTATAACAAACAAAATAAAGGGGGTGAAAAGTAAACTATGAAAGTGAAGAAAAAAAAAAGGGAAAATAGAGTGAAAGATGAGAGAATGAAGATGAAGAGAAAGAAGGCAGAAGAAGTGCATGTTGGCTACTGGCTGTGCCTGGTCTGGAAATGTTCTGGAGAACATAAGCCAGGCTGTTCACTGCAGGCAGGGAAGTATTTCCTAGACCACTTTGTTCGCCCTTCAGCAGTACATACTCTGCATCTTCGTTGTGACTAACGTGTTGCAGTAGCAGGTATGGGCATGAGTCCATGAGTTAGCTGTGGCTGTGCAGCATCAGAGGTGCTAGATTGTGCCCCTGTAGGTGGGGTGCATCTTGTTCTTTTTTGTTTTTTCTTAGGGGGTAGTCTTTCTTCATTTGCAGTGAGCAAGGCAACATAACCCAGACTGTATTCATACAAAATTTCATGAATAACACTTTTCAGGAAGTCATGGCACTCAATACTCCTAGCACATGCACGTAGGTTTTGGTATACAATGCGAGCATTCAGTACCATTCTAGTTACCATGTGTAATTCTAGTTTTTTTAATCATGGAAGGATTTCCTTGTGGGATCGTAGGGTTCAAGAACTTGATCCACAAAATCTACAGCTCCAATCTGCTCATTGTACCTCTGAATAGGTAGGGGCTTCTTGACCATCTCTACTTTTCCACCTCTCAGATGATGTGCATACTCCACATAACCAGCTTCACTCTTACTTGGAATATCATGCACAACTTTACGATCACAGTACTTGATGACAAGAATATCCTCCTTTCTTCCAAATACAGCTTGAAGCATTTGAAGTTGCTAGGATGAGATGTTCTTTGGTACCCCTCTGTTTGGACGAATTGTCCCAGTGGTTAGTATCTTCTTACTCAGTAAAAATTCAGCAAGATGAACAGAACTGTACCAGTTATCTAGTACTACATGCCTCCCTTTATTGAGCAGACTGCATCAGATAAACAGGGACACGTTAAGACTTGCTGAGAACTGCAAGCTCAGGATCCTGCAACATTTCATCACAGAGGCCAGTTGTGTAGAGACAAAAATTCCACGTATAACCTCGGGCATTTGGAGAACTTGGGCAGGGTGCAAACAGTTTCAAGCCAAAACTCTTCTTCTTGGTTTTGATTTACAGTACTGGCGGAAATGCAGACATCCTTTATACAGAGTGAGAGATTCATCCACTGCAAAATTTTCCCCAGCAGAAAAATATTCCATACATTTCTCACGCAGCATCTGGAAGAACGTTCCAATCCTTGACATAGGCTTTCTGGGAACAGCATCATCAGGATGTGAAAACCTAAGAAATCTGAGGATCTGAGAAAACCTGTTGCAGCTTATCACAGCTGTGGTAAAAACAGATGGACCTCGGCACAACGCAGATGAGCTCAGTAATAAGACAAGCGAGGCAATTTATTCAATCCCGTGGTTAGTTGTAAGACAAAAAAAACACATACAATTCATCAACTGTCACGTCTGTCCATTTTTTCCCCATAAAGTTCTTTGTGGGACTGTCTCTAAAAAAATGTGCTGCATGAGTATTTGTCCACACACATAGCAAGTTCATTATTGTTTTTCTCATAAACAGCTGGAAGCAGTCAAGTGCTGTCATTGGATGTTATACATGATGTGCAATAATTCCTGGATGCACATCCACAAAATCCTCTTCCACAGTAGGGAGAACATTAAGTCTAGCATCTCCAAATGGATCACATAAAAGCACGATGTGTGTGGACATATGTGACGGTGATGGTGACCTTGACCCACTTGTTGCCGAGAGTGTGGCATCACTAAGCTCGTTACTTATTTCCTACTCCTCCTCACTCATATCAACCTCGGTATCATTTTCAGGATCATAGTCATCATCACTCGTCATCTCGTGACACATCAGACACTGCTGAATTATCATCTGATACATCTAAATAAGTATCCTCATGAGGAATAAACTCGTTACTATCAGAATCCGCCAGAGATGCCATGAGAGAAAAATATCTTGTACACCCTTTTTCATGGTCAAGTGCGTGGTAACCGGCTCTCTCAGGCAGGCCAAGGGGTGTAAATTTTGCCGTGTGTTGGCAGAAACTATAGTACGATATCTGTAGGAGAAATTCATCCATCTATCCATCATCCAATCCTACATTGCCCCATGAGGAGCACAGGAGCCCGGGGCTAGGCAGTTGGTCCTGACATTTAAGATGAGAGCGACCAGCCTCACTCATCCCTGAGTGGCATTACATGAGCAATAAACCCCAACCACCCCCTGGATATAAACCTTCACCGGCTCAATCCGACTGGAGGGCAATAATTACCCACTAAACCACCAGGCGCCAAAATTTGGTTATATGGTTACCACCCAGCATAATAAATGGTTTCCTGGTGTATAGGGAACCATTTGGCTTGTCACTCAGGGTAGAGTCACCCACAGGCAGAAGGAAGAAGAAAGAAAGAAGGAAAGAAAGACAGAAGAAGGAGTGTAAAGTCACCTGTAGGCAGAAGGATAACGAAAGAATGAAGGAACAAAAGACAGAAGAGGATGGAAGGAAAGAAGGATGGAGGAGAGGAAAGGGCAGACACCCGAGAGCAGCACTACATCGAGTGAGTAGATAGTGAGCGCCCCCACCTACCACATTATAAATAATGATTGGTCTAAAAGAGGTTACATCACAGATGAGTAAGCAAGCCATTGGTGCCACTACAACTCAGTCGTGACGTATCTCATGATGTCAGAATTCGTCACAGTCTTTGTTGTCAAAACAAAAAGCTGTTGTTATCATGAGGTCCTTAGAAACAGCCTTAACGGGCTACCCTGAGCCCCATATGCTGCCATTCATTAGTGGATGTACTATTGAACCACGGTTGCGGTTCCGGTGTCTCATGGGTGTTTACAAGTGACATACGGGGATACATCGAAATACATTTCCGGTAAAGAAGAGGTTAAAACCAAAATTTGTTAAAAGAGGGTACAGCATATCAAGGGTTTACTGTATTTTGAATAAATGAACACCTGAATCCATTCACATACAACATAGAAATCCAATACTAAATACTGTAATACTGACAATGGCAGCACACATAAACATAATTCAAATTTTGTACCCATGAGTGTGATGTATATTTTTCTTGTGTTTTTTACCAAGTCTTCTGATTTCTACAAAGTGGTATGTTCACTGTTATTATTTTAGAATCCAAAGATGATAACATCATGGATTATTCTCTTCATCCTGAAATTACAGTTCCAAAGGAACAAACCTCTACCACACTTTCTAGTTTTATCATTATCGTCATCTGACAATAGAATATAATACCGGCTACCACATCATCATCATTAATAATAATAATAATAATAATAATAATAATAATATTATTATTATTATCATTATTACTGTGTGGTAGGTGGGGACGCTCACCATCCACTCACTCAATGTTGAGTTGCTCTCGGGTGTCTGCCCTGTCCTCTCCTCCATCCTTCTTTCCTTCCATCTTCTTCTGCCTTTCTTTCCTTCATTCTTTCCTCGTCTTTCTGCCTACGGGTGACTTTGCACTCCCTCTTCTGTCTTCCATTCCTTCATTCTTTCCTCTTCCTTCTGCCTGTGGGTGACTCTACACTGAGTGACAAGCCAAAGGGTTTCCTGTACACCAGGAAACCATTTACAGTACAATCCCAGCTATCCGGTATCCAGACAAACGGAATATTCAGAAAAACGGGAAAATTCAAGGGCTGGTAAAAATGTCAGTAAGTTATAACTGTGCGCCAATTTGAATGGACCGCCAAACCGCCGTTTGATCGTGTCACGCGAGGCTGGGTGAAGTCAGACAAAGCGAGGTGAAGGCATTTCCGGCTAATGTAAATCCCTAGCAAATCCTCTTAACCACCCCTCCTCTCCCCCCCTTTCCCCTACTTGAATTCAGTCATCCTCCACACCCTCCAAAAATCACCAGTCTGCTTTTTGCCACCAGACAGTAAACAAACTCTCTTGCTATTGTGTTCCTCCGATAGACGGTAATTTATACACTCCAAAATGCCTAAAGTGCAAACCAAATGTAAGCGTATCGTGCTTACCTTGAAACGGAAGCTGGACATATGCAACTGACTTGAAAAAGGTGAACATCATAAAATACTAATGGCTGAATATAAATGTTAATAGGAATGAAAATTTACTTTGTTGGAAGAAAAATAAATAAATAATATGCCTGCATTTCATACGTACATCATTTATTTTATTTTCTGCAAAACAGCTGAGTGGCAGGTGAGGGGTGGAGTGATGGAGGTCAGGTGGGGAAGAAGAAGAACAGTCGGGGTCAGAGAAACGTAAACAAAACTAACGTGGGGGCACAGGTGTCGTGATAATTCTACAGTGCAGTCTTAACACATCATCAGTTCACTAATAAATGTTCAAGCTTTTATTTCTTTATTGTATTTTTCAATTTTCATGAGTACAGTACATATAATGAATACAGTAATTCGGTAAACAATGGACTGGTGCAATTTGCAGTACTGCAAATTGCTAGACAATTCACGCACGTGCGTTATGACCATGGTGTGTGTTTACAAGGCATTTTTTCAGGCGGAATCTCTTAGTGTAACCCCTAATGTGACTGGTGAGTACCTGAACTGTATTGACTGCTGTGATAGCCTTTGTATAGATTTGACTTGAAAATCAGAAATACGGGAAAAATCTGTAACCGGGAAGGTAAATTCCCCAAGCCACCCGGTTAACTGGGATTGTACTGTACTATGCTGGGTGGTAACCATATAACCAAATTTTGGCACCTGCTGGTTTAGTGGGTAATTATTGTGCTCCAATCGGATTGAGCCGGTGAGGGTTTATATCCAAGGGGTGGTTGGGGTTTATTGCTCACGTAATGCCACTCAGGGATGAGTGAGGCTGGTCACTCTCATCTTAAATGTCAGGACCAACTGCCTAGCCCCGGGCTCCTACGCTCCTCATGGGGCAACGTAGGATTGGATGATGGATGGATATTATTATTATCATTATTATTTTTATTATTATTATTATTATCATCATCATCATCATCATCATCATCATCATCATCATCATCATCATCATCATCACGACCATCATTTAATCTGTACAGTACGGGTAATGTAATTCCAAATCATACACACATAACTAATCACCGGTTTTAAAAGTATGAAAAGATCACACTGATTACTATCATCATCATATTTTTCCCTACTAAATGATGTAGCTGAGATCGAAAAATAAGACACACACAAAAATGTAGCAGAACTATCATTAGAGCGCACAGTGAATTCTAATTTACAATAGTATCATCACCATCATCATCATCAGCTTCAGGTCGACCATATGTTCCACTATCAAAAGGGTTGGGTATGATACAGAAATTTCAGCAAGACACCATGAAATCAGTAGACCTAATAACAGGGTAACCAATAACATCCAGTCCCATAATAATCTTTGTGAAGAACAGGGAACCAAGGCTAGGCTGCTGTACCTGCAAATATTTAATTCATTTAGCCCTAAAACATCTTTCTTGTTTTAGTCTTGCTCTCTCCGGGCAACATTTTTAATTTATTTTGATGTTGTGCTGCTTTGGGTGTCTGCCGTTTCCTCTCTTCAATCCTTCCTCTTCTGTCTTTCTTTCTTTCACTCTTTCCTCTTTCTTCTGCCTATGGGTAACTCTACACTGAGTGACAAGCCAAATGCTTTCCTGTAGACCAGGAAATGGGTGGTAACCATATAACCAAACTATGGCGGCTGGTGGTTGGTGGGTAATTAAGGCACTCCAGTCAGATTGAGCTTGTGTACTGTAGGTTTATATACAAAGGGTGGTTGGGGTTTATTGCTCACGTAATGCCTCTCAGGGATGAGTTAAGCTAGTCACTCTCATTTTACATGCCAGGACCAACTTGCCTTGCCCTGGGTTCCTACACTCCTCATGGGGTGACATAGGATTTGATGATGGATGGATGGATATTATTTTTTTAAGACAAGTTATATGCAGCGTTTATCAACCCTTCCACTAGTAAGAGAGTCTCAAGCTGAATAAAATCATCTGACTGCAGCAAGAATCAAATATGAAGGTCACTGAAGTGAAGAACTTAAAGGAAGATGACGACATGCATTTCTGGTGGCATTATAATAAGATCAAACTACCTCTAGCCACACCTAGGAGATGTGAATCTGTGCATAAAACATGACTATACCCCTAATAGCAGCCTTTGTAGATGACAATGACGATGAAAGCCACAATAAATATGAAGATGATGATACAGTAATAAAGCTGCAGCTGATGGGAATGGTAATGATGATAATAATAATCTATATTATAATGATCCAATTTCTCTATGTTTGTTGGTTTGTTTGTTACCATAACACAGCAAAAACTGGTGCATGTAGTGCAATTTTTGTTAGAGCAAGGTACCGTCAAAATGCTCTCACTTGAAGAATAAAACAATATCCAGTCAAACTGGGCAACCGGTTCCCAAGTTATGACTCCATTTCTGACTGAAGATAGGCAGCGACTTGACACTGAGTGGAGGCAGCTAAAGGTGGCCTTTAAGCAAGTGCTAGTAATGTTTCTGCCCAATGCCACAAATACATTAGCAGCTTTTGCCAACCTGCAGTATGAAGTGGTGTCCTGCCATTGTTGCTGAGTGTATGGGTTACAGACAGGCCACACAGCAGCAATTCCCTCACCACCCCCACACAGCCCTCACGACAGGCAATGTGCAGCGCAGTCCAGCCATCCTTGTTGGTGAGTGAGAGGTCTGACCCAGCAGTCACCAATGTCCGTATGACATCAGTGTTGGACCTGGTGGCTGCAAGCATCAGAGGAGTCCAGTCACCTCGTTTTAATGAGTCCACTTCAGCACCTGGTAAATATACAACAGTTTCAGTAAGTCCAACACTCTCAGACTTCTATAACTAACTCTCCAATGTACATAACTGTCATTAACTGGAGTACTGTAGAATACTGTGCTAAAGCTGTTCCTATCATTAGAGGTTTAATGATGATGGGATTAATAAACTCAGAATAAATCATTTGTCATTAGCAAAAACAGAATACTAAAGTCATCCTGATCATGAAAGGGCTACTGGTGCCACAATTAACACACCTGGGCTCTTATGACCCACTCTCACCTGAACACTATAATCATCTGTAATTTCACTCTGCTTCATTTATAAAGGTTCCACAATATTTGCATGCATTGGCTTTGGTCACCTAATGACTGCTCTCCACAGTGCTTGATCTCTAGCAGCCACTCTGTTCAGACCCTTAACCCTGAAGTACCAACCTATGACCTTGACCCATCTATTTCGGTCTACCACATGCAACTATACCTTCCACGTCCAATTGTCATCCTCCATCCTCTCCACATGCCCAAATCATCTCAAGCTACCTCTTCTTATCAAAACAATAATACATTCAAGTCCCAATCTTTCTCTCAACTCTATTTGCAGTCCTAATCCCCTCTAGGACTGTCATTCAAGGACGTACTACACATCATTATCATCTCTGTATGTTTGAGCTTATGAATATCCTCTTCCTGTATTGCCTATGTCTCACTACCGTAAGCTGTAGCACCAGCTGATCAGGGTGGTACTCCCAAGGGGAATGAGGATGATGTGATTGGGAGAGCTGGCATTCCTGTTTCACTAGCCACCAGAATATCCTGGCCATCCGTTGCTAACCTTTTCAGTGTGACACTGACATGGAGAATAGACCAGTAAATTCTCCCAAACACCTTTCTCTAGCTATCTCATGCACTACTCTACATGCACTGTGCGCAGTGGCAGTATCATAACCAATGAGGTCTTTCCTAAATGATGTATTTGTTGCTGCTGTATATCTCAAATTGGGAAAAGTTTGGGTACGTTGCAACGATTTGCCAGTCCTGGCGACGTACCGGTACGTCGTGCAATTCCAAGCTCCCTAATTTGCACAATTTTCAATTTTCGCACGTGGTTTTTCGTATGCATACACGGGACACCTTCCTCTACAAGATGCCAAGCAGGGACAATGCCTTACACCGCATAACCTCCCCCATCCCCCCCTTACGCCATTGTCTCGGCAATTCACCTGTTACCAGTGACCTGGCCAATAAAGACATTCAGGGCCAGAGTGATTCCCCAATCGATGACAATGTGGAGGACAAGGTTTACATAGCATTACAGGAAGAAACAGTCAGAAATGATGATCAGGTAATGTGGCAAAAGAAGGTCAGGTATGGTGATGAATTAGTAAGTGAAACAATGCTTATAATGCCAATATTACTGCTTGAAAACTAATATACTCTCATACTACATATAAATTCGTACCAAGTAAATAAATAAATACCATTTATGAGTGGATAAAATAGTTACCCTCCCATAGAACTCGTTTTATTTGGTGCCAGAATGTTAGAAAACCCAGTCAGGTAAGGAGGAACTCCTACCTGGATTGGGTATTTTAAACCTCAGGTGAGCGATTTCTCTATGAATTTTCGATGTTTCTCACCAAAAGTGGAGGTTTTAGCCAAAAAAAAAATTTCGAAAATACCTCGGGACTGGGGGATGTCAGAGGTGCGGAAAACCTCGGGACGTGACGGGTTAACCCACTGGATCCCAGGGGTGCTGGGCGAGGCACTGCACTGGGAGGGAACGAAGCGTGCCACCCTCCGCCTATCGGCTCATAGTCGCGAAGCTCATAGGTCCCTACCCGGGGGGTTTCCTACTTTGTGAAGGCTTGAAGAATCCCAGTTCTGTCCAATACTCTGGACACCGGGCTCCAATGGGTTACAGAGGCCGATAGGTTTGCCAGTCATTAACCTACTGGATCTCAGGGGTGCTGGGTGAGGCACTGCACTGGGAGGGCACTAAGCGTGCCGCCCTTCGCCTATCGGCTCATAGTCACGAAGCTCATAGGTTCCTACCGGGGGTTACCTACTTTATGAAGACTTGAAGAATGCCAGTTCTGTCCAATACTCTGGACACCGGGCTCCAATGGGTTAAAGAGGCCGATAGGTTTGCCAGTCATTAACCCACTGGATCACAGGGGTGATATATATATCACTCAATCCTCGTAAACCACGTGTTTATAAACCATGAATTCGTAATCCAAGGAAAAGTGGCTGTCAGACTGCCAGCACCCTTAAACCGCTGTTAAATCACGAAAATTGCGGAACTCGGCACCAAAGTGGGCCTTTTCCAAGGAGAATCATAAACCGCAGCATTCAATTTGATAACCACGACCCAACAACCATTCACCACCTGTCCCTGGTGGCAAGTGTGCATACTAATGCCGCCATGTTGTTGTTGTTCTGCCCGCCAACCCGCACAGTACAAAGCATCACCGTGTGGTACAAGGGCTACCTGCCTATTTTTGTGTACTTCCCCCCACCTCCTACCTTCCATAGCCCCTCCCGAACCACCAAAGAAGCGCTCTAAGCCCTGTGGCATCAAGAAGCAGCCACCATTGTTGTACAGTCAACGTTTGGAGCTCATTTGTAGTGTTGAGTAGGGAGAGAAGTTTGCAAGCCTGGTGAAAGAATATGGGAGGAACGAGTCGACCATAAGGACGATCTACAAATCCAGGGAGAAACCAAAACAAAACCAGGCAAACTTTGAGGGCTTCCTGAGGGAGGCTGAGGAGCTGGAGAAGGGAGAACATCATGAGGGAGCACCCCCACCTCATGCTGAGAGGTTCTAAGTTCTTCCCAAAACCACCCCACTTCATTAACTTAAGCAATATCATCATAGGATTAAGGTGAGATCCCTTAACCTTGCTTAATTCTATTAAATACATGCATTGAATATTCCTAAATTTGTATGTTTGTGTTTGATGGTGCCTAGATAGGTGTAGGTAGGGCGCTTTGGGAGGGTGGTTGGCCAAAGTCCAGACCCTAATTAATTTTTCACATAAGAGTTATTATTTATAAACTGTGGAATTTGTAATCCACGGCAGTGGTCCAGACTCAAATTGCCGCGGTTTACGAGGATTTAGTGTATATATATATATATATATATATATATATATATATATATATATATATACAGTATATATACATAAGCTATATATATATATATATATATATATATATATACACAGTATACATACAGTACCCTCATATCCAACACAGTGATATTGTCATGCATGCATCACGTGTTGGACCAAAAACGTGTTGGACTAACAACAGAGCTTATGGGGAAAAATGAATTATGTCAGAAACCCTAGGAAAAGTCACTCTAAATACCTACCATATACCTATACATATATTGGTACTATTGTAATTATAATAAATGGTACCGTGCTATGAATGATAACTAACCTTTTAGGATAGTGTAGGTGGGCTTGCTGGGAATGGAAGGTGGTATCCAAGGCTGTAGGTAGTCCTACTGGGTCCCCGGAGGATGGCTGCTGGCGTCACTAGCGGGTAATGGCTGTTGCTCCTCCTCAATCTCCCTCATAAATCCCTCGAAATCACACTCAGAATCACTATCTTCGTCCACAGCCATGGAAGGTCCTGCTTCTGTCTGTCCTAGCACTCTGTAATCCTCGGCAAACATGCTTCTCACACTGTTGCCAGAGCCCCGTCTCGTGACTGTGGAAAGTGATCACTGTCGCTGACTCGGTAGAGAATAAGGAGAAGCAACTTTGTTTATAAACTGGTACAAACGCCGATGAGAAGGGTTTCAAAACGATTGATATTTATTCTAAAATATTAATATGTATTCAGTGTCAGGCTAAATGTTCAATGCTGTAGTACGATACATTCTCTGTCGAGTCGCCTGGGTTTTGGTCACACTGTTTTGCCCGTTGTATCCTCGGCAGGAATCCATCCAGATGATTTCCAAATGCCCGTGGTATCGTCGGCAATTTTACCACGTTACCGTTCCGATTTACCATCGTATCCTCGGCAAACCTGGTATGAAGTGCCGTGTGATAGCCTTCGGCTGCCAGGATCTTGACTTAAGTTTTTTATTATGATCACATTGGCTTCATTCATGTCGTAGGCCTTGGCAATGTCAACTTTCCTCTCCCCTTTCTTCTTCCTCTCGATGCTTTCTAGCTTGGTGGCCTGAGGGAGGTGCCGACGCTTCTTGGGGTTCTCAGAAGGCTTCCTAGGCATCGTGAGCAGGGTAAAATGCAGTAACAAGGGCAGAAAATGCAGCAAGAAAAAAGCACCTTCCAATGCAATTATGCGACTGAGTGGCGCTGTGGTGGGAGATATTTAAACAAAACATCACGTGACACCAGAAGCATTTTTAATTGGGCGGCATCAAAATCACGTCACGATAGCGGGCAGGGAAGGCTACTTGATCAGAAGTTTTCATTGGCTATCATCATCATGGGAATGTCCAGTATGACCGTGTTGGACCAGGGGTGATCGTGCTAGAGTTGAAGTCTGCGGATTTCGCCCACTTCTCGGAGCTCTGTGCGTGTTATGCTAACACACTTATGTTGCAGTAAATAAATCGTATTAAATAATACTAATTATTTGCTCTCCGTGCTGGACCTGAATCGTTCTGGACTAACGTGTGTTGGACGCGAGGGTACTGTATATGTATATATAACTATATATATATAACTACAGTATATAACTATATATAACTATATATATATATATATATATATATATATATGGCAGTGAAGGAGGAAGATATTCGCTGGCTCAGACATACAGAAATGACAATGATTAGGTGGATGTGCAGTGCGTCCTTGCGTCCAAGGCCTGGAGGGGCTGGGTTTACAATGGAAGAGTTGAGAGGTAGGATGGGACTGGAGTGTATTGGTGTTTTGATGAGGAGAGGTAGATTGAGGTGGTTTGGACATGTGGAGAGGATGGGGGATGATGATTGGGTGAGGAAGGTGAGAAGTGTTAATACTGGGGGTGGGGTTATGAGGGGTAGACCGAGAAAGACATGGGACGAGGTCATTAAGTGTGACCTTAGGGTTAAGGGACTGAACAGGGAGGCTGCAATGGATCGTGCAGCGTGGAGAGCCGCCATTAGGTGACCAAGGCCCACACATGCAAGCATGTTGGAGCCTTTAAAAACGAACACCAATAGATACATATATATATATATATATATATATATATATATATATATATATATATATATATATGCATATGTATATATATATGCATATGTGTATATATATATATCTATATATATATATATAAATATATATCTATATATAGATATATTTATACATCTATCTATCTATCTATACAGATAGATAGATAGATGGATAGATATATCTATATATAGATATATATATAAATATAAATACCTATATATATATATATAGATATATATATATATATATATATATATATATATATACATATATATATATATATATATATATATATATATATATATATATATATATATATATATATATATATATATATATATATATATACAGTCACCTCTCAACTAACGTGAGTTAAAAAAACGCGTTTTCATTTTAACAAGAGCAAATACTGTATTTAAGGAGATATGTTTAACTAACAAGGGTATCTCGACTTAACGCGACTTTACATGTATGTGATGGTTTCAAATTAGCCGCGTGCGCCTTGGACATCCCGAGCTGATAGACCGTGTGCGGCAGTTTATGCATAAATACAGTTTTTCATTTGCCTGTTGCTTAAACTGGTTTTATTCGAAAGGTAATATTTGAAAATAAAGTTTGGCCCCATTCTGAGCAATCTGGCTCATTTTCGGACAAAATTTGGTCAGGAAAGTGATGGCAGATCTAAATTGTTACAACTTGATGCTGCAGAACAGAAAGAAGAAAACCTCTCAGAGCAAGATAAAGCAGTTCTTATGAAGAAGACAGAAAACTTAAGGGAGTTATCTCCATCACCAGTAGCACAGGAGTCAGAGGAAGAGGAAAAGGAAGAACAGCAGAGTGAGGGACAACAAGTTTAGGGTGGGGAGCGGCGGGAGGTGGGGGAGCAGGGTGAGGAGGGACAGCAGCAGACAACGAGTGATGCATAGATGAAGTGAGGTAGTGTGTTGTTATTGTTTGTGACCTACTTACTGTAATGAAAATGTTGCTTTTACTATAGTGTTTTTATGACCTCCTAATACATTAATAATGTTGAGGAACTTTCACAATGCCGTGAATGAAGCAGAATTAAAAGAAAATCCATGTAAAAAATGAAAAAAGTATGTATTTGGGGAGAAGTAAACAACGCTTCTGCCCAACTAGGGCTCAAATGTTGTTCATTTCTCCCCAGATATACTGTTTTTGTTTTATACATGGACTTCCTTTCAATATTGTCGCCTTTAGGTTTAGAGTAGTATAACTCCCCAAATGGGTACACTTTCCCAAAGTCCAGGAACATAACCTCCAATATTACCATTATTTCTTATGGGAAAATTATGTTTAAATAACGCATTTTTAACTAATACGACCTCTCCAGGAACCTAACCCTCGTGTTATTTGAGAGGTTACTATATAAATATATGTATATATATATATATATATATATATATACACGGTACCCTCGCGTCCAACACACGTTAGTCCAGCACGATTCGGGTCCAGCACGGAAAGCAATTAATTAGTATTATTTAATACGATTTAATTACTGCAACATAAGTGTGTCAGCATAACACGCACAGAGCTCCGAGAAGTGGGCGAAATCTGCAGAGTTCACTCTAGCACAATCACCCCCAGTCCAACACGGTCATACTGGACATTCCCATGATGATGATAGCCAATGAAAAACTTCTGATCAAGTAGCCTTCCCCACCCGCTATCGTGACGTGATCGTGATGCTGCCCAATTAAAAACGTTTCTGCTGTCACGTGATGTTTTGTTTACATTTCTCCCGCCACAGAGCCACTCAGTCACATAATTGCATTGGAATGTGCTTTTTTCTTGCTGCATTTTCTGCCCTTGTTACTGCATTTTACCCTGCTCACGATGCCTAGGAAGCCTTCTGAGAACCCCAAGAAGAGTAGGCACCTCCCTCAGGCCACCAAGCTAGAAAGCATCAAGAGGAAGAAGAAAGGGGAGAGGAAAGTTGACACTGCCAGGGCCTACGACATGAATGAAGCCAATGTGATCATAATAAAAAAATTAAGACAAGATCCTGGCAGCCGAAGGCTATCACACGGCACTTCATACCAGGTTTGCCGAGGATACGATGGTAAATCGGAATGGTAACGTGGTAAAATTGCCGACGATACCACGGGCATTTGGAAATCATCTGGATGGATTTCTGCCGAGGATACAACGGGGAAAACAGTGTGACCAAAACCCAGGCGACTCGACAGAGAATGTATCGTACTACAGCATTGAATATTTAGCCTGACACTGAATACATATTAATATTTTAGAATAAATATCAATCGTTTTGAAACCCTTCTCATCGGCATGCGTACAAGTTTATAAACAAATTTGCTTCTCCTTATTCTCTACCGAGTCAGCGACAGCGATCACTTTCCACAGTCACGAGACGGGGCTCTGGCAACAGTGTGAGAAGCATGCACTTTGCCGAGGATTACAGGGCTAGGACAGGCAGAATCAGGACCTTCTATGGCTGTGGACGAAGATAGTGATTCTGAGTGTGATTTCGAAGGATTTATGAGGGAGGTTGAGGAGGAGCAACAGCCATTACCCGCTAGTGATGCCAGCAGCCATCCTCCGGGGACCCAGTAGGACTAACTACAGCCTTGGATACCACCTTCCATTCCCAGCAAGCCCACCAACACTATCCTAAAAGGTTAGTTATCATTCATAGCACGGTACCATTTATTATAATTACAACAGTACCAATATATGTATAAGTATATGGTATGTATTTAGAGTGACTCTTCCGAGGGTTTCTGACATAATTCATTTTTCCCCATAAGCTCTATTGTTAGTCCAACACGTTTTTGGTCCAACACGTGATCCATGCATGACAATATTATTGTGCTGGACGCGAGGGTACTGTATATACATACTGTATACAGTAATCCCTCCAATATCCGACGTAATAGAGCCAAAGGCATGTCCGGATAGTGATCCTGTCCGGATATTGGGCCCCAGCCTCCTGGACTTGTACTTATGGACCCTAACTCAGAAAAACACCTATACAACTCCCTCTGGACATGCGTTGCACCTATTTAAGACCCAAATTACACCAATAAGGGACATAAAAGACTGAAATAAATGGAAAAGAACCTTAAAATGAGGTTTTAGAGGTGAGTTTATACAATATTAAACATTCTGGGTACTTACAAGTCCCTGGCTCCTGGACTGGTTTGAACCGCCAGTTTGCAGTCCACAGTTAATCCACTGCACTCTAAATACTAATTTCTTAACACTGCACAACACTGTAAATTCCCGTGTGTTCTAGTGGTGAGGTATTGCAGTTTATTCACTGTTTATTCACAAAAAACAAGCACCTGTGGCTTGCAATGCTATGAGCATCTGCTCTCGATCGGAGTTTGGCTGTGACTGTTGATGATGGCGGGGTAACAGAGTTGCCAGATCGCAACGGCCACATTACCAATCTCCTCAACTTTCATTACCAAATTTAACTTTTCATTACCAAATTCGTAAAGCTAGCATTAAATCTTCACTAATTATATATACAAGTGGAAATACATGTAATCAGTCTCCTTATAATTAACACCATGTTGATTATTTTCACGCTATGTAGGGTAGCAGAATAATCAGAGAGAGCAAACAATCCACCGTCTCCATCCTGTGTATCCTCATACATGTGAAAAATCCATTTGGTAATGCATTATTCTGATTCATTACCCAACGAATTTTTCTTTACCAAATTGGCCCACACTTGGTAATGAAAAATACCAAATGGCAACCCTGACAGGGGAGGGGGGGGGAAGAAGGAAGGGGTGAAGGGACCATGGTGTAACAGCTGTTCGGCGCCAAGCGGCAATTTCAAATTACAGGAGGGGAAAAAAGTAAGATTTTTTTCTAATTTTTTGCGGTTTTTGGCCCATTTTGGGAATATTGGATCCCAGGACGATTATGTCCGGTTAGTGGGGATGTTCGGATATTAGGCATTCGGATATTAGAATGATTACTGTGTATATATATATATATCTATATATATATATATATATATATATATATATACATATACAGTAATCCCTCTACTATCCCATGTAATAGAGCCAAAGAAATGTCTGGAAAGTGGTCCCGTCTGGAAAGTGGGCCCCTGGCTCCTGGACTGGTACTTAAGGACCTTAACCCAGCCTAACTTTGAAAGCCACCTAAATAACTCCCTGTCGGATATGCATAGCACTTATTTAAACCAACTTAAGACCATATTCACACCAATTGTAGTGCCACACATTTGACATTCATGTATGTGTTTAGTAGTACTGTAATTTTAAGTTAGATAGGGTGTAACCTGAATATTAGTTTATAAGTTCCTACTCTAAGTAGTAATTCATATATTAATGATTAATGTAGGGCTAACTTTATTTTTTACATGTACGTACCTCTGTATCTATGCAGTGGGTGATGTAATTGAGGATGTTGAGCTATGGGAATTCCCCATCTGGCCGAGTAATGAAGGACATATGCGAGCAGCTTATCCCCTTCCTTTGTGCGTCGTTGCCGGGCGCCGAGTTTAAACACTAAACAGAATAATGATGAATATACAATTCTTTCTGTAACCTAGTTGTGAAATGTTTGCTAATGAAGCTGCTAGAACACAAGTATGTAAGATTAGCAGTCCAAAAGGCCTAAATAATGTCATTTAAGAGGATTTAAAGTCCCGTTTATCTTGGCCGTCACTAGATGGCATGAGCTGCTCTCAGATTCAAATTGAGATAGTGACAGAATCAGTATCTAAATTAAGTAAGGAATAAATCCCAAATTTTCCCCAATTCAATCAAAAGTCCTGGCGTCATGGGTACACTGCTAAATAAATTGTAAAGAGAATTGAAACCCACCATATTTCAAAAACACCACCTCATTTGATTTAGCAGTTGGCGTTGCTAGCGCCCAACGAGCTCACTCGAGCCCCAGATGTCGTATCTAATGGACGCTCGTTCAGGTGAGCCGTCCACATTTCTTCTTTCTCCCCCTCTTTTTCTTTGTTTAATTCTTACTTATTATGGACTATATGAAGTAATATTGTTGAGAGTTTAACGTAGTCACTCGAGCCCCAGATGTCGTATCTAATGGACGTTCGTTCAGTCCCCAGACACCGGCGACGTCAAAGTGTGCACGAGGCCTTCTCGTGGTATTGCCCGTAGACTCTTACATACACACTTACACTACCCACGAGTTATTTTACAAACCGAAAGTAGATGATATGGTATTAATGATCCTATCAAGGGAACTTCTTTGTTGTAGATAAGGAATAGAAATTTAAAAGTGTTATGATTTTGTAACGGAAAGGTGAAATTCAAATTCAGTAACCGTCCTCTTTCTTTAATATTAATGTGTTAGAAAAATCAGGAACTTAGTAATTGTGAGCATTAATGTGATATTTGAATTGTACTTCGAGGCTAAACAAGCCCGAATGATTGGGTATTCTTGGTAATTATATTTCTTTTTTTTTTATTATTCCTCGAGGCTAGGCAAGCCCGAGAGATTATGTATTTCTAGTAACTATATAACATTGTCGATCATGAACTGTAAATAATACTGACTTGATGTGGGAATCGAGAAAATTACATGAGGAGAATATATTAAATGGGTGAAAGATGAACACAAATAATCATTCTTATTGGTTTAAGGCTATGCCAGCCCGAACAGACAATTCATGCCCGTAAAAAGGTCCCGGTCTTGAGGCTATTGTTGAGCCCAAGAGTAACGGTCAAAAGGAAAGTAAAGAACAACAACTCCATACCTCGTGTGTATCAAATTGTTTATGTCTGGTAATAATGTTAGAGAAATGACCACCCAAAAACCTTGGTAACATATACAATCTTCTCTCTTACTAAAAAGGGCCATGTAATTAAAAAAAATGTTTTGTGGAAATTAACAGAATTATTAAAGTAGAGTAAAAATATATATCATTTTCTTTTCTTTATTAGTGTACCTAATCAAGGAAATTATATCTTCAAGCCTAATTCACTCCCCTTCCAATTCAAGATTCCTTCGCTGAGGGAACGACAACCACCCGTGGTACTGATTAAATCTAAACTCGGCGAAAAACTACAAACGCTACCACAATTCTTTCTTTGCATAAATATTTATTATAAACTGTTATACTAAGTCGAGTACCACTTGTATACCCATGGATGAATTGATCCGTACCCACAACAGGTAAGAATAAAAATATCACTATCATTACACTGGTGAATACCGGTGGGATAGAAAATTCTTAGCGTTACACTGGTGGCAATGGCGGTGGGATACTCATCGTTCCCAAATTAGTGGCGTTGGTGAGAAAGTGAAGGGAAGCGAAGCGCAAAAAGTAGTGAGAATGCTAAGAGTAGCATTGGTTGATCATTCCCAAATACCTCCGCAATGCTATATTCAGAACATCCTGGTAGTAATGAGGCTCAAATAGTGTACTAGATACGGTTACCCCTGGGGAAGGGGGGAAACAATACTTCCCCAGTATCCCTGCTTGTCGTAAGAGGCGACTAAAGGGGGCCATTTTATCTCCAGTCTGTCTCCTTACTGTCCTCTTCTGCTTTTCTGTCCTACCTCTCGTCTTGATATTTCCATGTTTTCCAAGCTCAGTGCTAATTCTTCACTTTTCCTTCCTTCCAGCTTAGAATGTTAAGGGTTAGGTAATTACATGTTTGCTAGACAGATATTACCCAGAGACAAACATACACAAAACATCATACACTGTCTTGGGCAATACTTCATCGACTTTGGGGACGTCACGAGGTATCGTCCTGGACAACGGAGGAGAGCACAGAAGGTTGGAATCAATAGCTTGGTGTGGGCGAAAAAAGAGACCATGCAGCCGGGTACCTGTAGAAAACTGAATGCCAAATGGGACGGCCCGTATAAAGTGATTGAAGTGCTGCTAGATGGAAGTGTTTACATAATTGAAAATGTATTTAGTGGAAAAAAAAATACAAAGGGCTGCTGAAAAGGTAAAACCATATTACGGTACCGAGGAATGGCTCTTAGAACCGCTGCAACAGGAGCTCGCCCCGGAGCCCGAAGATGAGCGATTACCACCGCGAGTGAGGAATGCCCCTCGGAGACTCATAGAGGAGTGTTAGAAAAGTAGATAAGTGCATGTGACAAATGTTGTGAAACATAACTGCTTAAAGTTATGTTCCGGGTGGACTCATCCCCGAGGAGAGGGTGTAAAATGGGAAAGAGAGAAGAGTTCCTGTTGGAACCGGGAAGTGCCTTACTTCGAGGGGAGTACCTAATCCCCTCACCTTACAGTTAGCACGGTTTGTGAGGTAGTGGAGTCTTCAGGACAGAATGAGCGCTCACCTCTTGCGGGTGGAAAGCTGGAATCAAAAGGACAGAGTGAATGTGACTGCAAATGGAAGAGTGTAAGGAAGCGCCTCCCGTGGTGATCTCAATCTCGAGAGACCCTGTCGAGCTCAGTTGAGCGACAAGCTATCCTCCAAAACCTGAGGCTGACTGGGGCATAAATTCCCTCATAACATCTCGAGTAAGGAGTGATCATACCTCCTAATGTAGTGAGTAAGCGACCTTCCGAGGTACGCATCAGGTGTTTAATGTGGACCGACAGGTGCCACCAATTGTGGGGAAAGGTATTCCAATTCAAAGTGTTCATAGCAGTTATCAGAGTAACAACATTCCATGCATGCACATGTCATAGAAAGTTGACTTGGGTAAAATTTGTTTTCCGAACGTGGGAGCCGTGTAGTGGCACACATTTGACATTCATGTATGTGTTTAGTAGTACTGTAATTTTAAGTTAGATAGGGTGTAACCTGAATATTAGTTTATAAGTTCCTACTCTAAGTAGTAATTCATATATTAATGATTAATGTAGGGCTAACTTTATTTTTTACATGTATGTACCACTGTATCTATGCAGTGGGTGATGTAATTGAGGATGTTGAGCTATGGGAATTCCCCATCTGGCCGAGTAATGAAAGACATATGCGAGCAGCTTATCCCCTTCCTTTGTGCGTCGTTGCCGGGCGCCGAGTTTAAACTTTAAACAGAATAATGATGAATATACAATTCTTTCTGTAACCTAGTTGTGAAATGTTTGCTAATGAAGCTGCTAGAACACAAGTATGTAAGATTAGTAGTCTAAAAGGCCTAAATAATGTCATTTAAGAGGATTTAAAGTCCCGTTTATCTTGGCCGTCACTAGATGGCATGAGCTGCTCTCAGATTCAAATTGAGATAGTGACAGAATCAGTATCTAAATTAAGTAAGGAATAAATCCCAAATTTTCCCCAATTCAATCAAAAGTCCTGGCGTCATGGGTACACTGCTAAATAAATTGTAAAGAGAATTGAAACCCACCATATTTAAAAAAAAAACCACCTCATTTGATTTAGCAGTTGGCGTTGCTAGCGCCCGACGAGCTCACTCGAGCCCCAGATGTCGTATCTAATGGACGTTCGTTCAGGTGAGCCGTCCACATTTCTTCTTTCTCCCCCTCTTTTTCTTTGTTTAATCCTTACTTATTATGGACTATATGAAGTAATACTGTTGAGAGTTTAACGTAGTCACTCGAGCCCCAGATGTCGTATCTAATGGACGTTCGTTCAGTCCCCAGACACCGGCGACGTCAAAGTGTGCACGAGGCCTTCTCGTGGTATTGCTCGTACACTCTTACATACACACTTACACTACCCACGAGTTATTTTACAAACCGAAAGTAGATGATAGGGTATTAATGATCCTATCAAGGGAACTTCTTTGTTGTAGATAAGGAATAGAAATTTAAAAGTGTAACGGAAAGGTGAAATTCAAATTCAGTAACCGTCCTCTTTCTTTAATATTAATGTGTTAGAAAAATCAGGAACTTAGTAATTGTGAGCATTAATGTGATATTTGAATTGTACTTCGAGGTTAAACAAGCCCGAATGATTGGGTATTCTTGGAAATCATATTTCTTTTTTTTTTTTATTATTCCTCGAGGCTAGGCAAGCCCGAGAGATTATGTATTTCTAGTAACTATATAACATTGTCGATCATGAACTGTAAATTATACTGACTTGATGTGGGAATCGAGAAAATTACATGAGGAGAATATATTAAATGGGTGAAAGATGAACACAAATAATCATTCTTATTGGTTCGAGGCTATGCCAGCCCGAACAGACAATTCATGCCCGTCAAAAGGTCCCGGTCTTGAGGCTATTGTTGAGCCCAAGAGTAACGGTCAAAAGGAAAGTAAAGAACAACAACTCCATACCTCGTGTGTATCAAATTGTTTATGTCTGGTAATAATGTTAGAGGAATGACCACCCAAAAACCTTGGTAACATATACAATCTTGTCTCATACTAAAAAGGGCCATGTAATTAAAAAAAATGTTTTATGGAAATTAACAGAATTATTAAAGTAGAGTAAAAATATATATCATTTTCTTTTCTTTATTAGTGTACCTAATCAAGGAAATTATATCCTCAAGCCAAATTCACTCCCCTTCCAATTCAAGATTCCTTCGCTGAGGGAACGACGACCACCCGTGGTACTGATTAAATCTAAACTCGGCCAAAAACTACAAACGCTACCACAATTCTTTCTTTGCATAAGTATGTATTATAAACTGTTATACTAAGTCGAGTACCACTTGCATACCCATGGATGAATTGATCCGTACCCACAACAGGTAAGAATAAAAATATCACTATCATTACACTGGTGAATACCGGTGGGATAGAAAATTCTTAGCGTTACACTGGTGGCAATGGCGGTGGGATACTCATCGTTCCCAAATTAGTGGCGTTGGTGAGAAAGTGAAGGGAAGCGAAGCGCAAAAAGTAGTGAGAATGCTAAGGGTAGCATTGGTTGATCATTCCCAAATACCTCCGCAATGCTATATTCAGAACATCCTGGTAGTAATGAGGCTCAAATAGTGTACTAGATACGGTTACCCCTGGGGAAGGGGGGAAACAATACTTCCCCAGTATCCCTGCTTGTCGTAAGAGGCGACTAAAGGGGGCCATTTTATCTCCAGTCTGTCTCCTTACTGTCCTCTTCTGCTTTTCTGTCCTACCTCTCGTCTTGATATTTCCATGTTTTCCAAGCTTAGTGCTAATTCTTCACTTTTCCTTCCTTCCAGCTTAGAATGTTAAGGGTTAGGTAATTACATGTTTGCTAGACAGATATTACCCAGAGACAAACATACACAAAACATCATACACTGTCTTGGGCAATACTTCATCGACTTTGGGGACATCACGAGGTATCGTCCTGGACAACGGAGGAGAGCACAGAAGGTTGGAATCAATAGCTTGGTGTGGGCGAAAAAAAGAGACCATGCAGCCGGGTACCTGTAGAAAACTGAATGCCAAATGGGACGGCCCATATAAAGTGATTGAAGTGCTGCTAGATGGAAGTGTTTACATAATTGAAAATGTATTTAGTGGAAAAAAAAATACAAAGGGCTGCTGAAAAGGTAAAACCATATTACGGTACCGAGGAATGGCTCTTAGAACCGCTGCAACAGGAGCTCGCCCCGGAGCCCGAAGATGAGCGATTACCACCGCGAGTGAGGAATGCCCCTCGGAGACTCATAGAGGAGTGTTAGAAAAGTAGATAAGTGCATGTGACAAATGTTGTGAAACATAACTGCTTAAAGTTATGTTCCGGGTGGACTCATCCCCGAGGAGAGGGTGTAAAAAGGGAAAGAGAGAAGAGTTCCTGTTGGAACCGGGAAGTGCCTTACTTCGAGGGGAGTACCTAATCCCCTCACCTTACAGTTAGCACGGTTTGTGAGGTAGTGGAGTCTTCAGGACAGAATGAGCGCTCACCTCTTGCGGGCGGAAAGCTGGAATCAAAAGGACAGAGTGAATGTGACTGCAAATGGAAGAGTGTAAGGAAGCGCCTCCCGTGGTGATCTCAATCTCGAGAGACCCTGTCGAGCTCAGTTGAGCGACAAGCTATCCTCCAAAACCTGAGGCTGACTGGGGCATAAATTCCCTCATAACATCTCGAGTAAGGAGTGATCATACCTCCTAATGTAGTGAGTAAGCGACCTTCCGAGGTACGCATCAGGTGTTTAATGTGGACCGACAGGTGCCACCGATTGTGGGGAAAGGTATTCCAATTCAAAGTGTTCATAGCAGTTATCAGAGTAACAACATTCCATCCATGCACATGTCATAGAAAGTTGACTTGGGTAAAATTTGTTTTCCGAACGTGGGAGCCATGTAGTGCCACACATTTGACATTCATGTATGTGTTTAGTAGTACTGTAGTTTTAAGTTAGATAGGGTGTAACCTGAATATTAGTTTATAAGTTCCTACTCTAAGTAGTAATTCATATATTAATGATTAATGTAGGGCTAACTTTATTTTTTACGTGTATGTACCACTGTATCTATGCAGTGGGTGATGTAATTGAGGATGTTGAGCTATGGGAATTCCCCATCTGGCCGAGTAATAAAACACATATGCGAGCAGCTTATCCCCTTCCTTTGTGCGTCGTTGCTGGGCGCCGAGTTTAAACTTTAAACAGAATAATGATGAATATACAATTCTTTCTGTAACCTAGTTGTGAAATGTTTGCTAATGAAGCTGCTAGAACACAAGTATGAAAGATTAGTAGTCTAAAAGGCCTAAATAATGTCATTTAAGAGGATTTAAAGTCCCGTTTATCTTGGCCGTCACTAGATGGCATGAGCTGCTCTCAGATTCAAATTGAGATAGTGACAGAATCAGTATCTAAATTAAGTAAGGAATAAATCCCAAATTTTCCCCAATTCAATCAAAAGTCCTGGCGTCATGGGTACACTGCTAAATAAATTGTAAAGAGAATTGAAACCCACCATATTTCAAAAACACCACCTCATTTGATTTAGCAGTTGGCGTTGCTAGCGCCCGACGAGCTCACTCGAGCCCCAGATGTCGTATCTAATGGACGTTCGTTCAGGTGAGCCGTCCACATTTCTTCTTTCTCCCCCTCTTTTTCTTTGTTTAATCCTTACTTATTATGGACTATATGAAGTAATATTGTTGAGAGTTTAACGTAGTCACTCGAGCCCCAGATGTCGTATCTAATGGACGTCTCTGCTCAGTCCCCAGACACCGGCGACGTCAAAGTGTGCACGAGGCCTTCTCGTGGTATTGCCCGTAGACTCTTACATACACACTTACACTACCCACGAGTTATTTTACAAACCGAAAGTAGATGATATGGTATTAATGATCCTATCAAGGGAACTTCTTTGTTGTAGATAAGGAATAGAAATTTAAAAGTGTAACGGAAAGGTGAAATTCAAATTCAGTAACCGTCCTCCTTCTTTAATATTAATGTGTTAGAAAAATCAGGAACTTAGTAATTGTGAGCATTAATGTGATATTTGAATTGTACTTCGAGGTTAAACAAGCCCGAATGATTGGGTATTCTTAGTAATTATATTTCTTTTTTTTTTTATTATTCCTCGAGGCTAGGCAAGCCCGAGAGATTATGTATTTCTAGTAACTATATAACATTGTCGATCATGAACTGTAAATTATACTGACTTGATGTGGGAATCGAGAAAATTACATGAGGAGAATATATTAAATGGGTGAAAGATGAACACAAATAATCATTCTTATTGGTTCGAGGCAATGCCAGCCCGAACAGAGAATTCATGCCCGTCAAAAGGTCCCGGTCTTGAGGCTATTGTTGAGCCCAAGAGTAACGGTCAAAAGGAAAGTAAAGAACAACAACTCCATACCTCGTGTGTATCAAATTGTTTATGTCTGGTAATAATGTTAGAGGAATGACCACCCAAAAACCTTGGTAACATATACAATCTTGTCTCATACTAAAAAGGGCCATGTAATTAAAAAAAATGTTTTATGGAAATTAACAGAATTATTAAAGTAGAGTAAAAATATATATCATTTTCTTTTCTTTATTAGTGTACCTAATCAAGGAAATTATATCCTCAAGCCAAATTCACTCCCCTTCCAATTCAAGATTCCTTCGCTGAGGGAACGACGACCACCCGTGGTACTGATTAAATCTAAACTCGGCCAAAAACTACAAACGCTACCACAATTCTTTCTTTGCATAAATATTTATTATAAACTGTTATACTAAGTCGAGTACCACTTGTATACCCATGGATGAATTGATCCGTACCCACAACAGGTAAGAATAAAAATATCACTATCATTACACTGGTGAATACCGGTGGGATAGAAAATTCTTAGCGTTACACTGGTGGCAATGGCGGTGGGATACTCATCGTTCCCAAATTAGTGGCGTTGGTGAGAAAGTGAAGGGAAGCGAAGCGCAAAAAGTAGTGAGAATGCTAAGGGTAGCATTGGTTGATCATTCCCAAATACCTCCGCAATGCTATATTCAGAACATCCTGGTAGTAATGAGGCTCAAATAGTGTACTAGATACGGTTACCCTTGGGGAAGGGGGGAAACAATACTTCCCCAGTATCCCTGCTTGTCGTAAGAGGCGACTAAAGGGGGCCATTTTATCTCCAGTCTGTCTCCTTACTGTCCTCTTCTGCTTTTCTGTCCTACCTCTCGTCTTGATATTTCCATGTTTTCCAAGCTTAGTGCTAATTCTTCACTTTTCCTTCCTTCCAGCTTAGAATGTTAAGGGTTAGGTAATTACATGTTTGCTAGACAGATATTACCCAGAGACAAACATACACAAAACATCATACACTGTCTTGGGCAATACTTCATCGACTTTGGGGACATCACGAGGTATCGTCCTGGACAACGGAGGAGAGCACAGAAGGTTGGAATCAATAGCTTGGTGTGGGCGAAAAAAGAGACCATGCAGCCGGGTACCTGTAGAAAACTGAATGCCAAATGGGACGGCCCGTATAAAGTGATTGAAGTGCTGCTAGATGGAAGTGTTTACATAATTGAAAATGTATTTAGTGGAAAAAAAAATACAAAGGGCTGCTGAAAAGGTAAAACCATATTACGGTACCGAGGAATGGCTCTTAGAACCGCTGCAACAGGAGCTTGCCCCGGAGCCCGAAGATGAGCGATTACCACCGCGAGTGAGGAATGCCCCTCGGAGACTCATAGAGGAGTGTTAGAAAAGTAGATAAGTGCATGTGACAAATGTTGTGAAACATAACTGCTTAAAGTTATGTTCCGGATGGACTCATCCCCGAGGAGAGGGTGTAAAAAGGGAAAGAGAGAAGAGTTCCTGTTGGAACCGGGAAGTGCCTTACTTCGAGGGGAGTAGCTAATCCCCTCACCTTACAGTTAGCACGGTTTGTGAGGTAGTGGAGTCTTCAGGACAGAATGAGCGCTCACCTCTTGCGGGCGGAAAGCTGGAATCAAAAGGACAGAGTGAATGTGACTGCAAATAGAAGAGTGTAAGGAAGCGCCTCCCGTGGTGATCTCAATCTCGAGAGACCCTGTCGAGCTCAGTTGAGCGACAAGCTATCCTCCAAAACCTGAGGCTGACTGGGGCATAAATTCCCTCATAACATCTCGAGTAAGGAGTGATCATACCTCCTAATGTAGTGAGTAAGCGACCTTCCGAGGTACGCATCAGGTGTTTAATGTGGACCGACAGGTGCCACCGATTGTGGGGAAAGGTATTCCAATTCAAAGTGTTCATAGCAGTTATCAGAGTAACAACATTCCATCCATGCACATGTCATAGAAAGTTGACTTGGGTAAAATTTGTTTTCCGAACGTGGGAGCCGTGTAGTGCCACACATTTGACATTCATGTATGTGTTTGGTAGTACTGTAATTTTAAGTTAGATAGGGTGTAACCTGAATATTAGTTTATAAGTTCCTGCTCTAAGTAGTAATTCATATATTAATGATTAATGTAGGGCTAACTTTATTTTTTACATGTATGTACCTCTGTATCTATGCAGTGGGTGATGTAATTGAGGATGTTGAGCTATGGGAATTCCCCATCTGGCCGAGTAATGAAAGACATATGTGAGCAGCTTATCCCCTTCCTTTGTGCGTTGTTGCCGGGCGCCGAGTTTAAACTTTAAACAGAATAATGATGAATATACAATTCTTTCTGTAACCTAGTTGTGAAATGTTTGCTAATGAAGCTGCTAGAACACAAGTATGTAAGATTAGCAGTCCAAAAGGCCTAAATAATGTCATTTAAGAGGATTTAAAGTCCCGTTTATCTTGGCCGTCACTAGATGGCATGAGCTGCTCTCAGATTCAAATTGAGATAGTGACAGAATCAGTATCTAAATTAAGTAAGGAATAAATCCCAAATTTTCCCCAATTCAATCAAAAGTCCTGGCGTCATGGGTACACTGCTAAATAAATTGTAAAGAGAATTGAAACCCACCATATTTCAAAAACACCACCTCATTTGATTTAGCAGTTGGCGTCGCTAGCGCCCGACGAGCTCACTCGAGCCCCAGATGTTGTATCTAATGGACGTTCGTTCAGGTGAACCGTCCACATTTCTTCTTTCTCCCCCTCTTTTTCTTTGTTTAATCCTTACTTATTATGGACTATATGAAGTAATATTGTTGAGAGTTTAACGTAGTCACTCGAGCCCCAGATGTCGTATCTAATGGACGTTCGTTCAGTCCCCAGACACCGGCGACGTCAAAGTGTGCACGAGGCCTTCTCGTGGTATTGCCCGTAGACTCTTACATACACACTTACACTACCCACGAGTTATTTTACAAACCGAAAGTAGATGATATGGTATTAATGATCCTATCAAGGGAACTTCTTTGTTGTAGATAAGGAATAGAAATTTAAAAGTGTTATGATTTTGTAACAGAAAGGTGAAATTCAAATTCAGTAACCGTCCTCTTTCTTTAATATTAATGTGTTAGAAAAATCAGGAACTTAGTAATTGTGAGCATTAATGTGATATTTGAATTGTACTTCGAGGTTAAACAAGCCCGAATGATTGGGTATTCTTGGTAATTATATTTCTTTTTTTTTTTATTATTCCTCGAGGCTAGGCAAGCCCGAGAGATTATGTATTTCTAGTAACTATATAACATTGTCGATCATGAACTGTAAATAATACTGACTTGATGTGGGAATCGAGAAAATTACATGAGGAGAATATATTAAATGGGTGAAAGATGAACACAAATAATCATTCTTATTGGTTCGAGGCTATGCCAGCCCGAACAGACAATTCATGCCAGTCAAAAGGTCCCGGTCTTGAGGCTATTGTTGAGCCCAAGAGTAACGGTCAAAAGGAAAGTAAAGAACAACAACTCCATACCTCGTGTGTATCAAATTGTTTATGTCTGGTAATAATGTTAGAGAAATGACCACCCAAAAACCTTGGTAACATATACAATCTTGTCTCATACTAAAAAGGGCCATGTAATTAAAAAAAATGTTTTATGGAAATTAACAGAATTATTAAAGTAGAGTAAAAATATATATCATTTTCTTTTCTTTATTAGTGTACCTAATCAAGGAAATTATATCCTCAAGCCAAATTCACTCCCCTTCCAATTCAAGATTCCTTCGCTGAGGGAACGACGACCACCCGTGGTACTGATTAAATCTAAACTCCGCCAAAAACTACAAACGCTACCACAATTCTTTCTTTGCATAAATATTTATTATAAACTGTTATACTAATTCGAGCACCACTTGTATACCCATGGATGAATTGATCCGTACCCACAACAGGTAAGAATAAAAATATCACTATCATTACACTGGTGAATACCGGTGGGATAGAAAATTCTTAGCGTTACACAATAATGGACATAAAGCATGAAATAAATCAAGAGGAACAAAAGAATGAGGAATTAGAAGTGACTGTACCTCAGCCAGGGTACTTACAGCAAGTCTGTGGCCGCCTTTTCTAAGAATTTGGGGGTGGTGAAAATGCTCTTGAAGGACGTACAGTACTCCAGTGTTGTGCTGCACTAATTCTTTGCACTGTGAGTTATAACTGTTAAACACTGCACATTGTTCCTAACTGCATCACACAAGTTTCAACCGCCAGTTTCAACTGCCAATTTGCACTCCACAGTTGATCCTTTGCACTCTAAGTTCTAATTTCTTAACACTGCACAACACTGTAAATTCCCGTGTGGTCTAGTGGTGAGGTATTGCAGTTTATTCACTGTTTATTCACAAAAAACGAGCATGTGTGGCTTCCATTGTGATAAACATCTACTCACCATCGAAGTTAGGCAGTAACTGTTGATGACGGGGAAACAGAGTTACCAGATTGCAATGGCCACATTACCAAACTCCTCAATTTTCATTACTAGCTAGCATTTATTATTCACTAATTATATATTCAAGTGGAAATACATGTAATCACTCTCCTTATAATTAACAGCATGCTGATTATTTTCACGCTATGTAGGCTAGCAGATTAATCAGAGAGAGCAAACAATCCACCAGCTCCATCCTGTGTATCCTCAAACACGTGAAAAATCCGTTTGGTAATGCTTTATTCTGATTCATTACCAAACGAATTTCTCATTACCAAATTGGCCCACATTTGGTGATGAAAAATACCAAATGGCAACCCTGAGAGGGGAGGGGGGAGGAAGGAAGGGGTGAAGGGGCCATGGTGTAAACTAGCTGTTCAGCGCCGCGCGGCAGTTTCAAATTACGGGTTGAAAAAAATTAGGATTTTGGGGGGATTTTTTTCTTTTTTTGGCCATTTTTGGGTTCCTAAGGTCCAGGTCCACAATGTCCGGTAAGTGGGGTGTCAGGAAAGTGGGCATCCGGATAGTACAGGGATTACCGTATATACTGTATATATATTTCATCATGAGAGGTATATGAGAGAGGTGGGTGTGAATTGGAAGCAAGGCAGTGAAATGGCGGGGGACAGGGCTACTTGGAGGCGATTTGTTTGTGGCCACCCCAAACGGGATTGAGGCGTCTGGCAATAGATACATAGATAGATATTTCATCATCATCATATGGACCTCCTTTCCCACTTTAGGGCAGGGTGAGGAGAAGCAATGTCCAGACAGCCCAAATTTGCCCAGTTCAATGGGCCACGCTTCCATTCACTCATCATTCTAACCCCCGGAATCCTGGCTATATCGGATACGCCAAAAACATTCACCACGTTTTGTAGCTTCACATAAACGTATCCGATAGAGTCAATCAGGATGTTGCCACATTAAAATGGGGTGCCAGATCCCTGATCATGCATTTCTTCTCACAACATTCATCCAGCCAGCTCGATCTCTTGTCAGTTCCCTAGCCTCACTGACTTCCAAACCTCTCTTCCTTATACACTCATCCACCATATCTCTCCACCTTCTCCTTGGCCTACCTCACTTCCTCCCTCCTTCAAATTTGCTCTGATATACCTTTTTCATCACTCTGTTGTTATCCATTCTCTCCACATGACCATACCATCTCAGTACACTCTCATCAATTCTGGTGTCCACCGACTTCCTCACTCCACAACTTTCATGAATTGCATTATTTCGTATCCTATCCACCCTATGTACTCCACATACATTCCTCAGCAGTCCCGTCTCCATTGCTCTTACTCTTGACTTTTCATTTTCATGCCACACCATAGTCTCACATCCATATGTAAAAGTTGGCAATAACACTCCTTCATGTAAGCCTCATGCAGCAGCAACACTCAAGCCTGTGTTTCTTATCAAGGCCTTTATTGCACTGCAGCATCAGTCGAACAGGGCAGTACTCCCAAGGTGGATGGAAAGCTGATGACAGGGAGAGCTATAGCTCCCATTTCATCAGTCCTCGGGACTAGTTCCTGACCATCACCCTTTACTGAACGTTTTCAGTGTCTCAGAAACACAGAGAGTAGGCCAGTATGCTCTCCAACACAAGTTTCTCTAACTATCAACACAAAACTACATGCACAGTACACACTACACTTATTGTTCAAAGTTTAAAAGGAAAAATGGTGCAATTAAATCTGGCCTCGGAGTCCCCACGGGGGGGATCATAAATTCCCCCACCATCTGCCCCTTTTCCACTGACGACTCAGAGAGATGCCTGGAACCACTCTCTGGCTCACTTCTTCTTCATTTCTGCAACATTCGCGGCCTTTCCTCAAACTTTCTCTCTGTCAAACATTACCTCTCCTCCTCTAAACCTCACCTTCTCTTCCTGTCTGAGACTCAGCTGTCTGAGAGAACTGACAGCAAACCCTTCTCTGTTTCCTCCTACTTTCTCTATACTCATTTCAAAGCCAGAGGTGGCTGTTGTGTATATGTACACAATGATTTATCTTGCTCTCATGTTCCTGAACTTCATTCTTCTGAATTCTCTACTCTCTGGCTTCGGCTTTCTTGTCATTCTCTGACTAAATATATCTGCGCTGTTTACTTATCTCCTAATTCTACTGACTATGAAAAATTCTTTGACTATCTTACTTCAACGATAGAACACATTCTAGCCATTTCTTCTTTCTCTGAGATCTCCATTCTAGGAGATTTCAATATTCACCACCACCTTTGGTTCTCCTCTCCTTTCCCTGATCCACCTGGTGAACAAGCCTACATCTTTTCTATCCTTAATGACCTACAGCAGCTTGTACAGCACCCTACCCATATCCCTGACTGCCCTGGAGAGAGCTCCAACATACCTGACCTCTTTCTTACGACTAATCCTTCTGCTTACACTGTTAATCTTTCCTCTCCGTTGGGTTCCTCCGATCACAACCTAATCACCTTGACCTGTCGTATTGCTACAGTACAGCTTATGGACCCTTCAAAGAAACGTCGACTATGGCACTTTGGAGCTGCTGATTGGGAGGCCCTCAGGCAGTACTTCTTTGATTTTCCTTGGAATGATTATTGCTTCCATGGCCAGGAGCCATTTGAATGTGCATCGCACATTATGGAGGTTATTCTCTCGGGCATGGAAGCATACAATCCCTTCTCATACCCTCTGACTAATGCAAGAAAGCCTTGGTTTAATCACGCTTGTGCTAATGCTGTCCGCAACAAGGAGAGGGCCTATAAATGGTACCAGAGCCAACCCACCCCTGAATCACATCTTGCTTATGTTTCTGCCCAGAATCATGCTAAGTCTGTTCTTCGGTCCGCTAAAAATAATTTCATCCATACTAAATGCTCTCAACTCTCCGACTCGAATTCTTCCTGCTCCTTCTGGCACAGTCTGCTAAAAATAATTTCATCCTTACTAAATGCTCTCAACTCTCCAACTCGAATTCTTCCCGCTCCTACTGGCACCTTGCCAAAAACCTTTCTTACAACTTTACCTCATCATCCTTCCCTCTATTCTGATGGCTCTGTGGCTATTTCTTCTAATGATAAAGCACATCTCTTCACTCAGACTTTCTCCTCCAATTCCACCTTAGACAATTCCGGTGCTGTTCCTCCATCACTTCCCCCCTCATGGCTGACATTAAAATTTCTTCTGCTGATGTTCTTTCTGCTATCACTGGCCTTAATACTAACAAGACATTTGGGCCTGATGGAGTCCCTCATGTTGTCCTCAAGAACTGTGCTTCTGTGCTTACACCATGCGTATGTAAACTGTTTCGCTTTTGTCTGTCGACCTGTACCTTTCCTTCTTGCTGGAAATTTGCTCTCATTCAGCCAGTCTCAAAGAAGGATGACCATTCCCAACCCTCTAACTATCGTCCAATTGCTTTAACATCCTGTCTCCCAAAAGTTTTCGAGTCAATTCTTAACAGAAAAATTTTAAAGCATCTTTCCTATCACAGCTTTCTTTCTGATCGTCAGTATGGGTTCCATCAGGGATGCTCCACTGGCGATCATCTCACCTACCTTTCAGACTCCTGGCCATCCTCCATTTGGGACTTTGGCGAAAGCTTTGCTATCACACATGACATCTCAAAGGCTTTCGATCGAGTCTGGCATAAATCTTTATTTTCCAAACTGCCCAATATTAACACTTCTCACCTTCCTCACCCAATTATCATCCCCCATCCTCTCCAAATGTCCAAACTATCTCAGTCTATCTCTCCTCATCACAACACCAATACACTCCAGTCCCATCCTACCTCTCAACTCTTCAATCGTAAACCCAGCTCCCCAGACCTTGCACACAGGGACGCACTACACATCCACCTAATGATTGTCATTTCTGTACGTCTGAGCCGGCGAATATCCTCCTCCTTTACTGCCCAGGTCTCACTACCATACAGCATTACACTCCTAACACATGCTGCATACAAAGACCCCATAGCATGTAGGGAGAGCCCTCTCAATGTCAGAAGGGGCAACAGCTCCCTGAACTTCTTCCAACCACTTCTCACCCTAGCCACAGAGCTAGCTCCAGCCCCACCTCCAACACACAACATGTCTCCCAAATAACAAAACTCTTCCACACACTCAAGAGATTCACCAGCAAGTTCAATCCTTTCACGTCTGACAATCTCCACCTGCTCACCCCGGCACGCCGTACACATAAAATCAGCATTATCTCACAGTCTACCTCTGATACAACTACATCTCTTGTGCACCCATTTATCACAAACACAGCACAAGATAGAATTACTTCCCACGCCCTTGTGGCAAACTGCACATGGCCACTCTCCCTCGTCACTGACAGTACCGCCACCAACGCTAGATATCATCACTTTTGTTTTATCTGCATTTACCCTTAAGCCCTTGTGCCCCATACCATCTCTCCACTTCCTAAACCTTTCCTCCACCTCCCTTTCGTTCTCTGCAATCAACACCAAATCATCAGCATACAACATCTCCCACGGGAGACCATTTCTAAAGTCACGTGAGAGGGCTTCAAGTACCATGATAAACAACATGGGATTCAAAACTGACCCCTGATGCACACCAACATTCACGGAAAACTCATCACTCAAATCTTCATTCACTCTTACCTGGGTGCGAGCACCCACATACATAGCCATAACCATCCAGGCCAGCCACTCCTCCAAGCCAAGCTTTCTCACTGCCCACTTCACCACCTCTCTAGGGACTCTGTCAAAGGCATTTTCCATATCAACAAAAACAAAATACAGGTCCCTTCTCCTACCAATATATTTTTCCTCAAGCTGTCAAACAATGAATATAGCATCAGTGGTCCCCCTACCTGGCATATAGATAGAGAGAGAGAGAGAGAGAGAGAGATTTTTTTTTTTTTAATAACTGAACGGAAGGAAAAACAAATGAAAAAAAAAAAAAAATCCATACATCAGATTACTGGTGTCTTCTGTTCATAAAATATCTTTAACAGTTAGACTTGAGCAGCAGTGGGTTGAAATTTGGAGGGAAACAACTCTGGGGAAGTGAGTTCCAGAGAGTTCCAGATGCAGTTCGGGGAATGAATGAATTCTGATAGGCAGAAGTTCTGCAATATGGCTGAGTGACATTCCAGTCATGAGTGCTACCAGATGCCCGAGTAGCACGAGGGAAGACATGAAGAGGTGGCACCATGGACGCAACTTCGTCTAAGCATTTGCCAAAAAAATGTCTGTAAAATAATGCAAGGGAGGCAACATTCCTTCTTACTTGCAGAGAAGGTAGTTTATTTGTAATGGCAGGGTTGTTAATAATTCTAACAGCTTTGTTCTGAATTTTATATAGTTGTTTTAATACAACCTCTCCACATCCATTCCACAAGGGTGAGCAATATTCAAACTGAGAGTGCACATGACTCTTATAAATTATAGCTAACTGCTCATCACCTAAGAAGTTACGGACTCTGTACAATAATCCAAGTTTCTCTGAGGCGGTTCTAGCAAGAGATCTAACATGACAGGTCCAGCTGAGGGCATTGTTAAATGAGATGGCAAGAATTTTAATACTTTTGGAGATGGGAATATTAGTGACACTAAAAATCTGTACGAATCTGGCAATATCTGTCTATTAGTAAATTGTATTTATTTAGTTTTACTAGCATTAAAAGAGACAAGGTTGTTTTGTCCCCATTCACTGATCGTAGATAGGTCTTGATTTATGGAGATGGCTGTACTAAGTTGAGTGGTAGAGATATTAGACTTTGTAAATGGGTGTCTGAGTGTGAATGAACTATGTAGTGTTGAGTAATCTGTGTATGAATGGATGGGGTTGTGGGTGACAGATAAGAGATCATTAACAGAACCAGGAATAGGGTTGGCGCCAGAACTGATCCCTGCAGCACGCTGGCGTTAATTGAGTGGAAATTGGAATATACATCACCTACTTTTACTCTTATTTTCCCGTCACTGTGATATGAAGAAATCAAAGGAACAAAAGACGTTAGTCCATAGCAAGGGAGTTTGGACAGCAGGGAATGGTGCCATACTCTGTCAAAAGCTTTAGAAATATCAAGAGCTACTGCATGAGTTTCTCCATGTAGATCAATTGATTGATAGATAATATGAGTTAGGAGACTGAGTATGTCAATGGTGGATCTTTCATGGCGAAACCATATTGTCTATCACTAATTAAGTTGTTGGATTCAAGATGTTTAACAATGACTTATTAATTAAAGTTTCAAATACCTTACCAAGAGAAGATGTGACAGCTATTGGTCTGTAATCAGAGGGGTCAGAGGAACTTCCTTTCTTAGGAATTGGGTGGATATTGGCTTCTTTCCATGAATTTGGGAATAAAGAAGTACGTATGCATAGTCTGAATAATTTAGCTAGAACAGAGGCAAGTTCAAGGGAACACTTTTTCAAAACAATTGGCGAAATTCCATCTGGGCCTGGAGCTTTGTTGGTAGGTAAATTGTCTAGGATGGATTTTACATATCTTGTCTGTATTTTAAGTGGGGCAATTTCGGGAGAGTCAAGTTCTAGTACTGGGACATTCTGGCTGGTACCATCTATGGTAGAGTTTCTGGCAAATGTACTGGCAAAAATATATGGTTTCCCACGTGGGTCATTTGTAATGTTGCCACCTGAAGATTTTAGTGGGGGAATGGAAGATGACTTGTTAAAGTTATTATTGAAAGACTTAAAAGTTGACCAGAATATTCTTTTGTCATTAGGGTTGTTAAGTAGTTTTGATGCTTGCTTATGAAGAATGTTTGATTTAGCTAGATTTAATACAGCTTTTGCATGATTTCTAGGAATTTTAAACTGAGAAAGTGATTCAGATGTTTCTTAATTTTAAGTAAGAGTTAGATGCTAATGACTTTTGGGCTGTTGCTCTGGCACAGTTGCCATCAAACCATTTTGGAGAGTTCAATCTTTTAGTGAACTGTTGACTTGGTATGAATAAATCCATACCAGCTAGTATTAAGTCGCAAATGTGGGACTGGGTAGAATTGGGATCACTAGAGAAGAAAGACTGCCATGGAATGTCAGCAAGATAATTTCTAAATCCATCCCAGTTTGCCCTATCAAAGTGCCATCGGGTCACCCAGACAGGTTCAGAACGGGGAGGTTTGGGGGGGCTAACTAATGAGGCTTTGACGAGATTGTGGTCAGAGGATCCAAGTGGTGACAGTACCTCTATCCTGTACTGATCTGGATTATTTGTCAAGAATAAATCCAAGAGATGGGCAATATGGTCAGGATTATCAGGTATTCTGGTTGGTTGCTTTACCAGCCGGGTGAAATTAAATGATTCTGCAAACAGCTTGCACTCTAGACCAGCGTCATCAGTCCTGGCAGAATGCATTAACCATTCAACATTATGTACGTTAAAATCATCCAAAATGGTTATTTCAGTGCTAAGGGCAAGGTTAAGGTTACTCAACTGTGTGGATATGGAATCAAATACACTGGGTTCCGAAGAAGCATTGGGGGAGCGATAAACTACACAAATATATTTGGTAATATTTTGACAATTTAATTTATATAATGAGTAATCAAAACTGGATGAAGTGAAGTTTAAAACAGTGTCAACTGCATATTGGGATTTGATATAACAACAGATGCCGCCCTTGTTACGGAAGTTTGTAAGGAGATGGTAACCAGGAAAACAAAATGGGGATATATCAGTAGAGGGTGAGATTTGTGGTTCTGTGAGGAAAAGGGCCAAAAGGGATATGGACTGAAGGAAAACATGAACTGAGTTTAAATTTGTGGTAAGGCCGTGGATGTTGGTGAAGAATAATGCCGCACTTTCACTTCTTCGCTGACAAGCACTAGTGGAAATAGCAACAGTCGCTGCCAGCACAGTCGCTTGATGGCGACCGGGACGACCCTGTGCCGCCAGCCCGAGGTACCACCTCATTTGATAGTAACATTGCAGCGGCCATTACTAAAAGTGAATAGAAGGTGTGATATGTTATGCGCATGTAGTGTGGTGTAGACAGCTGAAGGTAGAGGTATTATGAGAGCATGCTGGCCTACTCTCTGTGTAAATGAATGCACTGACAATGTTCAGCAAAGGGAGATGGTCAGGATCAAGTCTTGAGGGCTGGTGAAATGGGAGCTCCAGCTCTTCCTATCACCAGCTTGCCATCCACCTCGGGAGTACTGCCCTGTTCATCTGGTGCTACATTCTACTCCCCACAAAATATAGATAAATATATATGTACTATATATATATATATATATATATACAGTAATCACTCCAATATCCGACGTAATAGAGCCATTGGTAGGTCCGGTTATTGGTTTTGTCCGGATATTGGGCCCCAGCTTATGGACTTGTACTTATGGACCCTAACTCAGAGAAACACCTAAACAACTCCCTCTGGACATCCATAGCACTTATTTAACACCCAAATCACATCAATAAGGCACATAAATGACTGAAATAAATGCAAAAGAAACATAAAATGAGGATTTAGAAGTATGTTCATACATTAATAAACATTCTGGTACTTATGGACCCTAACCTAGCCTAACTCAGAAAAACACATTCCTACTGCACATGCATGAGGTAAGTATAGTATGGAAAAAGTACAGTATGAAACATTCTGGTAAGTATAGTATGGAAAAAAGTACAGTATGAAACATTCTGGTAAGTATAGTATGGAAAAAAGTACAGTATGAAACATTCTGGCTACTTACAGCAAGTCCCTGGCCACCTCGATGAATAACCGCCTCCTCTCAGACTCTGACAGTAAGAACGATTTCCTGAAGCACTTGCAGTACACTCTTCCTGAAGTCTTGCACTGAACTTAGTCAATAACACACAGAAGTCTGTTCTCTTCACAGTGTTCACTTTAGTCCAAATAATGTTCCATTTCAATTTAGTGTTCCAAATTAACTTTTCCCAATCTTTTCAAAATTTCCAAAGCCAAAACACAGAAGTTTATTTACGTTAAATTTAGTTTCCACCGAGTCTTTTCTCTCAACTCGAAAACCTTAACACAACACACCGTTTTTTTCACTGCACAACACTCAAAATTCCTGTGTGCTCTAGTGGAGAAGTTCTTGCTGTTTATTCATTGTCAGAGTCCGAGAGTATCACTGGCAGGCGACCAAGGGGTGCATCACTGGGTCGTGGTGATGGCGTACCCACTGCAGAGGACTCTGAGGAAAGCCGCAAACTCACGTCGAGCGGTGACTCCACCGTGGCTGATGTGCTGGGCTGTGGCTCGGAGCATGAGGGCCTGTCTTGGGGAGGCAATGGAGTGGAGCCAGGGCTTGGCAAAGCGGGGGTCACGGGCCTGAAGAAACTGTCAATCGTTGACTGACGCAAGGAATGACGATTCTGGCGATTGATGATGCGCTTCCTGAAAGCACGCACTTCCTCCACGAGTCCCAAGGGCCCCATCTCCCTGTCGCAGTCTGGGTGTTCCAGATAGTCTAGGACGAACTCTAGATGTTCCCGGAGTGCGCTCAGCTTAGGGATGGCTGGAGTAGTGTCCTGCTGAGAGGAGTCCGCATCATCGTCGCCTTCATCATCGGAATCTTCAAGTTCGGGACTGACACCAGCAACCGAAGACGCGATCTCGATATCAGACAACGTCTGATACCCAGGATCGCCCTCGTCGTCGTCTAACCACTCACGAACATCGTCCACATCAACAACGTCACCGTGCGTACGTAGCCATGCATGGAAGTCATCCACGTCAAACCCTAGAAAATCGTACTCCACATCCGTTCCGAGAAGCAGACGAGACCAACCATTTTCAAGAGTTTTCACAGGGACTTACTTCCATGCACTAGCCCAGTTGTACAGCGCAGACATGATGTTGTAGCGGCGAAGATTTTCCAAAGTCCGCTTGCCTCGTGTGTCACGTCCTTCCCTGCGCTCGTCCTTGTCCTCGAGAACAACCATCACCTCGTCCAGGAACTTCCGACGATTCAGGCGCTTTGTTGCCACGATCACTCCTTGGTCCATGGGTTGAATGAGAGCAGTCGTATTAGGTGGCAGAAACATGCATCTAATACGGCCATTCTCAGCAACCAAGTCCTTGTCGCACGGGTGGGCAGGTGCATTGTCGAGGAGTAGGAGGGCCTTTACCTGGTCGCGAGGGAGTCCCAGTGTCTTCGTCTGGTAATGGATGACCTCCTTGACGAAGTGACGGTGAAATCAGTCTTTGAAAATCACAGCTGTGAACCATGCTTTCAAAGAATGGTACCAGACGACAGGAAGGACATCCATCACCCCACGAAGGCACCGAGGCTGCTTTGCACGGCCGACAACAACGGGCTTAAGCCGGTGCATGCCGTTAGCACTGGCACAGCACAAAGCAGATATCCTTTCCTTGGAAAGCTTGCGGCCAGGTACACGCTTCTCCGTCTCCTCGGCTAGAGTGTTCGTTGGCAGCGAGCGATAGAATAGGCCAGTTTCGTCAGCATTGTAGACTTGACTGAGAGTTAGGCCCTCCCTGTCGATCAAGCCTTTCACCTTGCGCCGAAACTCGTCAACTCCATCCTCGTTAGTGTCCGATGCTTCGCCATGTGCTTTACGGTTAGTAAGGCCATGTCGCAACTTGAACGCGAAGAGCCAACCCTCGGATGCCTTGAAGTCTAGGGCGTCGTGAAGTCTTGCGAACTTCTCAGCAGCAACCTTCAGCTCCGTTCCACGTACCATCACACCAGCTGCACGTTGCTGTCGGTACCAAATCATCGTGGATCGGTCGATTTCTGCAAACTTGAGGGTAAACATAACCTTCCTTTCCACGTTGCGTTTGCTTCACGACGAGATGTCAGCCGTGTACTGCATGAGTTTGTCTCGGGAACGTTTGATATCGAACAAAGTCGACCGGGCCAGGTTGTACTCGCGGAGAATGCGGGAAGAAGACCAACCCACATCAACTTTCTCCAATATCTCCCTCTTCTTTTCCAGAGTCAACACCACTCTCTTCCTTTTCTCAGGTGGCAGGGCCATCATCACACACACTAAGAGGAGGCCTGAGAGCAGCAGGAGGCCCTGCAGCAGGTACGGCACCACCACAAAAGCGAGCATGTGGGCAGCCATTGCGAAGAGCGTAGGTCCAGTCGCGGTGAGAGACAGGCGGGAAGTGGGGAGGATGCAGCGGCGCTCTATCGGACGTCAGAGGAATGACGCACCAAAACAATGCTCTCCCGTGGCACGCGCGGCAAGTTCAAATTATGGACGGGAAAAAAATCTTTATTATTTTTTTTATTTTTTTGGGTTTTCGGACCATTTTGGGAATGTTGGATCCCAGGACGATAAGGTTCAGGTAGTGGGAATGTTCGGTTATTGGGCGTCCGAATATTAGAGTGATTACTGTATATATATATACAGTAATATTAGAGTGATTACTGTATATATATATACAGTAATCACTCTAATATCCGGACGCCCAATAACCGAACATCCCCACTAACCGAACCTTATCGTCCTGGGATCAAACATTCCCAAAATGGTCCGAAAATCCCCCCCAAAAATGTTTAAAAATCGATTTTTTGCCGTCCGTAATTTGAACTTGCCACGCGCGCCGCGTGAGAGCATTGTTTTGGTTCGTCATTCCTCTGACGTCCGATAGAGCGCCGCTGCATCCTCCCCACTTCCCGCCTGTCTCTCACCGCAACTGGACCTACACTCTTTGCCATGGCTGCCCACGTGCTCGCTTTTGTGGTGGTGCCGTACTTGCTGCAAGGCCTCCTGCTGCTCTCTGCCCTCCTTTTAGTGTGTGTGATGATGGACCAGCCTCCTGAGAAAAGGAAGAGAGTGGTGTTGACTCAGGAGAAGAAACGGGAGATATTGGAGAAAGTTGATGCGGGTTGGTCTTCTTCACGCATTCTCCGTGAGTTTAACCTGGCCCGGTCGACTTTGTTCGATATCAAGCGTTCCCGAGACAAGCTAATGCAGCACACGGCTGACTTCTCATCGAGAAGCAAACGCAACGTGGAAAGGAAGGTTATGTTTACCCCCAAGTTTGCAGAAATCGACCGATCCACGTTGATTTGGTACCGACAGCAACGTGCAGCTGGTGTGATGGTACATGGAACGGAGCTGAAGGCTGCTGCTGAGAAGTTTGCAAGGCTTCACGACGCCCTAGACTTCAAGGCATCCGAGGGTTGGCTCTTCGCGTTCAAGTTGCGACATGGCCTTACTAACCGTAAAGCACATGGCGAAGCATTGGACGCTAACGAGGATGGAGTTGACGAGTTTCGGCACAAGGTGAAAGGCTTGATTGACAGGGAGGGCCTCACTCTCGGTCAAGTCTATAACGCAGACGAAACTGGCCTATTCTATCGCTCGGTGCCAACGAACACTCTAGCCGATGAGACGGAGAAGCGTGTACCTGGCCGCAAGCTTTCTAAGGAACGGATATCGGCTTTGTGTTGTGCCAGTGCTAACGGCATGCACCGGCTTAAGCCCGTTATTGTTGGCCGTGCAAAGCAGCCTCGGTGCCTTCATGGGGTGATGGATGTCCATCCTGTTGTATGGTACCATTCTTTGAAAGCATGATTCACAGCTGTGATTTTCAAAGACTGGTTTCACCGTCACTTCGTCAAGGAGGTCATCCAGTACCAGACAAAGACACTGGGAATTCCTCGCGACCAGGTAAAGGCTCTCCTTCTCCTCGACAATGCACCTGCCCACCCGTGCGACAAGGACTTGCTTGCTGAGAATGGCCGTATTAGGTGCATGTTTCTGCCACCTAATACGACTGCTCTCATTCAACCCATGGACCAAGGAGTGATCGTGGCAACAAAGCGCCTGTACCGTCGGAAGTTCCTGGACGAAGTGATGGTTGTTCTCGAGGACGAGGACGAGCGCAGGGAAGGACGTGACACTCGAGGCAAGTGGACTTTGGAAAACCTTCGCCGCTGCAACATCAAGTCTGCGCTGTACAACTGGGCTAGTGCATGGAAGTAAGTCCCTGTGAAAACTCTTGAAAATGGTTGGTCTCGTCTGCTTCTCGGAACAGATGTGGAGTACGATTTCCTAGGGTTTGACGTGGATGACTTCCATGCATGGCTACGTACGCACGGCGAGAATGTTGATGTGGACGATGTTCGTGAGTGGTTGGACGACGACGAGGGCGATCCTGGGTATCAGACGTTGTCTGATATCGAGATCGCGTCTTCGGTTGCTGGTGTCAGTCCCGAACTTGAAGATTCCGACGACGAAGGCGATGATGATGCGGACTCCTCTCAGAAGGACACTACTCCAGCCATCCCCAAGCTGAGCGCACTCCGGGAACATCTAGAGTTCGTCCTAGACTACCTGGAACACCCGGACTGCGACAAGGAGATGGGGCCCTTGGGACTTGTGGAGGAAGTGCGTGCTTTCCGGCAGCGCATCATCAATCGCCAGAATCGTCGGTCCTTGCGTCAGTCAACGATTGACAGTTTTTTCAGGCCCGTGACCCCCGCTGTGCCAAGCCCTGGTTCCACTCCGTTGCCTCCCCAAGACAGGCCCTCATGCTCCGAGCCACAGCCCAGCACATCAGCTACAGTGGAGTCACCGCTCGATGTGAGTTTGCGGCTATCTTCAGAGTCTTCTGTAGTCGGTACGCCATCACCACGACCCACCGATGCACCCCTTGGTCGCCTGCTAGTGATACTCTCGGACTCTGACAGTGAATAAACAGCAAGAACTTCTCCACTAGACCACATGGGAATTTTGAGTGTTGTGCAGTGAAAAAAACGGTGTGTTGTGTTAAGGTTTTCGAAATGAGAGAAAAGACTCGGTGGAAACTAAATTTAACGTAACTAACCTTCTTTGTTTTGGCTTTAGAAATTGAAAAGATTGGGAAAAGTTTATGTGCAACACGAAAGTTAACTGGAACATTATTTGGACTAAAGTGAACACTGTGAAGAGAACGGACTTCTGTGTGTTATTGACTAAGTTCAGTGCAAGACTTCAGGAAGAGTGTACTGCAAGTGCTTCAGGAAATCGTTCTTACTGTCAGAGTCCGAGAGGAGGCGGTTATTCATCGAGGTGGCCAGGGACTTGCTGTAAGTACCCAGAATGTTTCATATTGTACTTTTTTCCATACTATACTTACCAGAATGTGTCATACTGTACTTTTTTCCATACTATACTTACCTCATGCATGTGCAGTAGGAATGTGTTTTTCAGAGTTAGGTTCGGTTAGGGTCCATAAGTACCGGAATGTTTATTAATGTATGAACATACTTCTAAACCCTCATTTTATGTTTCTTTTGCATTTATTTCAGTCATTTATGTGCCTTATTGGTGTGATTTGGGTGTTAAATAGGTGCTATGCATGTCCGGAGGGAGTTGTATAGGTGTTTCTCTGAGTTAGGGTCCATAAGTACAAGTCCATAAGCTGGGGCCCAATATCCGGACGAAACCAATATCCGAACCTAGCGATGGCTCTATTGATCCGGATATTGGAGGGGTTACTGTATATATATATATATATATATATATACAGTCAGTCCTCGCAAATCGCGGCAATTTGGGTCTGGACCACTGCCGTGATTTATGAATTCCGTGATTTATGAATAATAATTCTTATGTGAAATATTAATTTGGGTCTGGACTTTGGCCAACTCGCTCCCACAGCACCCTACCTACACCTATCTAGGCACCATCAAACACAAACATACAAATTTAGGAATATTCAGTGCATGTATTAAGGGATCTCACCTTAATCCTATGACAAAATTGCTTAAGTGAATGGAGTGGAGTGGTGTTGGGAAGAACTTAGAACCTCTCAGCACTTGTTCTTCCCAAACTCTTTCACCAGCTTTGAAAACTTCTCTCCCCTCTCAAAACGACAAATGAGCTCCAAACATTGACTGTACGACAACTGCAGCAGCTTCCTGATGCCATACAGCTTAGAGCGCTTCATTGGGGGGTCGGGAGGGGCCATGGCAGGTAGGAGGCAGGGGGAAGTTGCACAAAAAAGGCAGGTAACTCTCGTACTCCATGGTGACAGTCTGTCGTGTGCGGACTGGCGGGACAAGAACAACAACATGGTGGCATTAGTATGCACATATGCCACCAGGGATGCGTGGTGATTGGTTGTTGGGTTGCGATTTTCAGTTTGAATGCCGCGGTTTACAGTTCTCCTCGGAAAACACTCACTTGAGTACCTAGATCCGCGATTTTCGTGACTTAACAGTGATTTAAGGTTGCCGGCAGTCTGACGGTCACCTAGCCGTGATTTACGAATCCGTGATTTATGAACACGCGATTTATGAGGATTGAGTGTATATATATACTCTCAATCCTGTATATATAGACTGTATGTATATATATATATATATATATATATATATATATCTGTATATATATATATATATATATATATATATATATATATATATATATATATACAGTTTAAATATATATATATATATATATAGACAGATATATATATATATATATATATATATATGTATGTATACACAGTAAAAGTCCATTAATCCGAATGGCAGTGGACTGAGAATCATTCGGATTTTCAGATTTTTCGGATTTCTGGGTGGGACCCCTAATACACTTAATTTCATGTTTAAACTGAAATTTTACCTAATGGATCACTTTTCATTCATTCATAATACAATATGGCACATATTAACATTATATATTACACAAATTTTTTACTTAATAATGTATTAAGAGTCTTCATACAACACGAGATAGGTTATGCAGAACCTCGTGCAAAATCGATTTCATGCTAAAACGTGACATATATTTACATGTAAAATAGGGGGTTAGGTTCTAGAAGCCTCATAGTTTTTGTTAAAAATATATTTAAAGATAGCTTATTACAAATACGTCTGCCTTAACGCACCGAAGACGTGTGTTTACATACAACCTCACCAACTGGACACATCAGTGCATAGCTACTGCATTCTGACCTAACCTAACCGATAAGTTTTGCCCCCTAATCTATCTATCTATTGCCAGACACCATAATCCCGTACGGGGTGGCCATTTGACTCTGAGTTATTTGTTTTACAGGGAGGGGCACTAACCCTCCACCAACCCACTTGACACGAAGGGAGCACGTATGGTTTGGTTATAAGGTTACCACCCAGCGTTGTAAATGGTTTCTTGGCTTACAGGAAACCATTTGGCTTGTCACTCAATGTAAAGCCACCTGTAACGGAAAGAAAAGCAAAAGTAGTGACAGGAAAGACGGGAGATATAGGAAGAAAGGAGGACAGGCACAGAGAAAGAATGATAAAGGCTAAGGAAGAAGTAGGCAGCACTACATCAAGTGAGTGGATGATGGTTGCCACCACCTATCACTATACTCCCCATAAAAATTTTAATCACCAAGGATTGTCACTAAGCCTCTTGAAAGTCCTCATTATTGAGCAAAAACTTGACCTATACATGTGAATAATGGCTGCCCAGCATCACACATATTTTGTCATGAATCATTTTCAGTGATTAAAAAAAAAAAAAAAAAAAAAAAAATGCAGAGTGAAACTTTTTGAAAGCCCTTATTCATCAACAATAAAGAAAAAAAGGCTATAAAGAAGTAGTCAGCATGGAGTGATTGCCTATCTCACTTCTCAATACACATGAATGCAGTAATCGTGAAAAACAAACAAATCAGCCGAGCAATATAATTTGTATGACAGCATAATTCACAAGAACTGAACTCACATAATTATCTTATCTAACTATTTATGTCAACATATAGTGTCTTCATGTATCATAAGATCCAAATTTTCTCGACCAAAGACAGTCAGTTCATAACAAAGATCGAGCACAAAGCCTTCTCTCTCTCTCTCTCTCTCTCTCTCATAGCGCTATAGGCGAATACATGACTTTACTGCTCCTTCATCATTAACTTTTTTTTTTCCAACAAAGAAAACTATCCACATCGTAAACATCCCAACTCACTTTATCTGTCTGATCGTTTGCACATAAGTTCCAATACCACACGCCACTTTGTCCGACAATTTCACATTTTCATTTAGAATAAATACTTTTCTTTGTTCATAGCACTTTCAGGGTGCTTAGGCGTAACTAAAGTTTGTTTGGAACAACATGCTTAGTTCTGAGAGGAAACGAGGAGCAAGGAAATAAACTTATCAGTGCAACCATTCACACAACACTAAGGTTGTGAGGTAGGAGCAGGCTGTGGCAGATGGTATGGGGGTCACGTGGGTCGGGTTGGGTTGAGGAAGCCAATCAGTTACCGACATAAGCATAACACACGAGTTTTATCTGGAAATCCAATACAAAAATGCACCCATTTCCCACAGTTTCTCTCGAGCACTTGAGTGGTAGTAACGTGCTATTAATTAATTATGGGAGAAAATAAATGCTTGTGTTATTGTAAGATCATTGTTTGGTTTGGTCTTAAATCGCCACTCTACTGTACTGAAGACACGAACTGTAATTGGTAAATTAAGAGATGCTATAAGTTAACTAACCAGTATTGTGTAGTGTTGAAAACAGCAGTTGTAGGCAGGTAAATTTAATTAGAGAGTAAGTCTATCTATCTATCTATCTATTGCCAGACGCCTCAATCCCGTTTGGGGTGGCCACAAACAAATCGCCTCCAAGTCGCCCTGTCCCCCGCCATTTCACTCCCCTGCTCCCAACTCATACCCCCCTCTCTCATATACCTCTCCACCCCATCTCTCCATCTCATCCTCGGCCTCCCCCTCCCTCTTTCCCCCTCCACCTCACTCACATACACTCTCTTCGTCAGTCTTTGACCCTCCATCCTCTCCACATGGCCAAACCACCTCAGTGTGTTCCTCATAACGCTTCCTATCACATCCACATCAACACCACAACGCTCCTTTATATCCTCATTCGTCAGCCTGTCTCTCCATATGACTCCACAGGCTCCTCTTAAATAACTCATTTCCACGGCTCTCACTCTTGACTTGTGTCCTTCCAACAACGTCCAAGCTTCACTTCCGTACGTTAGAGTTGGTATCACAATACTGTCATGTAGTAACTTTTTCACTTCCATGCTCACTTCCCTGTTTCTTATCACTGCTTTCAAAGAACCAGCAACCTTTCTTCCCTGCTGTACCTTTTCAAGCACTTCACCCTCCAAACCTCCATCCTTACTCATCACACTACCCAAGTACTTAAACGTACTCACATTTTCCAATTCCTCTCACCATCCAACCTCGCTGTACATTCACTGACTTCACCTCTCTCAAAGACCATCACTTTACTCTTCCCTACATTCACCTTTAGATTCCGTTTCTTACACACTCTCTCAAACTCATCCACCAAGCCTTGCAGCTCCCCTTCGTCTTCACTCAACAACACGGTATCATCTGCAAACAACAGTACAGGGAGTTTCCAAACACTATCCTCTCTCACCAGGGCCACTCCAACATCCACTACCCTACCTTGTACCTCTTTTATTACCCCATCCATGTACAGATTGAACAACCATGGAGACATGACACATCCCTGTTTCAACCCAACTTTCAAAGAGAAAAATTCAGTTAGTTCACCATCCACACGCACTGCAGCCTTCGCACCATCATACATACTCTTCACAGCATTCAACAACTTCCCATCTATGCCATATATTCTTAACACTTTCCACAATCCTAGTCTATCCACCCTGTCATATGCTTTCTCCAAATCCATGAAAGCCGCATACAACTTCTTTCCCTTCTCTAGAAACTTTTCCACTAAAGATCTGAGAATGAATATCTGATCTACACAACCTCTTCCCTTCCTAAAGCCTCCCTGTTCTTCTCCAACTAATTTCTCTGTTCTTTCTCTAACTCTGTCAGTAAGTATCCTACCATATACTTTTCCTATTATACTAAGAAGACAAATGCCCCTATGATTACCACACACTTCTTTTTCCCCTTTTCCTTTGTACAAGGGAATAATTATACCTGACTTCCAATCCTCCGGGACTCTACCTTCCTCCCAGGCCAATCTGCACATCTTCCACATCCATTCTACTACTATCTCTCCCCCATGCTTCAGCATTTCACCACACACTCCATCAATTCCTGGGGCTTTCCCTGATTTAACTTTCTTCATTGCTTCCACAACTTCTATCCTACTGATTTCTTCCTGTCTTCTCACCTCCCTCCTTCTTCCAGCCATTCCCCAGCCACTTATACTCGCATTACTTCCATCCTCCACGTTCAACAATTCCTTAAAGTGTTCTCTCCATCTGCTCACTTTTTCTCCCTTCTCCACTAGTAATCTACCATTTTTATCTTTCACTCCCCTGCTAACTCCACTTCCACCCTGTCTTACTCTTTTCACCTCTTTCCAGAACATTTTCTTACAGTCCCTCCACTTTACACTCAAATTCCTTCCAAATTCCTCATCCACTCTCTTCTTACTCTCTCTTACTAATCTTTTCACCTCTCTCTTTCTTTCAAGAGTTAATAATAATATGCACATATTGTAAAAGCACAAAAACTTAATACTGTATGTATTACACTCAGTCCTCGTAAACCGAGTGTTTATAAGCCATGGATTTGTAAACCGCGGCAAAGTGGCTGTCAGACTGCCGGAACCCTTAAGCCGCTGTTAAGTCACGAAAATCGTGGATCTAGACACCGAAGCGGGCCTTTTCCAAGGAGAATTATAAACCGCGGCATTCAATTTGATAACCGCGACCCAACAACCATCATCATCAAGCATCAGTCATCTCTGAGGCAGACTTTGAGGGCTTCCTGAGGGAGACTGAGGAGCTGGAGAAGGGAGAACAGCATGAGGGAGCACCCCCACCTCATGCTGAGAGGTTCTAAGTTCTTCCCAACACCACCCCACTTCATTCACTTAAGCAATATCGTCATAGGATTAAGGTGAGATCCCTTAACATGGCTTATTTCTATTAAATACATGAACTGAATATTCCTAAATTTGTATGTTTGTGTTTGATGGTGCCTAGATAGGTGTAGGTAGGGTGCTATGGGGGATGGTTGGCCAAAGTCCAGGCCCTAATTAATTTTTCACATAAGAGTTATTATTTATAAACTGCGGCAGTGGTTCAGACCCAAATTACCGCGGTTTACGACGATTGAGTGTACTGTGGAAAATTCCTTAAACCTACGGTACAGATCCAAAAGTGGTCGGTTGTTTACGAGGAATTGCCAATCCATGCATTACTTGATCCATGACCACACAGCTCGGCACTTCGGCGCATTTGGCGTCCAGTTTGAATTTCTAAATTTTTATTTTTTTTTTATTTTTTTTTTTATACCTTTGGAGCTTTTGTCAGCCTTCTTTAAAAATTCGGATTACTGGGATTATCGGATTATCAGTGTTTGGATTAATGGACTTTTACTGTACATACTGTATATATATATATATATGCTGTATGTATGTATATATATAAGTAATCCCTCCATTATCAGATGTAACAGAGCCATAGGCAGGTCCGGATAGTGGTCCTGTCCGGATATTGGGCCCCAGCTTATGGACTTGTACTTATGGACCCTAACTCAGAGAAACACCTATACAACTCCCTCTGGACATGCATAGCACCTATTTAAGACCCAAATCACACCAATAAAGCACATAAAAGACTGAAATAAATGCAAAAGAAGCATAAAATGAGGTTTTTGAAGTAGGTTCATACAATATTCAACATTCTCGATATTTACAAGTCCCTGGCTCCTGGAGTTTTTTTTTTTTTTTTTTTTATAATGTGAGGAAGAAGGAACCAAAGGCCATGAGCCTGCAAAACTGTTCCTTCCAAGAGAAAAACAAAATACGAGAGAGAGCCAAATTCAAGATCCATTCATTTCGAGATGCGTGGACACACTGAGTTTGAAAGACTGGAGATCATAGGATGCAGGAAATACAGACAGAGGGAGACAGTTCCAGAGTTGACCTGTTGCATAAATGAAGGACTGGGAGTAACAGTTAATTCTTGCATTAGAGAGTTGGACAGAAAAGGGGTGAGAGTTTGTTGTTAGACAGGTGCTACGCACCCGTCGTAGAAGTGGAGGAATGCATGCAGACAGTTCAGAGGAACAGTGACCATTGAAGTGGCGATAGAAAAAAGATAAAGATGCAACACTGCGGCGAAGAGACAGAGGTTGAAGGGAGTCAGTAAGAGGGAGGAGTTAATCAGACGAAAGCCTTTGACTCCACCCTATTGAGAAGAGCTGTATGTGGGGAGCCTCCCCACACATGAGAGTTGTACTCCACACAGGGGCGGATAAAACCCCTGTATAGAGTCAACAATTGTGCAGGGGCAAAGAAGGAATGGAGTCGGCTTAGCACACCCAATTGCTTGGAAGCAGATTTTACAAGAGATGTAATATGATCTTTCCAAGATAAGTCCCAAGCAAATGAAACCCCAAGCATGTTCAAGGATGATGCAGGATTAAGTTGAGTATTATTAAACATAAGTGGGTATACTTGTGGAAGATTTTGTCAGGTTGATAGGTGCAAAAACTGAGTCTTTGATGCATTAAAAACAACCAGATTATTTTTTCCCCAGTCAGAGATATGAGGCAAGTCAGACATTAGGTGTGCCACAGCCTCATCCCTTGCCTGTTGAAGTAACTGCTGAGATGGACGTTGTGGGAATCGAATGAAAAGGGGAAGGGTGGTGTCATCAGCGTATGAGTGGATAGGGTTAGATGTACAGCTTAGAAGGTCATTGATGAATAAAAGGAAGAGAGATGGTGATAGGACAGAGCCCTGAGGAACACCACTGTTAATAGATCGAGGAGAAGAACGATAGCCGTCTATAACGGCGGCTATAGAACGACCAGAAAGGAAGCTAGAGATGAAGGCACAGAAAGAAGGATAGAAACCGTAAGAGGGCAGTTTGGAAACTAAAGATTTATGCCAGACTTGATCGAAAGCCTTAGAGATGTCAAGTGCAGTGGCAAGGCTTTCGCCAAAGTCCAGAAAGGAGGACGACCAGGAGCCCGAAAGGTAGGTGAGAAGATCGCCTGTGAAGCGTCCCTGACGGAACCCATACTGACGATCAGAAGGAAGGTTGTGATACGAAAGATGCTTTAAAATTTTTCTATTAAGAATAGACTCAAAAACTTTTGAGATACAGGATGTTAAAGCAATTGGACGATAGTTAGAGGGTTGGGAATGGTCACCCTTCTTTGGGACTGGCTGAATGAGAGCAAACTTCCAGCAAGAAGGAAAGGTTCAAGATGATAGACAAAGGCAAAAGAGTTTGCCTAGGCAGGGTGTAAGCACAGAAGCACAGTTCTTGAGAACAGCAGGAGGGACTCCATCAGGCCCATATGCCTCATTAGTACTGAGGCCAGCAATGGCAGAAAATACATCAGCTGAAGAAATTTTAATGTCAGCCACGAGGAAGTCAGAGGGGGGAAGTGATGGAGGAACAGCACCGGAATTGTCCAAGGTGGAATTGGAGGAGAAAGTCTGAGCCAAGAGATCTGCTTTATCAGTAGAAGAAATAGCTACAGAGCCATCAGAGTAGAAAAAAGGAGGGAAGGATGATGAGGTAAAGTTGTTAGAAAGGCTTTTGGCAAGGTGCCAGAAGGAGCGGGAAGAGTTCGAGTTGGAGAGTTGAGAGCTTTTAGTACGGATGATATTATTTTTAGCAGAGCGAAGAACAGACTTAGCACGATTCCGGGCAGAAATGTATAAAAAAAGTGATTCAGGGGTGGGTTGGCTCCGGCACCTTTTATAGGCCCTCTCCTTGTTGCGGACAGCAATAGAACAAGAGTGATTAAACCAAGGCTTTCTTGTGTTAGTCAAAGGATATGAGAAAGGAATGTATGCTTCCATGCCCGAGAGAATAACCACGGTAATGCGTAAGGCACACCCAGATGGCTCCTGGCAACGAAAGCAATAATCATTCCAGGGAAAATCAAAGAAGTACTGCCTGAGGGTCTACCAATCCGCAGCTCCAAAGTGCCAGAGACGACGTTTTTTTGGAGGGTCCGCAGGCCGTACCGGAGCGATAGGACAGGTTAAGGTGATAAGGTTATGATCGGAGGAGCCCAACGGAGAGAAAAGATTAACAGTGTAAGCAGAAGGATTAGTTGTAAGGAAGAGATCAAGCATGTTAGAGCTCTCTCCAAGGCGGTCAGGGATACGGGTAGGGTGCTGTACAAGCTGCTCTAGGTCATTAAGGATAGAAAAGGTGTAGGCTTGTTCACCAGGTGGATCAGTGAAAGGAGAGGGGAGCCAAAGGTGGTGGTGAACATTGAAATCTCCAAGAATGGAGATTTCAGAGAAAGGAGAAATGGACCCTAACCTAGCCTAATTCAGAAAAACACCTTCCTAATGCACATGCATAGCACCTAAGACACAGCATATTCACACCAATAAGGGACATAAAAGAGTGAAATGAGGTGTTTGAGGTAAGTATAGTATGGAAAATACAGTACGGTAGAGTACAGTATGAAACATTCTGCCTACTTACAGCAAGTCCATGGCCATCTCGATGAATAACCGCCTCCTCTCGGACTCTGACAGTAAGAAGGATTTCCTGAAGCACTTCCAGTACACTGTTCATGAAGTCTTGCACTGAACTTAGTCATTCGCACTCAGAAGTCCGTTCTTTTCACAGTGCACACTCTTGTCTAACTTATGCTCCATTGTAACTTAATAAGTGTTGCACTCTGCACTTTAACTTTTTCCACTCTCATAACCATTTTCTAAAGCAAAAACAAACAAGTCTATTTACGTTAAATTTAGTTCAAAAATTGTCTTTTCACTCACAACTGTAAATCCTTAACACAATGCACTGTTTTTTCACTGCACAACACTGTAAATTCCCGTGTGGTCTAGTGGAGCAGTTCTTGGCGTCTATTCACTGTCAGAGTCCAAGAGTATCACTGGCAGGTGACCTAGGGGTGTGTCGCTGGGTTGTGGTGATGGCGTACCCATTGCAGACGACTCTGAAGACAGACGCAAACTCACAACGAGCGGTGACTCCACCGTGGCTGATGTGCTGGGCTGTGGCTCGGAGCATGAGGGCCTGTCTTGGGGAGACAACAGAGTGGAGCCAGGGCTGGGCACAGCGGGGGTCACGGGCCTGAAAAAACTGTCAATCGTTGATTGATGCAAGGAACGACGATTCTGATGATTGATGATGCACTTCCTGAAAGCAAGCACTTCCTCCACAAGTCCCAAGGGCCCCATCTCCCTGTCGCAGTCCAGGTGTTCCAGGTAGTCGAGAACGAACTCTAGGTGTTCCCAGAGTGCGCTCAGCTTGGGGATGGCTGGAGCTGTCATGCTGAGAGGAGTCCGCATCATCGTCGCCGTCCTCGTCGGAATCTTCAAGCTGGGTACTGACACCTGCAACTGAAGATGCGATCTCGATATCAGACAAGGTCTGATACCCAGGATCGCCCTCGTCATCATCCAACCACTCACGCACATCGTCCACATCAACATCATCGCCATGCGTACGTAGACGTGCATGGAAGTCATCCACATCAAAACCTAGGAAATCGTACTCCACATCTGTTCCGAGAAGCAGACGAGACCAACCATTTTCTAGAGTCTTGACAGGGACTTCCTTCCATGCACTGGCCCAGTTGTAGATTGCAGACTTGATGTTGTAGCAGGAAAGGTTTTCCAAAGTCCGCTGGCCTCGCGTGTCCCGTTCCTCCCTGACGGTCATCCTCGTCCTCGAGAACAACCATCACCTCGTCCAGGAACTTCCTTCGGTGTAGGCGCTTTGTTGCCACGATCACTCCTTGGTCCATTGGTTGGATGAGAGCAGTCGTATTAGGTGGCAGAAACGTGCACCTAATCCGGCCATTCTCAGCCACCAAGTCCTTGTCGCACAGATGGGCAGGTGCATTGTCAAGGAGAAGGAAGGTCTTTACCTGGTCGCGCGGGATTCCCAGTGTCTCCGTCTGGTAATGTATGACCTCCTTGACGAAGTGGCGGTGGAACCAGTCTTTGAAGATCTGGGCTGTAAACCATGCCTTCGAAGAATGGTACCAGATGACAGGAAGGACATCCATCACCCCACGAAGACATTGATTGATTGATTGAAAATAATTACAATCTGGCGGCGCAACTGCCAGGGTCATATGCCGCCGGATGACAAAGTAGAAGGCACTGCAAAATAAAAAGTGTCTATTCAAAATAAAGTTAATATCTGTTAGTAGGAATAAAACACTAAAAATAATAAAAGAATAATTTATAAAATAATTACTTATAAAAGTGGAAGGAGGCCCGCCTCCTGAAGAAAACTAAAAACATCAGTAAAATCGTTAGAGGTCTCACCAAGCATCGAGGATAAACAGTAGGCACCATCTGCTCCCCCATGCCTATGAAGGAACCTCTGACGCAGGTCCCCCAGACTCGGACACTCGACCAGCAAGTGACGGACAGTAAGGGGAACGAGGCAGTCATCACAGTACGGTTGAGTTTCACCACACATGAGGAACCCATGTGTAAGCCGAGAATGCCCAATGCGAAGCCTAGCAAGAGCCACCTCCAGTCGTCGAGACATAGAGGGAAGAACCCTTGGCACAACCACTCTCTGAAAGATTTCTTTTAGTTTATTTTGAGACACACCATCCCAGTGTCTCTGCCAACACGTACGAATTGCATACCGCAAGTAAGGTGTTACATCAGAAACAGGTAGTGAGTAGTCAGCTGGGGGCTGTTGGGAAGACGCAGCTTTAGCTAAAGTATCTGCCCTCTCATTGCCCACCACACCAACATGTGCAGGAACCCAACAGAAGTCTACACGGTGGCCACAGCGGCCAAGAAGAAAAAGCCACTCTAAAATTGATAAAACCAATGGATGGGCTGCATTAAAAGACTCCAGTGCAGACAAAGCACTACGTGAGTCACTATAAATCACAAAAACGGATTGGCGGAGAGTAAAAATGATTTTAAGAGCATACAAAATTGCAGTCAGTTCTGCTGTATACACTGAAGTAACGCCAGGAAGGCTACCGCCCCTACTAAAGGAAGGGAAGACAACACCAAATCCTACTCCAGAATCAGTCTTAGACCCGTCAGTATAGACGGGGACAGAACCCTCATGAATGGAGGCATGTTCTAAAAAGAGAGAGAGGGACACCTGAGAGGGAAGCGAGCCCTTTTTTTCAACAACGGACCTACAGAATGTCACGTGAGGGAGTAGCCAAGGACCCACCCTTGGGATCCGATGTGGACAAATTGCCAGTCTCGGGAGAGAGAGGGCTAGCATAACAGACCGGACCCTGTAACCAAATGGCTTTGGGAAATTGGGACGGGTCTCAAAAACAGAAGATCGGGAATTCTGTGAGACAATGGCACAAGAAATTGAGTCTGGAATGCGGTGAAGACGATACCAACACCTCATCATTAGCAACTGGCGCCGCAAGTCCAAGGGGAGTACACCAGCATCTACCAACAAACTTGGAATTGGGGATGATCTGAATGCCCCGGTTGCCAGACGAACACCAGCATGATGCACAGAATTTAACAACCGGAGGCGGGCATCTGTTGCAGAGGAGTAGATCTCACACCCATATTCAAGTTTAGGAAGAATAAGAGACCTATACAAGAGGAGGAGGGTTTGACGGTCAGCACCCCAAGAGGTATGAGCTAAAACCCTCAAAAGACTCAAAGCTTTAAGACAAGCCACCTTAACAGAACGAATATGGGGAACCCAGGTTAATCTTCTATCAAACAGAAGACCCAGAAACCGCGTCTCTTCCACACAGGATATTCTTCTACCATAGAGATACAAGTCAGGGTCTGGGTGGACTCCTCGAAGACGACAAAAATGTATAGCCACTGTCTTTGCTGCAGAAAAATGGAAACCGCGTGCTTCTGCCCAGTCAGAAATTCTATTGAGAGCCAGCTGCAACTTCCTCTCTATCAGAGACATTCTAGACGCAGTGAAGGAAATCGAGAGGTCATCAACATATAGTGATCCTCGTACACCATCAGGAAGTACACTGATGACGCTGTTAATGGCTACAGCGAACAGAGTAACACTAAGGATACTCCCCTGTGGTACTCCATCTTCTAGTGCTCGGGCATTAGAAAGCACTCCTCCCACTCGCACCCTTAAAATTCGGTTAGATAAAAACTGTTGAATAAAAACAGGTAAGCGCCCACGAAGACCAAACTCATGAAGAGAGAGTAAAATACCATGACGCCATGCAGTGTCATATGCCTTTTCCAGATCAAAGAAGACCGTGACCTGGTGTTGGTTAGTGGAAAAAGCCTCACAGACAGAAGATTCCAAGGACAGTAATGCATCAGAGGTAGATCGCATTTTTCGAATACCATACTGGGCAGGGGATAAGAAGTCACCTCTCTCTAAAAACCACACAAGCCTAACATTGACCATCTTTTCCAAAACTTTACATATACAAGACGTCAAAGAAATAGGCCGATAATTCGTCGCCTGTAGGTGATCCTTACCTGGTTTGGGGATGGGGATAACTACAGCAACACCCCATGAAGACAATGAGGCTGCTTTGCACGACCAACAATAATGGGCTGAAGCCGATGCATGCCGTTAGCATTGGCACAACACAAAGCAGATATCCATTGCTTGGAGAGCTTGCGGCCAGGTACACGCTTCTCCGTCTTCTCGGCTAGAGTGTTCATTGGCAAAGAGCGATATAATAAACCAGTTTCATCAGCGTTGTAGACTTGACCGAGAGTGAGGCCCTCCCTGTCGATCAAGCCCTTCACCTTGTGCCGAAACTCGTCAACTCCATCCTTGTTAGCGTCCAAAGCTTCGCCATGAGCTTTACGGTTGGTAAGGCCATGCCGTAACTTGAACGCGAAGAGCCAACCCTCGGATGCCTTGAAGTCTAGGGCATCGTGAAGCCTGGCGAACTTCTCAGCAGCAGCCTTCAACTCCGTACCACGTACCATCACACCAGCAGCACGTTGCTGTCGATACCAAATCAACGTGGAGCGGTCGACTTCAGCAAACTTGGGAGTAAACATCACCTTCCTCTCCACGTTGCGTTTGCTTCTCAACGAGAAGTCAGCCATGTACTGCATGAGTTTGTCTCGGGATCTCTTAATATCAAACAAAGTAGATCGGGCCAGGTTGAACTCGCGGAGGATGCGGGAAGAAGACCACCCTGCATCTACTTTCTCCAATATCTCCCGCTTCTTCTCCAGAGTCAACACCACTCTCTTCCTCTTCTCAGGCGGCGGGGCCATCATCACACACATGAAGGAGAGGCACGAGTGCAGCAGGAGTGCCTGCAGCAGGTAAGGCACCACCACAAAATCGAGCACGTGGGCAGCCATGACGACGAGCGTGCACTTGCGACGAGAGACAGGCGGAAAGTGGGGAGGATGAAGGGGCGCTCTATCGGACGTCGGAAGAATGACGCGCCACAACAAAGCTGTCCCGCGCCGCGTGCACCGAGTTCAAATTACGGGTGGGAAATTTTTTTTTTTTTTTTCCGATTGTTTTGCGGTTTTCGGAGCATTTTGGGAATATTGGATCCCGGGATGATTATGTCCGGTTAGTGGGGATGTTCGGATATTGGGCGTTAGGATATTAGAGGGATTACATATATATATATATATATATATATATATATATATAGAGTGGTAGGTGGGGACATGCACAATCCACTCACTCGATGTAATGCTGCTCTCAGGTGTCTGCCCTTTCCTCTCCTCCATCCTTCTTTCCTTCCACTCTCTTCTGTCTTTCTTTCCTTCTGTCTTTCCTCGTCCTTCTGCCACAGGGTGACTTTACACTCCCTCTTCTGTCTTTCCTCTCTTCATTTCTTCCTCTTCCTTCTTCCTGTGGGTGACTTTACACTGAGTGACATGCCAAAATGTTTCCTGAACACCAGGAAACCATTTACTTCGCTGGGTGGCAACTATACAGTAATCCCGCATTTTTTGCGGATTTTTTGTCTACGGTTTTGCCCTCTCGCGGATTTTCTTAGCATTAATAAGTTCAACTAAAATATCCTTGAATATACAGAAAACAAAAAATTTGAAATTCCCGCAGCTTCCAATTGTAGCGCGGTAAACTCACGCCACCCTCTGTCCCTTTCCCGCGGCCCCTCTGCCAGTGTTACCATATCTAGCATAATTTTATTCTTTTAGCATAATTTTGATCAAATTTTCGAGTCTGGAATATTTTTTAGCATATTAGAAGTTTTAGAATCATTCTAGCATAATATAGAATGGAATGGAATATTTTTGGAATAATTTTATAAAAGCTACAAATCAGAGAGAGAGAGAGAGAGAGAGGGAGAGACGAATAAGGTAAGAAGATGTTTGAATAGTTGGTTACTTTCAGTTTGGGCTTGGTTGGGTTGGATTAGGTTAGGTTAGGTTAGGTTGGATTAGGTTAGGTTAGGTTTTAGGTTAGGTTCGGTTTGGTTTGGTTAGGTTAGGTTAGGTTAGGATAAGTTTGAGCTTTGTACTTTACCCATGAAACCTAGGTTTTTCCGATGGATTTTGGTATGATTCATTCGATTTTCAGCTTCATTTCAGTCGGAAATGACCATTTTCTGTGTTTCCCCCCCTCCCTATAACCCCCGATTCCCCAAAGATCCCCCATTATTGCAGTTGGATGGGGGGGTCATATCTCAAAATCTGGTTATTTCCGACGGAAATGATGCTCAAAATCGAATGAATCACATCAAAATCCATCAGAAAAACGTAAGTTTCGTGGGAAAAAGCAGTATGGGCAGAAAACCGATATTTACCCTCTTACTGTATGTAGGTTCATTTTAATATTTTCATAGTAAACAATACATAATATGTTGCACGAATATGTATAGAATTTTATCATTTAGCTTCAAGTTAGCATAATTCATTTTTTACTTGGAACAAATTTGCTCAATCTAGCATAATTTTTTCATTGCCCTAGCATAATTTCGTTGTTTGGGTATGGCAACACTGCTCCCTGCCCCGCTTTCCTCTCAGTCCAGGCCTGACTGTCTCACGAGACTGGTGTACTTGCAACCGCACTATGATACGAGCCTCTTGCCTCCCACTTGCTTTCCACATGGCCCCAGGACGTAAGCCAGCCTCACCAAAGGCTAATAATACAATTAGTAAGAACTCCAAAGTGACAAAACGATCAAGAAAAGTTATGACAGCAGAGAAAATTGTGTTACTGTACAAGCTAAGAAACGACCGTGGGAGTGTTTGCTATCACCAGTTAATGGATCTTTTTATTTTGTACTGTTTTGTTAATAAATGTGTAGATAATTGTGTATTACAGTACGGTGTTTACGTTTTTCCTTCATAATGGAGTATGTGCTTTCAATCTTGTAAGAAGGTATTTCGGGATGAGTATGGAGGTTTCGGGACAATTCGCAGTCACAACAAACACAAAACAATTCGCCTTCATTAATGAAGATAGCTATGGGTGACGCTAGAATATAATTCAAAGGCGACTACAGCGAGGAAGAAACAAGTTAATTATTGACTAAAGGTGCAACTAATAAATAATATCCAGAACCTACGCTACTGAACACAGTCTTTGCTGGATCCCCCTGAAATATAGTTATTAAAGTATTGATTAATTAATAATAAGTATATTGATAAAAGTATTGATTAGTATATTTATAGAATGGCGGGGAATCGTCCAGGGTGCGAATTGTTCTGAAGGGGAATCGTCCATGTTTTGACGGGGAATTGTCTGACGGCGAATTGTCTCGCAATCAGTATGGACATGGACTGTGTGATGGGCAGCATGGTGGACACAAGTGTAAGATTCAATTGTTAATAGAGTATTCGCGGAATTGAATTTTCGCGGGGGTTACAAGAACGTAACTACCGCGAAATATGCGGGATTACTGTATAATCAAATTTTGGCGTCTGGATGTTTAGTGGGTAATTATTGCGCTCCAATCGGATTGAGTCGATGAAGGTTTATATCCAAGGGATGGTTGGGGTTTACTTCTCACATAATGCCACTCAGGGATGAGTGAGGCTGGTCACTCTCATCTTAAATGTCAGGACCAACCGCCTAGCCTCGGGCTCCTACGCTCCTCATGGGGCAACATAGGATTGGATGATGGATGGATAGATGTACAATCGTGGTCATAAATAATCACCTATCCTCCAGTACCATGTGCCTCAGGCTGCCTCATTTATGCACGGCAAGTCACAGTAGAGCAAGAGGGGCTGAGAGGGAGGGGCCAGAGAGAGAAGGGAAGGTGGGGTGGGGGGGGGCGAGTGATGGTGTGGGGATGGACTGAGGGAGGGGAGGGAGGGAGAATGAACGCGAGGTGGTGGTGATATTATTTGTCTTATTTTCTTTCAATCAGGGCATGATATATGTGAATTAATATTTGCTAGATAATGATGCACTTCAACTTATTACCGGCGTCAGATAACAAGCTTTAGATAGGTGGTGATATCAAGGGCTAGCTCGTGTGGGAAATATACTGACGTGACATCAACTATATATTAGTGCTGAACCAGATATTTCTGTTTACCAGTATATTTTGACTTCGGACGCAGAATGGAATCTGGATGGCTTTGACTTCCTTGATGTTTAAGAAACGTCCTTTACCCTTACATGCAATTAATTTTGAAACTAAGTATCAAGTGCAACCTGTGACATGGCTGTGTCCACAATAAATATGATCATCCTCTTCATATACACTTCCTCTATACAGCCACCATCATGTCAACTATTTTATGGCATCTCTATATGAAAAAGCTGTTTGTACATAAAAGGTATAAAGAAACAACTAATGTCGTTTTATATTAATGTAATGCTCTCAAAACATGCAATTTAATGAATACATAGTTTAGAAAAAATAACAAACAAAAACCAAAACCAAACACACAAATGCACCCCCCCCCATGGGGGGTCATACATAAAATATTAACATGGGTTATAATTATGTGACCCAAATAAAAATAAATATAAAAATTAATAAAGTGTGAAAATTTTATATTAATAATGCAATTTCTAGATTTTTGATTAATTTTTATATTGTAAATTTTTAATTAAAAGCACTCAAAGCACTCAAAATGGGCAGAGGACAGTGCAGCCCATCAACCACGTGCAAAGTTTAGGGGGACACTGGTGGGGGACTGGCTGAGGCTGGGGACTTGTACTGAGATGCGACCTCCCAATGGCTAGCCGCTCGTGGCCCGTACGTCCCTCTGCCATATGGGAGAAGACTTCCTCTGTGAGTTTTCAAGGCCTAAAACATGCTATGCTTGCCCATCTGCCAGCCAGCCATAAGGGTCCTTTTTGTATGTAGCTTTATACAGGGAGGATCTAGAAGGCTCCACCTACATATTGACGGGAATAACTCACCATCGGCCATTTTTGGCGCATAAATCACTCTGCCACTAGACGCCTCATAATATATATATATATATATATATATATATATATATATATACAGTAATCCCTCTACTATCCGATGTAACAGAGCCAAAAGCATGTCCGGAAAGTGGTACCGTCTGAAAAGTGTGCCCCTGGCTCCTGGACTGGTACTTAAGGACCCTAACCCAGCCTAACTTTGAAAGCCACCTAAATAACTCCCTACCGGACATGCACAGCACCTATTTAAAGCTATTTAAGACCCTATTCACACCAATAATGGACATAAAGCATGAAATAAATGAAAAGGAACCAAAGAATTAGGAATTAGAAGTGACCTTACTTCAGCCAGGGTATTTACAGCACGTTTGTGGACGCCCTTTCTAAGGTTTTGCCAGTGGTGAAAATGCTCTTGAAGCACGTACAGTAATCCAGTGTTGTGCTGCACTTACAGTAATTCTTTGCACTGTGAGTTATAATTGTTTAACACTGCACATTGTTAATTGCACCACGCCAGTTTCAACCACCAGTTTCAACCACCAGTTTGCACTCCACGGTTAATCCTTTGCACTCTAAATTCTAATTTCTTAACACTGCACAACAATGTAAATTCCTATGTGGTCCAGGCGAGGTATTGCAGTTTATTCATTGTTTATTCACAAAAAATGAGCATGTGTGGCTTTCATTGCGATAAGCATCTACTCGTGATTGATGTTAGGCAGTAACTGTCGGAGTCTTGGTGACGGGGAAACAGAGTTGCCAGATCGCAACGGCCACATTACCAAATTCCTAAATTTTCATTACCAAATCTGTAAAGCTGGCATTTATTATTCACTAATTATATATACAAGTGGAAATACATGTAATCACACTTCTTATAACTAACAGCATGTTGATTATTTTCACGCTATGTAGGCTAGCATATTAATCAGAGAGAGCAAACAATCCACCATCTCCATCCTGTGTATCCTCATACATGTGAAAAATCTGTTTGGTAATGCATTATTCTGCTTCATTACCAAACGAATTTTTCATGACCAAATTTGCCCACATTTGGTAATGAAAAATACCAAATGGCAACCCTGACAGGGAAGGGGGGAGGGGGGAGGAAGGAAGGGGTGATGGGTCTGTGGTGTAACAGCTGTTTGGCGCCAATCAGCAATTTCAAATTATGGGTGGGAAAAAAATTCGGATTTTGGGGGGATTTTTTTCTTTTTTTGGCCATTTTTGGGTTCCGAAGCCAGGCCCACAATGTCCGGTAAGTGGGGTGTCCAGAAAGTGGGCGTCTGGAAAGTGCGGGGATTACTTATATATGTACGTATATATATAAATATATATATATATATATATATACTGCATATATATATATATATATATATATATATATATATATATATATATATATATATTATATATATATATATATATATACATATATATATATATATATATATATATATATATATATATATATATATCTATACAGTACATATATTATATATATATATATATATATATATATATATATATATATATATATATATATCTATACAGTACATATATATATATATATATATATATATATATATATATATATATATATATATATATATATACAGTGGAATCTGAAATTTCAATGGGCATATGTACCTAGAAATGACCGCAAAATTCGAATAATTGAAATTTAAACTGAACTTCTTATGGGAAATATTAGTTTGGGTCTGGGGCATCCGAACCTAACTACCTAAAATCATGATTTTTTCCTCACACCCCCTGTAAACTTTATGAACTATAACTGTGGTTAAGTTACTGTAGTTCTGCACTGTATTGCCATACTGTCAGCAAGTGTATACTTGGTGTATTTCTACCCATTCCTGTATTGCCATTTCTCCTTTGGCTGCGAAGATTTAGAGGAGCCAGGCTGCTCTCATTCATTACCACTGCTACCGAAGAACCACTCTTGCTTGCCATCTTGAAACAGGTAAGTTGCAACGAAAATACAAAGAAAATACATACTCTTGAATTGCAGTGAAATGCATGTCCACATGTGGAAGGTACAGGCTGAAAGTGCAGCACTTGGCTGTAGAGGGCTGGCTGCTGGCAGGACAGTTGCAAGATGGCCGCCGACAACAGAGCATCGCCTTGGACATGGCTTGTTGTTGTTGGTATTTACTCCCATCCGGGAACTCTTGTCCTTAAACAACATGACTATTTTTTTCTCAGTCTCTATTGTTCATTTCCATGTTGCTCCTTATATTCATAATTACCGTACGTCTCTTCGTTTCAGTATGCTGCCTACTATATTTTCTACCACCTGTAATTCATTTTGTTTTAGTATTTCTACTATTGATTCTCTTCCTTTAATTTCTCTTGTTATATCTTCGACTTATTAAAGTATTAATTAGATGATAATAATAAGTATATTTATAGAATGAAGATTAGTTAATAATACGTACAGTAATCCCTGTACTATCCGGACGCCCACTTACCGGACATGCCCACTTACCGGACATCCCCACTTACCGGACATTGTGGGTCTGGACCTTTGGAACCCAAAAATGGCCAAAAAAAGAAAGAAAGAAAGAAAAAAAAAAACGAATTTTTTCCTACCCATAATTTGAAATTACCGAGCGACGCCGAACAGCTGTTACACAACGGGACCCTCACCCCATCCTTCCTCCCCACTCCCCCCTCCCCTGTCAGGGTTCCCATTGGGTATTTTTCATTACCAAATGTGGGCCAATTTGGTCATGAAATATTCGTTTGGTAATGCATCAGAGTAATGCATTACCAAACGGATTTTTCACATGTATGAGGATACAAAGGATGGAGATGGTGGATTGTTTGCTCTCTCTGATTAATCTGCTAACATAGATAGCATGAAAATAACAACATGATGTTAATTATACGAAGAGTGATTACATGTACATCCACTTGTATGTATAATTAGTGAAGAATAAATGCTAGCTTTACGAATTTGGTAATGAAAAGCTAAATTTGGTAATTAAAATTGAGGTGTTTGGTAATGTGGCCGTTGCGATCTGGCAACTGTTTCCCCCTCACCAACACCCAAACAGTTATTGCCTAACTTCGATCGCAGACGTAGCATATCGTAATGGGAGCCACACGTGCTCATTTTTCTGTGAATAAACAGTGAATAAACTACAATACCTCACCACTAGACCACACGGGAATTTACAATGTTGTGCAGTGTTAAGAAGTTAGAATTCAGAGTGCAAAGGATTAGCTGTGGAGTGCAAATGGTGGTTTTGAAACTGGCCTGGTGCAATTAACAATGTGCAGTTTTAAAAAGTAATCTCACAGTGCAAAGAATTACTGTAAGTGCAGCACAGCACTGGATTACTGTACATGCTTCAAGAGCATTTTCACCACTACCAAAACCTTAGAAAAGGCGGCCACAAACGTGCTGTAATTACCCTGGATGAGGTACAGTCACTTCTAATTCCTCATTCTTTGGTTCCTTTTTGTTTCTTTCAAGCTTTATGTCCATTATTCGTGTGAATAGGGTCTTAAATAGGTTTAAATATGTGCTATGCATGTCCGGTAGGGAGTTATTTAGGTGGCTTTCAAAATTAGGCTGGGTTAGAGTCCATAAGTACCAGTCCAAGAGCCAGGGACTTGTTGTAAGTACCCAGAATGTTTCATATTGTGCTGTATTTTCCATACTTACCTCTAACACCTTATTTCACTCTTTTATGTCCCTTATAGGTGTGAATAGGGTCTTAGGTGCTATACATGTGCAGTAGGGAGGTGTTTTTCTGAGTTAGGCTAGGTTATGGTCAATAACTACCAGTCCAGGAGCCAGAGACTTGTTGTAAGTACCCAGAATGTTTAATATTGTAGAAACTCACCTCTAAAACCTCATTCTCTGGTTCTTTTGCATTTATTTCAGTCTTTTATGTCCCATATTGGTGTGATTTGGGTCTTAAATAGGTGCTATGCATGCCCAGAGGGAGTTGTATAGGTGTTTTTCTGAGTTAGGGTCCATAAGTACAAGTCCAGGAGGCTGGGGCCCCCTATCCGGACAGGACCACTTTCCGGAAATGCCTTTGGCTGTATTACATCGGACTGTGGAGGATAAAATGACAGGGAATCCTCCAGGGTGCGAATTGTCCTGACGGGAAATCGTCCATGTTTTGACGGGGAATTATCTGATGGGCAAATTGACTTGACGGTGAATTGTCTCAGAACCATATCATCGTATGCTTCATATACTGTATGAATAAATGATGTTGATTTTCATTCTCTTCTTGACACATGTCACATACGGTATTAGGTTAGGCTCATACTTTTTCTTATAATTTTCCTTCACTTCTAGCATTTTGGTTCACATCAAAAATATTATCTTTGTTTTGGTTGGAGTCTGGCCCTGACAGCACATGTCACATATGATATTAGGTTAGGTTCATACTTTTTCTTATAATTTTCCTTCACATCTAGCATTTTGGGTCGCATAAAAAATATTATCTTTGCTTGTTTTGGTTTGAGTCTGGCCCTGAGAGCATTGATATATGCAACTTTGCATCGAAAAGTAAGGTAGGCAGACCACTCCAAAATGCATCGAAATTTGATTAATCGAATTGGTGTGATCTGGGTCTGCGGCCACCCTTTGCGGGATTAGGGCGTCGGGCTATAGATAGATAGATAGATAGATAGAATTCTAAACTGTCGAAATTTGAATTTCATTGTGTATATATATATATATACACTCAATCCTCATAAATTGCGGCAATTTGGGTCTGGACCACTACCGCGAATTACAAAATCTACGGTTTATGAATAATAAAACTTATGTGAAAAATGAATTAGGGTCTGGACTCTGGCCAACCACCCCTCACAGCACGCTACCTACACCTATCTAGGCACCATCAAACACAAATATACAAATTTAGAAATATTCAGTGCACGTATTTAATAGAAATAAGCAATGTTAAGGGATCTCACCTTAATCCTATGACGATATTGCTTAAGTGAATGAAGTGGGGTGGTGTTGGGAAGAACTTAGAACCTCTCAGCATGAGGTGGGGGTGCTTCCTCATGCTGTTCTCCCTTCTCCAGCTCCTCAGCCTCCCTCAGGGGGCCCTCAAAGTCTGCCTCAGAGATGACAGATGCTACGTCATCCACGTCCTCAGTGTGTGAAGGGCCAGACTGTTTTTGTAGATCGTCTTTATGGTCGACTCGTTCTTCCCAAATTCTTTCACCAGCCTTGTAAACTTCTCTCCCTTCTGAACACAACTAATGAGCTCCAAAAGTTGACTGTACGACAACGGCGGCTGCTTCTTGATGCCATACTGCTTAGAGCGCTTCATCAGGGGTTCAGGAGGGGCCATGGAAGGTAGGAGGTGGGGGGGAAAGTGCTAAAAAAAAAGGCAGGTAGCTCTCATACTCCACGGCGATGCTCTGTAGTGTACGGGTTGGAAGGCAGAACAACAACAACGTGGCGGCATTAGTATGCACACTTGCCACCAGGGATGGGTGGTGATTGGTTGTTGGGTCGCGATTTTCAAACTGAATGCTGCGGTTTATGATTCTCCTCGGAAAAGGCCCACTTCGGTGCCTAGATCCACGATTTTCGTGACTTAACAGCAATTTAAGGGTGCCGGCAGTCTGACAGCCATTTAGCCGCGATTTACGAATCAGTGATTTATAAACACGCGATTTACGAGGATTGACTGTGTGTGTGTGTGTGTGTGTGTGTGTGTATATATATATATATATACATATATATATATAAATAAATAAATATATATATACATATATAAATAAATAAATATATATATACATATATATATATATATATATATATATATATATAGTAATCCCCGTACTATCCGGACGTCCACTTTCCAGACATCCCCACTTACCGGATATTTTGGTCCCGGGATCCAATATTCCCAAAATGGGCCAAAAAATGCAGAAAATTCAAAAAAATCTGACTTTTCTCCCCCCATAATTTGAATTCGGCACGCGCGGCGCGGACCAGCTGTGTTTTGGTGCGTAGTTCCACCGCCGTCCGCTAGAGCACCCCTGCATCCTCCCCACTTACCGACCGTCTCTTGTGAGTGCACGCTCGTGATCATGGCCACCCACGTGCTCGTTTTTGTGGTGGTGCCCTACCTGCTGCAGGCTCTGCTGCTGCTCTCCTGCCTTTGTTAGTGTGTGTGATGATGGCCCCGCCACCTGAGAAGAGGAAGAGAGTGGTTTTGACTCTGGAGAAGAAGAGGGAGATATTGGACAAGGTGGACGTGGGATGGTCAACCTCAAGCATCCTTCATGAATTCAACCTGGCCCAATCTACTTTGTTTGATATCAAGAGATCCCGTGCCAAACTCATGCAGTACACGGCTGACTTCTCGTCGAAGAGCAAACACAACGTGGAGAGGAAGACGATGTTTACTCCCCGGTATGCAGAAGTCGACCGCTCCACGTTGATTTGATATCGACAGCAACGTGCTGCTGCTGTGCTGGTGCGTGGCACGGAGCTGAAGGCTGCTGCTGAGAAGTTCGCAAGGCTTCACGACGTCCCAGACTTCAAGGCATCCAAGGGTTGGCTCTTCGCGTTCAAGTTATGACATGGCCTTGCCAACCGTAAGTCTCATGGCGAAGCTTTGGATGCCAATGAGGATGGAGTTAACGAGTTTCGGCACAAGGTGAAGGGCTTGATCGACAGGGAGGGCCTAACTCTCGGTCAAGTCTACAACGCTGACGAAACTGGCTTATTCTATCTCTCTTTGCCTACGGACACTCTAGCCGAGGAGACGGAGAAGCGTGTACCTGGACGCAAGCTCTGCAAGCAATGGATATCTGCTTTGTGTCGTGTCAATGCTAACGGCATGCACTGGCTCAAGCTCGTTATTGTTGGCCGTGCAAAGCAGCCTCGGTGTCTTCATTGGGTGATGAATGTCCTTCCTGTCGTCTGGTACCATTCCTTGAAGGCATGGTTCACTGGCCACATCTTCAAAGACTGCTTCCACCGCCATTTCGTCAAGGAGGTCATCCATTACCAGACGGAGAAACTGGGAATCCCAAGCGACCAGGTAAAGGCCCTCCTTCTCCTCGACAATGCACCTGCCCACCCGTGCGACAAGGAGTTGGTGGCTGAGAATGGCCGGATTAGGTGCATGTTTCTGCCACCTAATACTACTACTCTCATCCAACCAATGGACCAAGGAGTGATCGTGGCAATGAAGAGGCTGTACCGGCGGAAGTTCCTGGACGAGGTGATGGTTGTCTTCGAGGACAAGGACGAGCGCAGGGAGGGACGGGACACACGAGGCCAGCGGACTTTGGAAAACATTCGCCGCTACAACATCAAGTCTGCCATCTACAACTGGGCCAGTGCATGGAAGGAAATCCCTGTCAAGACTAGAAAATGGTTGGTCTTGTCTGCTTCTCGGAATGGATGTGGAGCACGATTTCCTAGGTTTTGACGTAGATGACTTCCATGCACGTCTACGTGCGCATGGCAACGATGTTGATGTGGATGAAGTGCGTGAGTGGTTGGATGACGACGAGGGCGATCTTGGGTATCAGACCATGTCTGATATTGAGATCGCATCTTCAGTTGCAGGTGTCAGTACCCAACTTGAAGATTCCGATGAGGACGGCGACAATGATGCGGACTCCTCTCAGCGTGACACTACTCCAGCCATCCCCAAGCTGAGCGCACTCCGGGAACATCTAGAGTTCGTTCTGGACTACCTGGAGCACCCGGACTGCGACAAGGAGATGGGGTCCTTGGGACTTGTAGAGGAAGTAAGCGCTTTCAGGCAGTGCATCGTTAATCGTCAAAATCGTCGTTCCTTGCGTCAATCAACAATTGACAGCTTTCTCAGGCCCGTGACCCCTGCTATGCCCAGCCCTGGTTCCACTCCATTGCCTCCCCAAGACAGGCCCTCATGCTCCAAGCCACAGCCCAGCACATCAGGCACAGAGGAGTCACCACTCGACGTGAGTTTGAGTCTCTCTTCAGAGTCGTCTGCAGTGGGTACGCCATCACCACGACCCAGCGACGCACCCCTAGGTCACCTGCATGTGCTACTCTCAGACTCTGACAGTGATTAGACGCCAAGAACTTCTCCATTAGACCACATGGGAATTTACAGTGTTGTGCAGTGAAAAAAAACAGTGCACAGTGTTAAGGAATTAGAGTTCTGAGTGAAAAGACAAAGATTTAATGGACTGTAAATGTAACGTAAATTAACGAGTATGTTTTGTTTAGAAAATGGTTTTAAGAGTAGAAAGATTTAAAGCGCAGAGTGCAACACCTATTTCATTAAGGTACAATGGAGTGCAAGACAAGAGTGCGCAGTGTTAAGAGAATGGAATTCTGAGTGCAAATGACTAAGTTCTGTGCAAGACTTCATGAACAGTGTACTGCAAGTGCTTCAGAAACTCCTTCTTACTGTCAGAGTCTGAGAGGAGGCGAGTTATTCGAGATGGCCAGGGACTTGCTTTAAGTACCCAGAATGTTTCATATTGTACTGTACTGTTTTTTCCATACTTACCTCTAACACCTCATTTCACTCTTTTATGTCCCTTATTGGTGTGAATAATGTCTTAGGTGCTATGCATGTGCAGTAGGGAGGTGTTTTTCTGAGTTAGGCTAGGTTAGGGTCCATAACTACCAGTCCAGGAGCCAGGGACTTGTTGTAAGTACCCAGAATGTTTAATATCGTATTAACCTACCTCAAAAACCTCATTTTATGGTTCTTTTGCATTTATTTCAGTCTTTTATGTCCCTTATTGAAGTGATTTGGGTCTTAAATAGGTGCTATGCATGTCCAGAGGGAGATGTATAGGCGTTTTTCTGAGTTAGGGTCCATAAGTACAAGTCCAGAAGGCTGGGGCCCAATATCCAGACGGGATCACTATCCGGACATGCCGTTGGTCTATTACATCGGATATTGGAGGGACTACTGTACTGTACTTCTCTTCATTTCAGTATTCTGCCTACTTTACTTGCTACCACCTGTAATTCATTTTGTTTTAGTATTTCTATTATTGATTCTTTTCTTTTAATTTCTCTTCTTACATCTTCATGTTATTAAAATACTGATTAATTAATAATTCTTTAAGTATATTTATAGAATGACAGGGAATAGTCCACGGTGTGAATTGTCCTGACGAGAAATTGTCCATGTTTTGACGGGGAATTATCTGACGATGAATTGACCTGATGGTGAATTGCCTCGGAATCTTATCATCGTGTGCTCCACATATGAATAAGATGCTGATTTTCATTCTCTTCCTGACATGTCACATACGATAATATGTTAGGCTCATACTTTCTCTTATAGTCTTCCTTCACTTCTAGCATTATGTTTTGCATCAAAAATATTATCTTTGCTTGTTTTGGTTGGAGTCTGGCCCTGAGAGCACATGTCATATTTGATATTAGGTTAAGTTCATACTTTTTCTTATAATTTTCCTTCACTTCTAGCATTTTGGTTTGCATCAAAAATATTATCTTTGCTTGTTTTGGTTGAAGTCTGGCCCTGACAGCATCGAAATACGTGACTTTCCATCGAAAAGTGAGGTAGGCAGACCACTCCAAAATGCATCGAAATTTGATTCATCGAATTCTAAACTGTCAAAATTCGAGAATCCACTGTTTATATATATATATATATATATATAAATATATATATATATATATATATATATATATATATATACATACATATACAGTATATACATATATATATATATATATATATATATATATATATATACAGTATATATATATATATATATATATATATATATATATATATATATATTGGCAGAGCCTCAATCCCGTTTGGGGTGGCCACAAACAAATCGCCTCCACATCATCCTGTCCCCCACCATTTTACTGCCCTGCTCCCAAGTCACACCCCCTCTCTCATATACCTCTCCACCCCATCCCTCCATCTCATCCTCGGCCTCCCCCTCCACCTCACTCACATACACTCTCTTCGTCAGTCTTTCACCCTCCATCCTCTCCACATGGCCAAACCACCTCAGTGTGTTCCTCATAACACTTCCTATCACATCCACATCCACACCACAACGCTCCTTTATATCCTCATTCGTCAGCCTGTCTCTCCATGTGACTCCATAGGCTCCTCCTAAATAACTCATTTCCACTGCTCTCACTATTGACTTGTGTTCTTCCAACAACGTCCAAGCTTCACTTCCATACGTTAGTATCTTTTTCACTTCCATGCTCACTTCCCTGTATCTTATCACTGCTTTCAAAGAACCAGCAACCTTTCTTCCCTGCTGTACTCTTTCAAGCACTTCACCTTCCAAACCTCCATCCTTGCTCATCACACTACCCAAGTACTTAAATGTACTCACATTTTGCAATTCCTCACCATCCAGCCTCGCTATACATTCACTGACTTCACCTCTCTCAAAGACCATCACTTTACTCTTCCCTACATTCACCTTTAGATTCCGTTTCTTACACACTCTCCCAAACTCATCCACCAAGCCTTGCAGCTCCCCTTCGTCTTCACTCAACAACACAGTATCATCCGCAAACAACAGTACAGGGAGTTTCCAAATACTATCCTCTCTCACCAAGGCCACTCCAACATCCACTACCCTACCTTGTACCTCTTTTATTATCCCATCCATGAACAGACTGAACAACCATGGAGACATGACACATCCCTGTTTCAACCCAATCTCCAAAGAGAAAAATTCACTTAGTTCACCATCCACACGCACTGCAGCCTTAGCACCATCATACATACTCTTCACAGCATTCAACAACTTTCCATCTACTCCATATATTCTTAATACTTTCCACATTCCTTGTCTATCCACCCTGTCATATGCTTTCTCCAAATCCATGACAGCCACATACAACTTCTTTCCCTTCTCTAGAAACTTTTCCACTAAAGGTCTAAGAATGAATGTCTGATCTACACAACCTCTTCCCTTCCTAAAGCCTCCCTGTTCTTCTCCAACTCATTCCTCTGTTCTTTCTCTAACTCTGTCAATAAGTATCCTACCATACACTTTTCCTATTATACTAAGAAGACAAATTCCCCATTGATTACCACACACTTCTTTTTCCCCTTTTCCTTTGTACAAGGGAATAATTATACCTGACTTCCAATCCTCCGGGACTATACCTTCCTCCCAGGCCAAACTGCACATCTTCCACATCCATTCTACTACTATCTCTCCCCCATGCTTCAGCATTTCATCACACACTCCATCAATTCCTGGGGCTTTCCCAAATTTAACTTTCTTCATTGCTTCCACAACTTTATCCTACTGATTTCTTCCTGTCTTCTCACCTCCCTCCTTCTCCCAGCCATTTCCCAGCCACTTATACTAGCATTACTTCCATCCTCTATGTTCAACAATTCCTTAAAGTGTTCTCTCCATCTGCTCACTTTTTCTCCCGTCTCCACTAGTAATCTACCATTTTTATCTTTCAATCCCCTGCTAACCTCACAAACCCTGTCTTACTCTCTTCACCTCTTTCCAGAACATTTTCTTACAGTCCCTCCACTTTACACTCAAATTCCTTCCAAATTTCTCATCCACTCTGTTCTTACTCTCTCTTACTAATCTTTTCACCTCTCTCTTTCTTTCTACGTATAACTCTCTCTTCCGCCTCTCAACTTCTTCCACGCCCCTATTTCTCATCCATTCATTGTATGCTTTCTTCTTTTGTGCCACAGCCTGTCTCACCTCTTCAGTCCATCACGCTGTTCCTTGCACCCCCCTCCATCTTCTCTTCCTCCCACACACCACATCACATGCTGCACAGATTTCTTCTGTAAATATCCTGCACACACCTTCCACGTCCCCCATCTGCTCCAATTCATATTTGCCCAATTATTCCTCCACTTCTCTCTTATATTCTGCCTTTTTCTCATCCTCTTGTAACCTTTCCACTCTCCTTGCAACTACTCCTTCCTCTCGTCTTTCCCTTCTTCTATTCCCCCATCTTACTTGTATCCTAACTCTGGCCACCACCAAGTAGTGGTCAGAAAGTCCACTCCCCCAACCTCTATTAGCTCTTGCATCCATTACACATCTTCGCCTCCTTTCATCCACACACACATAATCAATCATTGCCTTTCTTTCATTCAATTCACCACCCACCCTTCTCATCATTCGCCATGTATACCTGCGGATCATTTTATGCCTGAAGAGGGTATTGGCTATCACCAACCCCCTCCCAGCACAAATGTCCACTAACGCACTCCCATTCTCATCTATCGCAGCAGGCACAACCCACTCAACAATTATTCCATCCACCTTCACATTCTCTACTTTACCATTCATATCACCGATCAAAAACACTCTCTCATTCCTTCCAAACTTTTCCATGCACACTTCCATATTTGTCCAGAACTCTTCTCTCACTCTGCTAGCACGATCTTGCGTTGGCGCATACACACACACACAATTGCCCACATTTGTATTCCAACTTTCAACTTTACCCACACAATCCTTGACCCAACTGATCCATACTGTCTTATGCTCTTCTTCCCTCTTTTACTCAGAACTATACATACTCCTTCCTTTGCCCTCTCATTTTCACCTACTCCTGCACATATACCCCATCCATACTCCCATTCTCTCACACTTTCTCCTCTCCATTTTGTTTCAGTCATTCCACATACATCCACTTTCACACCCTCAAGCACCTGGACAATCTCTCTCTCTTTCACCCCATCATTCGCTCCTCTTACATTCCATGTAGCCATTACCAAGTCCTTTGTCTGGTCCTGGGTCGTCATCGTTTGGTCAGTCCTTGTCCGAGGCTTCTTGTTTGTTTTTTTTAGTTCATTGTTTTCCGGGGAGGGGCTCTAACCCTCTGCCAACCCTTTTAGTCGCCTTTTACAACAAGCAGGGATACTGGGGGAGTATTCTTGAAAAAAACCCCTACCCCCAGGGGTATATATATGTATATATATTGGAGCCTCTATGGTACAGTGGTAGAGTGTGCGTTTCGTAAATGAGTGAACCAGGGTTCGTGCCCCGCCAGGGTAATAAACTTTGGGAGTGTTCACCCAGCCACGTACTGCATTGATGGACACAAGGGGTGCGGTGGTTGAACCAGTATCGCTTACTGTAAAGTATGCTTGCACCCAGTCAGCTTGCAAGGGCCGATTACACTTGGTTCACAGACTACACACACATCCAAAGCCACTCCAACACTACAATTACACTTACAAGCACTTCTCACCCTACATACAATCTCTATCAGACAGCCTAAGCCACTTGGTAGAGATACATTGGCTGTATCGTTCCGACTTCGGTCAGGATAGGCTGGTCCTGCAGTGGATACTCAAACGGCTGATGATGATGATGACGATATATATATATATATATATATATATCATCCAATCCTACGTTGCCCCATTAGGAGTGTAGAAGCCCAGGGCTAGGCAGTTGGTCCTGACATTTAAGATGAGAGCGACCAACCTCACTCATCCCTGAGTGGCATTACGTGGGCAATAAACCCCAATCACCCCTTGGATATAAACCTTCAACGGCTCAATCCGAATGGAGCATAATAATTACCCACTAAACCACCAGGCACCAAAATTTGGTTATATGGTTACCACCCAGTGTGGTAAATGGTTTCCTGGTGTACAGGAAACCATTTGGCTTGTCACTCAGTGTAGAGTCACCCACAGGCAGAAGGAAGAGTAAAGAATGAAGGAATGAAAGACAGAAGAGGGAGTGTAAAGTCACCCGCAAGCAGAAAGACGAGGAAAGAATGAAGGAAAGAAGGATGGAGGAGAGGACAGGGCAGACACCCGATAGCAGAAGTACCTTGAGTGAGTGGAAGGTGAGCGCCCCCACCTACCACAAAATATATATATATATATATATATATATATATACATACAGTGAACTTGCCCCGAACACGTTCTCGCCGAACGCTCTCGCAATTATACGTGGTTAGTGCTGGGATACGTATAAGACAATGTAAGATTAAAGAACCATTACGAAAACTATAAATTTACGCAAGAGAGGCCTTTGAAAGGCCAAATCCTCGAACATCAGCTCAGCACGCACGGTTTGTTTTGGTCATGTGATGTGATTCACTGTACTGCTTTTCCACAGTACTGTATTTGTAAGTTAAATATTTACAGTACCGTTCTGGTGAGTTTATGTGCAAGTTAAAGTACAGTAAGGTCCCGGGTTACGTCAGTATCGACTTACGTCAATTCAAGGTTACGACAGTCGGTCCATGAGTGGATATTTTAAAATATAAGAAAATAAAGAAAAAATACGTAAAGCGTGGGTTTTGAAGTGTTGCTGTGTACCGCGAGATGTCTCTGGTGTCTTCCCGCCTCACGCTTGACTACCAACAATCGCTCTCAGTCTCACTGCTACCACTGCCTGATACAGTGATACCGTCATTTTCTTGTGTTTTTCGCCATCCTGATTCCAAGATGCCTAAGAGACAGCTTCCTGGTGACCATAACGACTCCAAGAAACGCAAGACCATCACATTACGTGAAAAAGTCAATATTATTAAGCGTAATGAGAAAGGAGAAAAGGCATCAGCAATCGGGCGTGCGCTTGGGATGAGCCGTACTATGGTAGCTACCATCCTCAAAGACAAGGAACGTATCTTGACTCACGTTAAAGGTGCAACTCCCATGCAATCAACTGTGATTACCAAGCAAAGATCGGGACTGTTGATTGAGATGGAACGGATGCTAATGCTGTGGATTGAGGACAATAATCAACGGTGCATGCCTCTGAGTGAACAGTTAATCTGTGAAAAAGCACGCACACTCTACCAAGACCTTAAGAAAGAAAAAAGTGAGGAAAGTGAGACCAACGAGACATTTGTGGCATCAAAAGGTTGGTTTACTCGTTTCAGGGCTCGAGCAAACCTAACCAGCAAAAGAATTTTCGGAGAAGCAGCCAGTGCAGATGATGAAGCAGCAAAAACATTCGTTAAAGAGTTGGAGGAGTTGATTGAGAAGGAAGGCTACATTCCAGAACTTATATTTAATGTTGATGAAACGGGACTAAACTGGAAACGAATGCCTAACAGAACCTATATTGCTAAAGAAGAAAAAACCATGCCAGGTCACAAAGCATCCAAAGAGCGCCTAACGCTACTTTTGGGGGGAAACTGTGCAGGCGATTTCAAGCTTAAACCGCTACTCGTGTACCACTCCGAAAATCCAAGAGCTCTTAAGGGGATCCTTAAAGCTAGCCTACCAGTTCATTGGAAAAGTAATTTAAAGGCTTGGGTGACTAGCGCAATTTTCATTGACTGGTTTTCAAAGTGTTTCGTGCCAGAGGTTGAACGGTATTGTGCTATGAAGAATCTGCCATTCAAAGCTCTTCTCATTATTGATAATGCTCCTGGTCATCCTTCGAGCCTGACAGAGTTGCACCCTAATGTAAAAGTTGTGTTTATGCCACCAAACACAACATCAATCCTACAACCCATGGACCAAGGTGTAATAAGAGCTTTCAAGGCTTACTACCTGAGAAAAACATTCAGACAGGCAATACGAGCAACAGAAAATGGTAAAGTAACACTCAAAGAATTCTGGAAAGATTTCAACATCTATAAGGCAGTTAAAAATATTGGAGAATGTTGGGCTGAAGTGACTGAGACAAATATGCACGGAGTGTGGAAAAAAGTGTGCCCTAACCTCATAAATGACTTTAAAGGATTTGATGAAGACAGTATAAATGAAGTCAAGCGCAACTGTGTGAAAATTGGAAATGATTTAAATCTGGACATAGACGAGAGTGATGTACATGAACTTGTTGATTCACATGATCAAGAGCTGAGTAATGAAGACTTGCTATACCTAGGAAAACAAATGGAAAATGATGAAAAAAGTGATGAGGCAGAACCGCTAAGACAGTTTAAGATTAAGGAAATGGCAAATGCTTTCGACTTCCTAGAAAAAGCAATGGCTGCATTTGAAGATCAGGACCCAAATGCAGAGAGGTTTGCCAAAGTGTACAGGGGAATTGAGGATGCAGTGTCCTGTTATCGTCAAATCTATGACGAAAAGAAATATGCCGCCAAGCAGTCTTCAATTCTCCAGTTTTTCACGCGAACTGAACACCGAGCCACAACTTCACCACCAGTTGCTACCTCATCCTCATCGTCAACCCCTGACTCCCTATCTTCAGCCCCTGACTCCCCTGCTTCAGCCCCGGACTCCCCTGCTTCAGCCCTGGACTCCCCTGCTCCAGTCCCTGACTCCCCTGATGCAGTGCCTTCCACATCGCAACCCCAGTAACGAGTCAAGTTGATGTCAGAAGGTATGTAGTGACACACAGTATGCATCTTTTATTACAGTACCATACAGTAATCGGTCATTTTATCACTGAAATAATTTTGCTGTCCGAGAAAAAAAAAAAAAAAAAGCCATCAAACTTGATGTTAGAAATGCTTACATTATCGTGCTGGTAATGATGTTATTTCATATTTTACGGCAGTAATTTACAGTAAACTTTATTGTATGATGAAGTATGAAAAGTGTTTGAATATAGGAATAAAATGTGTGTTGGCAGTGTGCACGTGTGTAAGGACGGGAGAGTGAGGGAGCGGCAGCCAGACTCAGTTGTGGGTGAGGCAGTGGTGGCGTAACTCTGCTGCCATGACGATGAGAAGTGCTGTTACCGCAGCGAGTGCGATACTGTGACGAAGACTCTTAGCTAGTACAACTTATATTTTATTCAATAAATATCATCAGTTCAAAAGACTATGTTTCTTATACATACCTGTTATAAGATTATTACATGTATAGTATGCAATGTATGGTTGAAAAATCTGTAAGATGCATTGTGGTAAGTATAAT